>NC_141689.1:1530073302-1530481765 GCF_964263255.1 Lissotriton vulgaris
GGTAAAGGGGTATTTTTAGGGTTTAGGGTCAGTTTTGGGTTTTTGGGGTACAGGGATATTTTTAGGGTTCAGGGTCAGTTTTGGGTTTTTGGGTAAAGGGGTATTTTTAGGGTTCAGGGTCAGTTTTTGGGTTTTTAGGGTACAGTCGTACAGGGTAAAAATAAAATAAATTTAAATTAAATCAATTAAATGAAATTAAAAAATATAAAATTACATTAAATTATTAAGTTTTTAATTTATTTTAAATGTATATGTATTAGTTTTTATTTTTTAATGATGTTTTAATATTTTTATTTAATATTTGTAACATTATATGTATTTTATAATTATTTTTACATTATTATTAATACATTTTAAAAAACGATATTTTTAATTTCGATATTTTTGTACTACGATATTAATTTTTCGATATTTTTGTACTTACCTTGTTAGGGATAGGATTCCTATATTTTTGACTTCGATATTTTTGTTCCGATATTTTTGTATTTCGATATTTTTGATTTCGATATTTTGTCAGACATTCATTTTATCTACCTCTGAGGCACTCAGCTTGTCCCTGCCTCATGGTATCCCACAGCGCAGCAGATTACATGCTGACGCTGGGGAAACACTGAGCACTGCCGCCATACTGGGTGAGGGAAAGGGTGGCGGTCGAGTTGTTGGCCGCTTCCGCCCTCCCAAAGGTATTTAAACCACCGCCTAGTAGAAGCGGGTTGATTACCTGTTCGAGTTACCTCTGAGGCGGAAAGCCGGAGGTTAGCTAGTTTTTAAAACGTGTGCCTTATTACTTACTTTGCGCCAAATATTTGTATTTTATCTACCTCTGAGGCACTCAGCTTGTCCCTGCCACATCGTATCCCACGATTCAGAAAAGGGGGTGGTGATGAACAGAGTGTCTGAATTAAGCAGACCACTCTTACCCAGTCCAAAGATCAGGGCTTGATCCATCACCGTTATTTATCTCACTGCACCATCCCAGCTCAGAACCTGGCTATATGCAAATCAGTCTGTCCCTGGCCCAGTGCATCATGGGAACAGGGCAGACTAAACTACCAAGCCAATTCTTCACCAGAAAGGAGACAAGCTACCGGGGACCGGTTTCTGGCATTTCAGCCGTCTTCGGCCCGGCTTGCTTGAATCCTGATGGCGCAGTGAGAAAGGGACTCATGTCTGAGTATACCCTGCCACACCTATAGTGGCCAAAATCGATTCAGAAAAGGGGGTGGTGATGAACAGAGTGTCTGAATTGCGCCAAATATTTGTATTTTATCTACCTCTGAGGCACTCAGCTTGTCCCTGCCACATCGTATCCCACAGCGCAGCAGATTACATGCTGACGCTGGGGAAACACTGAGCACTGCCGCCATACTGGGTGGGGGAAAGGGTGGCGGTCGAGTTGTTGGCCGCTTCCCGCCCTCCTCTACACCGGATACAAGGAAGATGTTTCCCCGTCCGCGCAGCAGGCGGGCGCAGCGGGCGGGCGCAGCGGGCGCGCCGGCGGCGTGCCGAAGGTGCGCCAAAGGCAAGCCCGTCTGCGCCTGTCCGCGCCAGGACCGGGCCGAGGGCCAGGACCCCTGGCTCAGATGGGATAGCCTGTTACACATCTTATTCTCGCAATGATCTGTTACATCTTAGGTCAGTCCCTTGTAACATCTGCCCTCGATATAACCCGGAGAACATCCCCCAAACCGGAATCACCATATGTCCCGGTTGTATGTCTCCTTTACCGTTTATCACTAATATAGCTCGATCCAAGCAAGGTTCAAATAACAATATGAGAAATAACGCTATCGCACTCATTAATGTTAGATCTTTAGGAAAACACAGGCAGGAAATTCATGATCTAATTGTAGATAATAATATAGATATGCTATTTGTTACCGAAACATGGATGGATGCAGAATCTGACCCAGACTTGGTAATTGCTATCCCACACGGATATAGAATACACTGACTTGATAAACAGAGTAAGAAAGGAGGAGGACTAGCGGTTATCACGAGACACTGCTTCTCAGTTAGAATATTTCCCATTTCGTCCAAATGCTTTGAAGCGTTTCAATTTGCCATTAGGATGACGCCTTCATACAGCCTTAAGGGTGTACTGATGTAGAGACCGCCCGGCCCACACTCTGCCTTCCTGGACAATCTTAACTCATTGATTGAATCCTTGGTGACTGAGGATTCTTTCTTAGTGCTGGGAGATCTAAACTTTCATTTAGAGAAACATGAGGATGCGGACTCCCAAGCATTAATTGGAGACCTAGCAAGTTTGGGATTAGTTCAGCTTGTTAACGGCCCAACACATGAGGCTGGCCATACGCTGGACTGTATCTTTTCTAATATACAGGGAATTACCGTTATGGACACTCTACCTTTAACTTGGTCTGACCATTTTGTCATTCCTTGCACCCTACCTATCAGTGCTTCTCTCCCAAGAAAAAAGATATATAACACTCAAGAACCTTTTAGAGTATGGAAAGACATTGACAATGTAGCCTTGGCAGAGCTGTTAATTAAGTCATGCCCTGTTATATCTGCGGACCCCAATCTAGCCGCCAAACAATTTACTGAGTGGATAGGGAATGCTATGAACCTACTAGTTCCATTTAAGACCATATCTAGTAACAGAAAGATACCATCGTCCCCCTGGTTCACAGAAGAAATCAGAAAAAAAAAACAAGAATGCCGAAGGCATGAAAGGCATTGGCGAAGATCCTACGATCAAAATAGTAAAACCCGATATAAAGACACTCAGCTCATTTATAAAAAATTGATCACTGAATCTAAGAAGAAGTTTTTCGAGGATCAAATTGATTCCTCAAAAAACTCGAGTAAACAACTATTCGAGGTGGTGAAGCAATTGGCTGGGAAGCTTATAGATACGGCCCCCTCTCCATCGCAGGCCCTGTGTGATTCCTTGGCTGATTTTTTTTTCACCAAAGTCAATGATATTTATTCTGAGTTCTCAACTAATGATACTTCTGCATCACTAGTCATCCAAACTAGCCCACCTACTTGCTCACTGTCCCAATTCAAAGAAGTAGAGGAGAACCAAATCAGGGATATCATGAGATCCATAAAGACGGGCTCTGCCCTAGATCCCTGCCCCACTAAGGTCTATCTACCAGTGATTGATATTGTCTGTACCACCATCACGCAAGTGAGCAATACAATCCTCAGGTCAGGGAGATACCCGAACATGCTAAAAAACACTCTTTTAAAACCACTCCTTAAAAAAACATCTTTAGACAAAGAGTTGTTGAAAAACTATAGACCTATCGCAAGCCTCCCATTTCTCGCCAAAGTGCTTGAAAGGGTAATGAACACTCAGCTTGCTGATTATTTGGAGCAAAATAAACTGCTGGATGACACGCAGTTCGGGTTCCGGAAGCTCCACGGCACTGAGACGGCTCTTATCAAAGCTGCAGATGACATTAGAACAATCAGGGATCATGGAGGGACAGCCGTCCTTATAATGCTGGACTTATCGGCCGCCTTCGACACGGTCAATCACTCCATTCTGATTGACCGTGTCGGAAATTTGGGCATCCGATCCAGCGCCAAGGAACTGCTTACCTCGTTTCTATCGAGCAGAACTCAAGCAGTCACGCTGGTACCTTTTATGTCACCAGAGCTTGCATTACCTTGTGGAGTTCCCCAGGGCTCATCGCTAAGTCCAACACTGTTTAATATCTACGTGTTGGACTTGGCGAGAGGGATTACATCCTATCACATGAGCCTTACCTCCTATGCTGATGACACCCAGCTGGTGCTCGCTATCAATAATGATGGGGATCAGGTAGCGGCACAGTTTCAAGAGGGTATGCTGGCCAATAAAAACTGGATGCAGGCCAACTGCTTGAGGCTAAACTCTGAAAAGACGGAGGTGGTCATCTTCGGTAAGATCACTCCGCAATGGTCCCCTGAATGGTGGCCTACATCGCTGGGAACTCTACCTACACTGTCAGTTAAGGTTAGAAACCTAGGTATAGTTTTTGATGATAAACTGAATTTTGCAGCACATGCCAACCAGACAGTAGCCAACGCCTATCACAAACTCAAACTAATTAGGAAAATAATCCCATTTCTTTCTGATAGTGCGGGAAAAACAGTGGTTAGCACTCTTGTGCTCTCCTCCTTGGACTACTGTAACGGTTTATTCGCCAAAGCACAATCCAGGGTAATTTCTAAACTTCAAATGATCCAAAATGCGGCTGCCAGATTACTATCAAGGACTCAAAAATTTAAATCAGTCAGTCACATAATTAGGAGCTACCAGTGGCTGACAATTAAAAACCGCATTAAATTCAAATCACTCTGTTTAACTTTTAAAGCTACTCATAATTTGGGCCCAAGATTCTTGCAAGAGCAGCTTTCCATCTCCTGCCCGACCAGACAACTGAGATCGATGCAACTACAACAATTGGCAGTACCCCGCACCAGAACGGTTACCTGGGGAGACAGGCGTTTCACAGTGTCTACAGCCAGACTCTGGAACTCGCTCCCGTTAACCATTCGAATGGCACAATCCCTGCTCCAGTTTAGGAAACTGGTGAAGACATGGTTGTTTAACCAGTAATTATTCTCTTGCCTCAATGTTTCTATCACCCAGAGACTCGTCATAGTAATCTTAGCGCCAAGACGCCCACGGGCAAACGTTTGCGCTCTACAAGTTGTATTAATAAATAAATAAATAAATAAATAAATAAATAGCTCTTTGATGAGAATTGGAGGTAGTTCTGAAAAGAACTTTTTTTTTCTTCTTTTTTCTTTTTTCAGAACAAAAACAAAAACAGGGAATGGAAACTGCTCAACAGGAGCAAAAAAAACAAAAAAAATTAGGGCTGGGAATGGCAGTGATGGTTCTCCAATGCTCGAACAATGAGCAGAACACTTTGCTCCCCAAAGGTAAGTAGCTGATCACAGTATCTGCATTTCCGGACGCCTTTATTAAATGCAGGCTGAATGTTCGGAACCAGCTCTTGTGATCTCCCCCTCACCGATGTTGTTGGTCCTCCGGTTGATGTAGAGGCCCCATCACTGGGAACCTCTTGTGCCAGAGCCCTGACACTTTCCCGGGCAAAATTCTGGGGGTGCCTCCTCTCCACATGGCGAAGCATTGTGGAGTTCCCAAAATAATATTTCTTAGTGGGGTCACCCCGTGACAGGACTGTATGACAGATCCTGCACTCCACTTTTGGAGCATTGACCTTCTTTTGGTCATCAGGTATGGAAAAAAAAATCCAGATGAAATACTCTTTGACCTTCGGCTGAGGAGGCTCTTCATCAATGAAATCATTGGAGTCATCTTCACTGCTGGATGGTCTGGCAGCCATGATTATCCAAGATATCCTAAGGCAGGTCTTTCAGTCACAAAAGTGAAAGAAGAAGTGAAGGAAATGGGTGGGGATTTCATTCTTTGTAAAAAAAACTGTTAGCAACCAATAAAAAGTGTTACTTTAAGGTCACATGACTTGACGCGCTGACGCTGCGTGCACCGGAGCGCTTCTGGGGGTGCTTACGCGGCGCGCCTAAGTGACGTTTTGATAGTTTCACGGAAATGCAAAATTATTTTCATTTCCTTATTCAAAAAAAACTGCTTTTATATGTATGGTACTAAATGTCTTGCGTTATTATTTACTTTTCATTCATATTTTTTTACACGAACGCAAGTAGCGCTCTGGGTGCGCTTTCCGGAGAGCTTACCGGTGCGCGCACCCAGAGTGCCCCAGGAAAAAATGATAAATTTTTTTTTTTTAATATTATTATTAAAAAACAAAATAATACTAATTAATACTCACACAAAACAGCAAATTAGAAAAAAATCGTAGGTTACAAACTCGATATAGAAAGGAATTAGCATTTAAAAAACCTATGAAATTCACTGAAAAAACCATAGGTTTCACACCAGTTATAGTTAGCTTGAAATTTTACTGACATAAAACCATTGAAATTCCCACGGTATAGTTAGTTGGACTCACTATAACTTGCGCGCCTGCAATGCACTGCTGATGACGTCACATATTACATCACTCATGACATGGTCAGTGACATCACTCATGACATCACTGATGACACCATCCAGTGAATGTGTGTTTTTCTGAAAAATAAATATGTTTTTTCAGTGATTGATATATATATATATATATATATATATATATATATATATATATATATATATATATATATATATATATATATATATATATATATATATATATATATGTATATATATATATATATATATATATATTCACTGAAAAAAACCATAGGTTTCACACCAGTTATAGTTAGGAATTAGCATTTAAAAAACCTATGAAATTCACTGAAAAAACCATAGGTTTCACACCGGTTATAGTTAGGAATTAGCATTTAAAAAACCTATTAAATTCACTGAAAAAAACATAGGTTTCACACCAGTTATAGTTAGCTGGAAATTTTACTGATATAAAACCATTGAAATTCCCACGTTATAGTTAGTCGGACTCACTATAACTTGCGCGTACAATGCACTGCTGATGACGTCACATATTACATCACTCATGACATGGTCAGTGACATCACTCATGACATCACTGATGACACCATCCTTGTAACACAGTGACAGACCTCCTTTCACTGTAAAGTAACCTTTGAAACACATATTCAAAAATAGAAACTAACATTAACAAAAAAGTGGATATACCCATACCAGTTACAACAACCAATTCAGTAATTTCACCATCTATATACAAATTCACACATTCACCAACAGTTTTATTTATTCACTCATACATATACTCACTCATCATATGTAGTGATACCCCTATTCATTCTGTTACACACTGACAGTCATCAAAAACTTACTCACACATGCAAATAAACTAATAAACATCCATTTATTTGCATATACAACTATACACACATTAGCACATTACTTCTAAGGAAACTTACACATACTTACTCTCTTAAACAATCACTTATAGAAACACATGTTTATTTAAACAGGAACTCTTTCAATCTCTCAGTCTCACATATACTTACTTATATACATTAATTCTCATATATACAAGATTAAAACATATGTAGTTACTCATAAAGACACTAGTGAGAGAGGCATTCACTCTCTAACACACACATATACACACTCATCCACCCATACAATCCTACACAAATGCTGTCTTCAAAACACATACAAACAGTGAGTCAGTCATTGATGCATCTATGTGCTAAGTAACAGCCCCACCAAACCATACAGACACTCATACTGATACTAAAAAAAACATCTAATAACCCATATACACACATATGTAGCTACTCACCAACCCATGCAGCCACTTATACACAAAGTAAAACACTGATACATATATTTAAATATTTAAACATTACTCGCTAATATATGTATTCACTAAGATACACTTAATAAGCCAGTTAACCAATCAATTTTTTAAAAAACAACATCCATTTAGACACTTATTTAAACATTTATTCTTCCATCGATCTTAATATATACAAATATAAAATATATTTATTTTTCAGAAAGGCACACATTCACTGGATGGTGTCATCAGTGATGTCATGAGTGATGTCACTGACCATGTCATGAGTGATGTAATATGCGACGTCATCAGCAGTGCATTGTATGCGCAAGTTATAGTGAGTCCGACTAACTATAACGTGGGAATTTCAATGGTTTTATATCAGTAAAATTTCCAGCTAACTATAACTGGTGTGAAACCTATGGTTTTTTCAGTGAATTTAATAGGTTTTTTAAATGCTAATTCCTAACTATAACCGGTGTGAAACCTATGGTTTTTTCAGTGAATTTCATAGGTTTTTTAAATGCTAATTCCTAACTATAACTGGTGTGAAACCTATGGTTTTTTCAGTGAATTTCATAGGTTTTTTAAATGCTAATTCCTAACTATAACTGGTGTGAAACCTTTGGTTTTTTCAGTGAATTTCATAGGTTTTTTTAATGCTAATTCCTAACTTTTTATACAGACTCATACCGATGTGTTTTTTAGTGAATTGCTAAAGTATGTTTTTGTAAAAATGAACACTATAATGTATATTGAGATAATATTTTTAATTTAAAATACATTTTTTTATATATTTCACCCTGGTGCGCTTCTGGTACGCGCACCGGTGCGCGTACCGTCAGCGCACTAACAAAAAAAAAGAAAAAAAAATAATGAAGGAGTAACCATAAGGAATGGTAACAGAGAGAGTGGTGTTAAGAGAAAGAGAGCTAAAGGGAGGAACACAGAGAGACTGAGTAATAGATAGTAAGACAGAGAAAAAATGTAAGAGGAAGTAACTGAGAAAAAGAAAAATGAATAAGGGAGCAAAAGAAAGAAGACATAGAAAGAAGACTAAAGCAGAGGTTAAGGGAGAATGTAAATGGATGTTGAAAGTAAAAAGAAGGACAGTTAAGTATGGGAATGACAGGTAGTGACGGAATCAGAGGAAAAGAATAGCAGTGATGGAGGGAAAGTAAATAGCAGTGAATATAAGTAAAGAGGGGTGAAAGAGGGTACATGTAAGTGAATAAGGGTAACACATGGGGAGTAATAGAGAGAAAGAAGAGAGAGAGAGTAAAAGAAGGACTGTCACAAAGGGACTAAGTGAACCAGTAAAAAAGGTAAGTGAAGGAGTGTGCATAGGAAGAAGTACTGAAAGAAATTGAATGTGGTAGGAAGTAAACATGGAAGAAAAGAATAAGTGAGGAAAGCAAAGTAAGGAAATAGGTGTGCGGTAGGGTGACAGAAAAATAGTGAAAATAAAACAAAAGGTGATAACAAAAAACATTTTACAAACACACTTACCATATAATCTATGCAAATTTGTATCTGTGAAAGATAAAGGAAAAAACATGTTATAATTACATAAAAATGTATAATAAAATAGAAGAAACAGTTCATGAGGTTTAAAAATCTACAAAAGTTTACTAAGAAATGAAGCAATAGTGAAGGATACAAAAACATAAAGAAAGTAATGTAGAAAGAAAAAAAAAAGGAAAAAGAAATAGTTAGAGAACAAATTCCTAAAGGTAAATAAGATACTAAAAGAATGTAAAATATCAAAACAAAATGAGTAAAGATAAGAAAGTAAAAGAAAAATGAGTGAAAAGGAGAGAAGTCAGATTGATAAACTATAAATAAAATAGAGGAATAGAAGATGATTGAGAGTGAGTGAAGTGAAGTCACAGAGTGAAGGGATGAAAGAAATGAAGTTATTATAGAACAATGGATAAAACAGGAGTGAGAGAGTAAGTACAAAGAAAGACAAAATGAAGAACTAACTGAACTACAGTACAATGAGTGTGAAAGAAAAAAAAATGGAGAAAGAGAAAGAGGGTTAGGAAACTAAAGCAGTGGTACTAAGAGAATATGAAAAAGATAAAAAGTGGTGGAAGGAACAGAGGAAATGCAGATAGTTCCTATTAGATTAAGAAGTTGTGAATGAAGTGCAGTAAAGAAACAGCAATGAAAAAAGAGTGTAAATTAGTAAAGAGAGGTAAATAAGGGTGAAAAAGAAAATGAGTGTATAACAATGTGAACACAATATAAATTACACAATGCAAACTACACAATAACTTCTACAATATGTTACATTATTTATTTTTGCTGTTCTCAGAATATATTGAATTCCACTTAAATTAGTGAGTTCAAAGTCTTCATCATATAACAGCGGGAAAAAAAAACACAATCTAAAAGATTGTGTTTAAAAAAAACCATTCAAACATACATCTCATATATGTACACTAATCTTTGATTCACTTACTTTTCCATGAGGCCAAATAGAAGATAGTGAAGGTCCTTTTCGTGGAAAAAAGTCTGCTGTGCCTTATAAGTTCCATTTCATCAACTTCCTATGAAAAAAGATCTAAAAACATCATACCATACACAATCCTCACGGCCAATTTGTGTCTGATATATCAGTATTTTTTACTTTGAGATCCACTTAAAGTATCTACATGAGATAAATAATTTAAAATATTAGATTAACTAACTAACTAAGTAACTTTTATTAACTATTCCCGTCTTCAAAGGCCAATTCCCTTTACTAAAACTTTGGTTTTAAAAACACTAGATAAGAATTTGTAGAGTCATAAGGCAAACGTTGTTTATAAGTTAAATGAGAATCATTGCAGTAACTCCATCCATTTTCAGATTTTAAGTAGCATGTATAATGTCCTGAGGTGGTCGAAGATCCATCATGATAAATAATAGCTTCAGTTGTAAAGGTCCTTCCAGAAATTGATAACTGAGAAGCCACAAATTTTTTTATAGAAGTTGTCAATTTAGTTCCATCAGGTCTACATCGTTGGAAAACTAAAATGATATACTGCCCATACCTTTGTATAAATAATGTGGACAGCATTGTACATTTACATTGGGTACACACCATATTATGATCTGCTGCTTTAACTAGATTTTTAAAAGACACTGATTTACAGTCTGGTAAAGTCAAATATATAAATCTTTCAGTGTCTATTCTAGTAGTACTTGATAAACTACAATTGTGGCAGTCATGCTGCCATTGATAAGAAAGACTGAAAAGATTATCTACATCTACACCTTCATCTTCCAAAACACCAAACATATACATTAAAAATTCCTGACAATCCTGCTGAATGTTCTGTGAAAATTTATCTTGACCAGAACACAAATCTAAAATATTTCGAATTTCTGTTACACTTTCTATTTGTGGTGTACCACTGCTACATTTCTGAAACACAGAATTCAATAAACCACACATTCTTTGATCCAGATTTTCATCAATCTGTTCTTGTAAACTTTTAAGAAAAAAAACAACATTAACCACTACATTAGCATAGCAGTTGACACCAGAACTATTTTCAAACTGAAATCCAACAACATTTTCTCCACAATTCTTTTTCTTCCTGTTTTCAATTACAGTTTTCTCTACTTTTTGTCTTTTTGCAACTACCTCACTACAATTATCCTCATTTCTTCTTTTTCGGCCTACCACACGTTTTTCAAACAGAGGATATTGAGGCAAGTGTGGAGCATACTCTCTTCTTAACCTATTGTATTCTTTAACACAATCTAGATCTGCAGAAATCTTTGTCTCATCACACGCAATCAAGTACAATCCTGATAAAGTTCTGACTCGAGATAATGCCACATATGCCATACCCTCTTTAAACACAGATCTTCCAATGTTCACCAAAGCACTATCTACACTTAAACCTTGAGATTTATGAATTGTCACCGCATACGCCAAACAAACAGGAAACTGTTTTCGGCGAACATATAAGTCTTTTACAAGTAAAAATCTAGCAGAACAACAACTTATTTGTTGTACTTCTTCAATGCCATCAAATTTTATTTTTAAAAATTCAATTCCATCTCTATTTCTGTAGTTCACAAAATCAACAACATAACCCATTGCTCCATTTACCAGACCGCTTTCAACATTTAAATTCCTTCTCAAAATGATACGACAATTTAAACACACATTCAGAGTCTTTTCAAAACCAGCTGTTTTTGAAATACTTTTCTCCAATGAATCCAATTTAGTTTTCAAATTTTCTGACAAAACAATTGTTGCACCCATATGCTCTATTTTATCTATTGCTTCCAGTTTCACAATCTCTTCATTTTCTAAGTCTAACATTTTTTGGTTGAAGATGGAACATTCTTGCAGAGTTGGCATCAAACATATCCCAGATTTCTTCTCAGTCATTTTTTTAAAAATATTCTCTGGAAGAATGTTTTCATTTGGATACAAATTTGAAATTAATCGACTATGCAAAGCTTTTTTCCCTTTCTCAGTCACTTTTCCAATTCTTACATCTTGTAGAATATTTTTATAATCTTCATCCTTGGCCTGTCGCATATTTTGAAGCAGTTCAGCATATTTAAAATTTAGCCATATATTAACATTTCCAATGCTTCCAAGGGACTTCCTGGTATCTTCATGCGTGAGCATTTTAAACACTGGTTGTCCTTTTACTGGAGTCAACTGCAATAGATCTCCAAAAACAATAATGTGTTTTCCTCCAAATAACACATCATAGTCTGTTTTAAGAATTTCTTGCATTCTCAAATGCACAAAAGCAAGCATTAGATTTGAGACCATGCTTACTTCATCTATGATAAGAAGTTTCATTTTCTTCAAGACTCTTGAAACTTCAGAACACGCATCTCCAGATAGCTTGTTGTAATGCAATTTATTATCATGTTCAACTGGCAGCATCAATAAACGATGTAGAGTAATCCCTTTAATGTTATGTGCTGCCAGACCAGTTGGAGCAGTTACAACACAAGACAGTGGTGAATCAGTCCTTTTCTGCAGATAACTTGCAACTGCTTTAATTAGAAAACTTTTTCCTGTCCCCGCTTCTCCACTTACGTACAATTGGACAGGGTCAAATAATATACATGAGCACTCTTTTTTCTCATGTCTGAATCCATGTTCAATCTGCTCTGTGACTTCATCATATATCTTTTTCTGCTCAATGTTTAGTTGCTTTACCAAATCTTCTAAGTTAACTCCATCCTCTTGAGCTTGTTCCATAGCTCTTTCCACCTCATCCATGGCAGTGGCAGCTTCATTTTGGATAATTGGTCCTCCTAGTGGATCCTGGCTCAATGAAGTAGAACTCTGACTATCTTGAGAACTGTTTCTAGCTATCTCTTCAGCAATTGTAGTTTCTTGCTCCATTTCTTCATTCAACATTTGCAGATAATTTAGAAAAATAGGACATTCTATGGTATCCTTAGTTGCATTAAAAGAGTCTTCATAACAGAGAAAATCTCCAAGTAGTTCCTCTTCTGTACGCCATGGCTTAAAGAGTTGCAAAAGAGCTAAATAGTAAAATTCTCTTTTGTCTGGAACTTCACAACTCAATTTTCGATGATTAATCAAATGGCCTTTTTTCTGCTTCACTAGACATCCTTCATAGCCAATGAGTGCATATTTTCCATTATTGATATCTTCTGTGATGTTCCTCTTATAACTGTAGTTTTGAAGAACTTCATACAAACATGTGTTCTCAAGGTGAGTACTTCTATTTGGATAGTATGTATCCAACATATTTGTCTTCAAAATATCTGTACTGTTTGGTTCTTTTTCCGCCAAATATTCAATTTCTTGTACAGATTTCAAAACTCGATTTCGCGTTGCAGCAAGACCAAGACTCACCCAAATGATTGTTCTTGATTTGGCATAGAGACTTGCTGATGATAACCGATCAGAACATTCATATGCTCCAATTTCTCGATGCAACAACATCTTCAGACTGAAACTGTATAATTTCTTGCTTAGACTCTTTTCATGTGAAATATCCTCCCACATTTCCTTCAATTCTGTCTTTTCTTTTTTCGTGATGTAAGATGTCACATATCGAGCCACAGCAATAGAGTTGTCAGCAACGAACTGAATATCCATGTTAGCATTCCACATGGACAAAATCACTGGGTTGTAATCGTTGATGTACTTAGATTCTTCATTTCTTTTCAAATTATATGTATTTTTGGGAGATTTCCTCGTCACAGTATGTCGTAGAGATGACATCAAATTATTTACTCTTCCCTTAGAAATCACTGGTCGAGGAAATGCAAAACGACATTTCGTGTAGTACTTTTCCTTGTTTTTAAATTTTCGACGACAGTACTTTCCACAACGATGAGATTGAAAACGTAAAACTTGTTGCCTTAAATTGTTTTCTTCAGTAGATTTTGGAACAGCACATGTTGAATACTCTTCAATGAAACTCATCACTGTTTCATCTGAATCTGATCCAAATTTGGGTGCATCTTTAATCCACAACAACATATGTATATGAGGAGCACCTCTCGCTTGATATTCCTTCCTCCAAAAGAAATCCAAAACCTCTCCAAGGGGAGGATTTTTTTTGTTGGTAATAAAAGACATCATAGCTTCAAATCTATGATTAAAATATCTGCAAACATTCACTGGATCTAAAGAACACAGTTCTCCTGGTGTTTTCAATTCTATATTTGGTATGTTTTCATTTGCCTCTCGTAGAAATTGAAGTAAATCGTCCCATGCATACTCAGCACAGCTAAGAGTGAGGAACCATGTAGGAGTTCCTAAGTTTCTTAGCATACATTTCAATTCTCCATGATGACGAAACCAATACTCGTTGGTTCCACGTTGACATGCCATGAGATTGATTAGCTGAGATTCCAAAATACTGTCTTGCAGATTAACTTTCTCCATAAAGTCCCTTGCACAAACATTCTGCAAATGAGGTCCACTTTTTAATATATGATTAACTGCATAAGAAAGCCCAGACAAATCACTTTCAAATAGTAGATGAAATAAATATGGAATGCATTGACGAAACCTTGGATCTTCTGCATATAATCTTAGAGTCCGGTATTCAGCTGCAGGAATTTGAACTGGTCGATCATCATATCGTCCACCACAACCTGTTGGAAATAATTGTGGAAAACAACGAGCTTCCAAACTTTCTTCCCATACACTAATGGGACTTCCTTTTGCTGCTTTCATTTGAAACAAGTCAATTGCATTTCCCATTACTTCTTTGGAATGCAAAGGATGAACAGTATAATGTTCATATATTTCTTCAGTTCTAGACACATCAACTTTTTCAATTTGACCAACTGAAGAATCACTATCTTCTTCTATAGCTGTTTCCTCTGCTCCAACACTTACATCTTTGTAGTACTCATTGTTTTTGACCAAATACAACGTTGCCTTCTTGACTTTTTTAACATCCACTAAATCTTGCCAAATTTTCTTACTCTTTGTTGGAACCCCATTAACTAGAATAACTAAAGGATCTTCTTCTACTCTTTCTACACCAATTGTATTAATATTTTTCTTTACATCTAGAGGCAAATAAACAACTCTTCCCTTTAATCCTCTCAGTAAATCTGATGGAGGCAATTTCCCTGTCTTAGGCTCCATGCGTACAATAGCCTGAAAAGGATGGACACATTGAATCAAAATAGATTCATAAGTATTTAGATCCATCAATTCAGAAGGAATATCTATCAACTGAAGATTATTATAAACTGCTCTAGCAGGCATTTTATTTTCATTTAATTTTTTCAAACAATAATTACAAATACGATGATCCAAACTCAAATCAAAAGAATTCTCCACCAACAAATAACTTACAAAATCCTTCCATTCACTATTATTTTCCAATTCACTTTTTGCATATAAATCAACTAACCTGGTCTGAATTTTATAATGAGTCCGTCGACAACACACACAAGTTAAATTAGGCCTCTCACTTGATTTCACCTTAAACTTGATAATTTCCTCATCAAACTTTTCAATACTTGAAATTTGTCCATTATCTTCTGCATTACCATCCATTACTATATCTATTTCTACACTGTCCTCTTTGTTCCCAAAATAACAAAACTCAATTTCTCCACAAATAGTCTTCACATCCACTTCAGATCCATGCAAAAGAGCACTATTTAACTGTTTAAGCTTAAGTGCAGGACTTTTTGCATAATACAACTTCCTCACTAATTTCCTTACGTTATTATGATGCACTGCTAACATCCTAAAATGATGAAAAACACTCCGACAAACTTTTCTAGAAAGACAAGCTAGTGAATGCCCTTGCAAACCTGTGCTTTCTCTCACTCTGCAAGGATCTAACTCTTGCAGGATCTTCATTTTTTGTTTGAGACTTTTTTTACTATATGTACGTAAGAAATTTCGAAGCAAATCGATTGATTCCTGTCGCACACTACAAATACTACTGCATTTCCATGTGTACACTGGACCCTTAGTACGTCTCCCTAAAACTTCATCAGCTAACACCTCTTCTGCATCTCTAGATACAAGTTTCTCTTTTTCCATCACACAACTATCTTTCACCTCATATGCACGACCACTGGTGTCAACTGCATGCACCAAATCATTTTCCTGAAAGTAACTCTCCTCATTGAAAAAAGGCTCAGAACTTGAACTATGCATCCATTCACTAGAAAATACTTCACAAAAATTACTCCGATTAATAATTCTTTTCCATCTACTGTTCGATTTGAAAACATCAATTGCCTTATTAAGTATCCTAATTCTATTGATTATTAAAATAAATAATTTTTTCTTAACTTCAAAAGCCTGATCAACAATCTTTTCTACACTTTTCTTTTTCTTGTAAAAAGCAGCTTTTAGTTTACTTTTCTTATCATTTTTTAGCAAATTTAAAACTACCCTATTGCGAAACATTCACCTACGAATGTCCCTAAAAACATTTACCCTTCTATTGCTATCCATTCTCTTCTCTCCTGCTCCAATGAAAACATTTTTTGTGGGCTTCTCTTTCCTTTTTAGATTTGTTGACTTTTTCTGTATATTCACATTAGCAATATCATTTTTTTTTCTACGACATATGTTGCGAAGAAAAGACTTAATTGGCTTACCAGAAGCTTTTCTGGTGTTTTTTGAAGTACTTGTTGAAGAGGATTCCATAAACTCTGTTGTTGATGTTCTCCTTTTCCGTATGTTATTTTTGATATTTCTTTGCTTTGAAGGCATTTTTGCTTCCTTTTCAGAAGTTGATTTGAATCTGTTGCTCTGTTAAAAAAACACATGAAAGACCACTATTAGCAAACAACAAAGTAATGTTAAAAAGCAAACAATATATACAATAAATTGCAACATATTTAAGTTTATACAATAGCAACTCATGGCTTTATTTATAAAGGCCTTGCGCCACCAGTGCGTCACTTTTCACCCATGTTTAAAGTAATGCACCAGCTGCACATGGCAATCATAAATAAGGGCCAAATGCAAATACCAATCAATTACACCCAAAAATCGATTTTTGAATAACATGTAAGAAACACTGCACAGAACCTAAGTACAACCACTCAATATCATCAAACAAAGTCAGGGTCTGATTTATAAAGGCCTTGCGCCACCAGTGCGTCACTTATTACCCATGTTTAAAGTCATGCATCAGCTGCACATGGCAATCATAAATAAGGGCCAAATGCAAATACCAATCAATTGCACCCAAAAATCGATTTTTGAATAACATGTAAGAAACACTGCGCAGAACCTAAGTACAACCACTCAATATCATCAAACAAAGTCAGGGCCTCATTTATAAAGGCCTTGCGCCACCAGTGCATCACTTATTACCCATGTTTAAAGTGATGCATCAGCTGCACATGGCATTCATAAATAAGGGCCAAATGCAAATACCAATCAATTGCACCCAAAAATCGATTTTTGAATAACATGTAAGAAACACTGCGCAGAACCTAAGTACAACCACTCAATATCATCAAACAAAGTCAGGGCCTTATTTATGAAAGCCTTGCGCCACCAGTGCGTCACTTATTACCCATGTTTAAAGTCATGCATCAGCTGCACATGGCAATCATAAATAAGGGCCAAATACATATACCAATCAATTGCACCCAAAAATCGATTTTTCAATAACATGTAAGAAACACTGCGCAGAACCTATGTACAACCACTCAATATCATCAAACAAAGTCAGGGTCTCATTTATAAAGGCCTTGCGCCACCAGTGCATCACTTATTACCCATGTTTAAAGTGATGCATCAGCTGCACATGGCATTCATAACTAAGGGCCAAATGCAAATACCAATCAATTACACCCAAAAATCGATTTTTGAATAACATGTAAGAAACACTGCGCAGAACCTATGTACAACCACTCAATATCATCAAACAAAGTCAGGGCCTTATTTATGAAAGCCTTGCGCCACCAGTGCGTCACTTATTACCCATATTTAAAGTCATGCATCAGCTGCACATGGCAATCATAAATAAGGGCCAAATACATATACCAATCAATTGCATCCAAAAATCGATTTTTGAATAACATGTAAGAAACACTGCGCAGAACCTAAGTACAACCACTCAATATCATCAAACAAAGTCAGGGCCTTATTTATGAAAGCCTTGCGCCACCAGTGCGTCACTTATTACCCATGTTTAAAGTCATGCATCAGCTGCACATGGCAATCATAAATAAGGGCCAAATACATATACCAATCAATTGCACCCAAAAATCGATTTTTGAATAACATGTAAGAAACACTGCGCAGAACCTATGTACAACCACTCAATATCATCAAACAAAGTCAGGGTCTCATTTATAAAGGCCTTGCACCACCAGTGCATCACTTATTACCCATGTTTAAAGTGATGCATCAGCTGCACATGGCATTCATAACTAAGGGCCAAATGCAAATACCAATCAATTGCACCCAAAAATCGATTTTTGAATAACATGTAAGAAACACTGCACAGAACCTATGTACAACCACTCAATATCATCAAACAAAGTCAGGGCCTTATTTATGAAAACCTTGCGCCACCAGTGCGTCACTTATTACCCATGTTTAAAGTCATGCATCAGCTGCACATGGCAATCATAAATAAGGGCCAAATACATATACCAATCAATTGCACCCAAAAATCGATTTTTGAATAACATGTAAGAAACACTGCGCAGAACCTAAGTACAACCACTCAATATCATCAAACAAAGTCAGGGTCTGATTTATAAAGGCCTTGCGCCACCAGTGCATCACTTATTACCCATGTTTAAAGTGATGCATCAGCTGCACATGGCATTCATAAATAAGGGCCAAATGCAAATACCAATCAATTGCACCCAAAAATCGATTTTTGAATAACATGTAAGAAACACTGCGCAGAACCTAAGTACAACCACTCAATATCATCAAACAAAGTCAGGGTCTGATTTATAAAGGCCTTGCGCCACCAGTGCATCACTTATTACCCATGTTTAAAGTGATGCATCAGCTGCACATGGCATTCATAAATAAGGGCCAAATGCAAATACCAATCAATTGCACCCAAAAATCGATTTTTGAATAACATGTAAGAAACACTGCGCAGAACCTAAGTACAACCTCTCAATATCATCAAACAAAGTCAGGGCCTTATTTATGAAAGCCTTGCGCCACCAGTGCGTCACTTATTACCCATGTTTAAAGTCATGCATCAGCTGCACATGGCAATCATAAATAAGGGCCAAATACATATACCAATCAATTGCACCCAAAAATCGATTTTTGAATAACATGTAAGAAACACTGCGCAGAACCTATGTACAACCACTCAATATCATCAAACAAAGTCAGGGTCTCATTTATAAAGGCCTTGCGCCACCAGTGCATCACTTATTACCCATGTTTAAAGTGATGCATCAGCTGCACATGGCATTCATAACTAAGGGCCAAATGCAAATACCAATCAATTACACCCAAAAATCGATTTTTGAATAACATGTAAGAAACACTGCGCAGAACCTATGTACAACCACTCAATATCATCAAACAAAGTCAGGGTCTGATTTATAAAGGCCTTGCGCCACCAGTGCATCACTTATTACCCATGTTTAAAGTGATGCATCAGCTGCACATGGCATTCATAAATAAGGGCCAAATGCAAATACCAATCAATTGCACCCAAAAATCGATTTTTGAATAACATGTAAGAAACACTGCGCAGAACCTAAGTACAACCACTCAATATCATCAAACAAAGTCAGGGCCTTATTTATGAAAGCCTTGCGCCACCAGTGCGTCACTTATTACCCATGTTTAAAGTCATGCATCAGCTGCACATGGCAATCATAAATAAGGGCCAAATACATATACCAATCAATTGCACCCAAAAATCGATTTTTGAATAACATGTAAGAAACACTGCGCAGAACCTATGTACAACCACTCAATATCATCAAACAAAGTCAGGGTCTCATTTATAAAGGCCTTGCGCCACCAGTGCATCACTTATTACCCATGTTTAAAGTGATGCATCAGCTACACATGGCATTCATAACTAAGGGACAAATGCAAATACCAATCAATTACACCCAAAAATCGATTTTTGAATAACATGTAAGAAACACTGCGCAGAACCTATGTACAACCACTCAATATCATCAAACAAAGTCAGGGCCTTATTTATGAAAGCCTTACGCCACCACTCCATCACTTATTACCCATGTTTAAAGTCATGCATCAGCTGCACATGGCATTCATAACTAAGGGCCAAATGCAAATATCAATCAATTGCATCCAAAAATCGATTTTTGAATAACATGTAAGAAACACTGCGCAGAACCTAAGTACAACCACTCAATATCATCAAACAAAGTCAGGGTCTCATTTATAAAGGCCTTGCGCCACCAGTGCATCACTTATTACCCATGTTTAAAGTGATGCATCAGCTGCACATGGCATTCATAACTAAGGGCCAAATGCAAATATCAATCAATTACACCCAAAAATCGATTTTTGAATAACATGTAAGAAACACTGCGCAGAACCTATGTACAACCACTCAATATCATCAAACAAAGTCAGGGCCTCATTTATAAAGGCCTTGCGCCACCAGTGCATCACTTATTACCCATGTTTAAAGTGATGCATCAGCTGCACATGGCATTCATAAATAAGGGCCAAATGCAAATACCAATCAATTGCACCCAAAAATCGATTTTTGAATAACATGTAAGAAACACTGCGCAGAACCTATGTACAACCACTCAATATCATCAAACAAAGTCAGGGCCTTATTTATGAAAGCCTTGCGCCACCAGTGCGTCACTTATTACCCATGTTTAAAGTCATGCATCAGCTGCACGAGGCAATCATAAAAAAGGGCCAAATGAAAATACCAATCAATTGCACCCAAAAATCGATTTTTGAATAACATGTAAGAAACACTGCGCAGAACCTATGTACAACCACTCAATATCATCAAACAAAGTCAGGGCCTTATTAATGAAAGCCTTGCGCCACCACTCCATCACTCATTACCCATGTTTAAAGTGATGCATCAACTGCACATGGCAATCATAAAAAAAGGCCAAATAAAAATACCATTCATTTGCACCCAAAATCGATTTTTGAATAACATGTAAGAAACACTGCGCAGGACTTATATACTAACATACAATTTCACTTCTAAAACATAACTATCTGCTTCCAAATATTCTCCATATAGCAAATAAGTCTCTATCTAAATTAAATGAATCATTACTTACCTTTACAAATGCGTTTGGAGATTGAGAACAGTGTCAGACACACACACCAATTTTTCTTTAGCAGAGCAAAAGGTGTGCTCTCAATACACTGAAACCAAGACTGGCATAGAAAATCTCTATCTTTGTACACATATGCCTTAATTCAACCAATCAAAAGTCTTCCCTCACTATTTTCAAACCAACACCCATCCCCCTCTCAGACCTTTCTATCTGTTACCATAGCAACTCCCTCCTAACTGAACTCTAAGGTTCAAAAGTTTATCTTACAATGTTGCAAATTAACTCAGCAAGGATGTTTGACCTCTCAATACAGCAGCCTATACAGGGTATTTTTGCTTTTGATGACTTTTTTTAAACCATTCAAATTGCTTCTTTCACACAACATAACCATGCACCCTAACTTTCAGTTTTCAACTATCTGAATCCACCAATCATTGCTTGTGATTCAAGAGCAGAGAAACTCCACAATTATTTTTTTGTAAACTCCTACTGTTCCAACTGCCATTTCATTCCCACACTTCATCTGACTGGACCAGAACCTTCTCACATCATGTACTCTGTTTGGATTATTGGACATAGCTACATCCACTGGGCTCAAAGGTATGCAGCTAGCAGAAATTTTCATAACCTTGATTTATCAAATGTGGAAATCAAGTGGATTGGCCACAGAGGATTAAAATGTCACCAATTGATACCATTGGTGAAAACCTTTTTGCATCTGCCAGAACCTGACCTTATAATTGTGCACTGTGGTGGAAACGATCTAGGCACATTGACTGGGGTAGGTCTGGAAATGCTTTTAAAGGACACCTTTCATCAATTGATGATACTTTTTCCCCACACTGCCTTGGTATATTCCAATATATGCCAAAGACAGAAATGGAACTGGTCCAACCGATTTTGTCCACAATTTGAGAAAGCACGGAAACATGTGAATAAATCTGTTTCTGCTTACATGAGAGACTATGGAATGGGTTCAATATACAATAATAACTTGCGTTACAACATGCAAGACATCTACAGAGGAGATGGAGTGCACTTCTCAGATGAGGGGAATAGAATATTCCTCCTGAATTTAAGAATGTGTATTGGAACCTACTTGTAGGTACCTAAATCAACCACAGAACCCAAAAGCTCTTTTCAGAGCTACCCTACCTCTGATCATTCAAAGCGTTTATTTTTTTCTAACTTTTTTCACTATTTTTCACCAAAGTACGCTTTCGGGTACGCTTAACGGTGCGCGCACCAGGCGCTCCCCCCGTGGAAAATTAAAGAATTTTTTTTTTTTTTTAAAGTTTATGAGCCTCCTAAGCCCCCCTCAGAAAACCTAGAGGGTCAAGAAGTCTCTACAGTGCCCCCTTCTACCCATACCGAACATTGTTTACCCTCCATCTTGTGTCTCGATTGTACCGAAACACAAAATGGAGGACTCCCGTAACGCTGCCGGTGCGCGTAAAGGAGCGCGCACCGGTAAGCGCTCGATAAAAAAAGGTGGGAAAGCAATTTACAAAAAAACCACTGGAGACACTTTCATCAAATATAGAATAGGCCCTACTACATAGCAGTCCCTACCATTTGCCCAAATTTGGTGAAATTCCATTGAGACATTTAGGCTACAGGCCTGTCTAAATATCCTGAGGTAAATTACATGACAAAAACACACTTGTAATGTTAGAATTTACAACCAATTAAAAAGTATCTTTCATTTTCTACGATTATTTCCTGACGTTTGATTGGTTAAGTACAAGAATATATATAAAAGAAGAGAGGGAAACACAGCCATTTTGACTACTGCTTCCAGAAGTACATTTGAAAACAAATATCACTGACAACTTCAACTGATTTCTCTAAGGTAAGTTCTAATTATGGAAGTATATTGTACACTTTAAGTTAATTTCTGAAAAAATATTCTGTTAGTGATATGCTATCCCTCTTTAATAGTTAGAGATAGAGATAGACTTCTCTGTAATAGTTATGGATTGAGTTAGGCTTCTCTGGTATACAGTACCCTAACTCTACTAATATAGTTAATTTGTATGCAATTTTCAGAAAGAAAATGGAAGGAGAAAATCAGGCAAATGATACTTCTATCAAAGTAAAGGTGGAAAAACCAGAAGATCAAAAAAAAGAAGTTGATTTCATGGATGACTCTTTGGATGAACAGTTTATAGAATGTTTGGAAGAAATGGAATCATGTACATATAATTATGAGGAAATTCCGGACAATATTATGTTAGAAATTTTATTAAATTATGAAAAAGAATCAGAGGAATAAATGTATATTTAATAATTTCAAATTGTTTGAGACAATATTCATTTTTATATGTAATTCATAAAGTATTACCAAAAATGTTTAAAATATAAAGTGAGACTTATAGTATACTGTTCAACTATTTTTCTGTTACATAGTAAGTTTACTCATAGTTACTACCTTTCTCACACTATATTATCTCCTATGTATATTTTACACCTCTTTTTCATAAGGGAGCAGGATAGACTACTCATGATCCCCTAGAAATTCTCAGGGAGTGCTTAAAAGATCTGTTTCTGCTTTCCAGACAGACTATGTTATAACTTCCATATACCACAAGAAATACAATAACAACATGCAAGATATCTACAGAGGAGATGGTGTACATTAAATTAAAGTCTCTGCATTGGTACCTACATGTAGGTACTTACAAAAAAAAAAAAAACCAATTAATAAACATACAATTTTTTAAAGTGATTAATTTTCCAAAGTACCCTCCTTGGAGCGCTCCCCGGTGCGCTCCCCGGTGCGCGTACCGGGCGCTTCCCCCGCGAAAAACGCAAAAAAAAAAATTTTTTTTGAGGCCCCGCGGGGCCCTTTAATGGCCCCCATATCAAACCTAGGGGGTCAGGGGGGGTCTACCCTACCCCCTTATGGTCAATTCCCCCCTTTGTTTTTGCCACCTCTTATGACTAGATTTTACCGATAGACAAGATGGCGGCCGCTCCGGACTGTTTAGAATGTTTACAGACAACTGAGAGCCAATCAGCTTTCTGCGCGCAAGTCGCGTGTCGCGCCCGGTGCGCTCCCCGGTGCGCGTACCGGAGCGCGGCTACAGATATATATATTTTTTTGAACCTAAATTTCTCAAAATCCACTGAAGCACATATCTTGAGACATAGCAAAGGCACATCGGGCTACCAGTCCCTACAATTTTGCCAAGTTTGGTGGAAATCCATTCAGCCGTTCGGGCTAAAAGTGAAATCGACCGCCCTATGGAAATTAACATGGGGAAAACGCGTTTTGGGACCCCCCTTTTATCTCGCCCCCCGCTTGACGTATCCCCCCCAAACTTACAGGGAAGGACCGGAACGCCGCAAGGCCATTTTCAGGAAATTTTCAGGCAGATTCGTCAACCGGCGCCAAAGTTATTCCAAATAGAATTTTGAGATTTAACATTGAAAAAAATCCTAACTATAACTACCTACTGGCGACCGCCAGTAGGTAATATATATATATATATATATATATATATATATATATATATATATATATATATATATATATATATATATATATTTATGCAAAAAAGAAGCAGAGAACTCTGGGTAGTTCTCAAGTTTAGGTGGAAAGCAGCTCCTGTATAGAGCACTCTCGACCCCAGCGACACTCTAGATCTGCTCACCTCAAATGGTGCTATCCACACCGAGATAGAAATGGACAAAGTCTTTTGCCATATCTACAGCAAAGTTTTTAAGCATAGGACTAGCACAGTGCTTTCTTTGCCGAGCTGTAAAATGACAAAAGCCATTTATCACTCCAGGCACAATATTACAGCTTTTAATTGGTAAAATACCAACCAAGCCAACCTGAAATGAATAAAAGCAACCCCTGACACAGTGTTTCACTCTAATTAGAGCTCTTCAGAGAGGTATAGCTTTGTCCAGACACAAGGGAGCACCCAGTAAAAGTAAAAAAAATACCCTTTCAGGCATAGAGTGACAAATAAATTATGCAAAAAAGAAGCAGAGAACTCTGGGTAGTTCTCAAGTTTAGCTGGAAAGCAGCTTCTGTCTAGAGCACTCTCAACACCAGCGACACTCTAGATCTGCTCACCTCAAATGTCTGCTTTTCTATCAAAGTCTTTAAGCATAGGATTA
Source organism: Lissotriton vulgaris (assembly GCF_964263255.1). Taxonomy (NCBI): domain Eukaryota; kingdom Metazoa; phylum Chordata; class Amphibia; order Caudata; family Salamandridae; genus Lissotriton; species Lissotriton vulgaris. Next base: position 1,530,098,466 of record NC_141689.1, read on the forward strand.
GCACAGTGCTATCCACGCCGAGATAGAAATGGACAAAGTGTTTTGCCATTTCTACAGCAAAGATTTTAAGCATAGGACTAGCACAGTGCTGTCTTTGCAGAGCTGTAAAAAGACAAAAGCCATTTATCACTCCAGGCACAATATTACAGCTTTGAATTAGTAAAATACCAACCAAGCCAACCTGAAATAAATAAAAGCAAACCCTGACACAGTGTTTTGCTCTAATTAGAGCTCTTCAGAGAGGTATAGCTTTGTCCAGTCACAAGGGAGCACCCAGTATAAGTAAAACAAATGCCCTTTCAGGCATAGAGTGATGAATACATTATGCAAAAAAGAAGCAGAGAACTCTGGGCAGTTCTCAAGTTTAGGTGGAAAGTAGCTCCTGTACAGAGCACTTTCAACACCAGCAGCACTCTAGATCTGCTCACCTCAAATGTCTGCTTTTCTATCAAAGTCTTTAAGCAAAGGACTAGCACAGTGCTATCCACTTCGAGATAGAAATGGACAAAGTGTTTTGCAATTTCTACAGCAACGTTTTTAAGCATAGGACTAGCACAATGCTGTATTTGCCGAGCTGTAAAATGACAAAAGCCATTTATCACTCTAGGCACAATATTACATATTGGTATGTATATCAAATCCAAAGCCCCTCACAACAAGAAGAACCAGGCACACACTCTGGATCATTTTCTGGCCAGAAGATTTATTGGAAATGGCATGATGCATTTCAGAGTGATTCCTTCGTCAGATGCCTTTTCCCAACTTAAAAGTGGTCCCGGAATCCAATTAAAAAGATGCCTGCTTTGCTGCGATAGGCTGGACGACCAGTTGCACATGGCGGGGATTTGAGCATCCACAGTAAGTACATCCCCATGTGTGTGGCGCTCTCATTTTTACCTCCTGCACCTATTGTAGTGTACTTCCTATATTCCCAATAGGCTCTGCGCTTTGGAATAATATATCCTATATATTTGACCTAGGACTTAGGTCAATAGGTCTCTATCAAATATACTAAACTTAATTTTGTGTGTGCCAGCTAACTCAGAGGTCCCTAGAAACTTTCTCGAATACACAAGAATGGATCAGTTTCTAAAAAATGCATAAACATGACAACTTTGTTTCCCAAGAATAAGAATATATCTCTCAGAGTCGCGGAAACAATAGATAACTAGTTTACTCAGTCTATCATGCATGCTTCGTTTCTACAGAGTTGCAGAGAAATAGTGAGACAGGAGTTTTCTATAAAAGGTTTATTGAACAGTCTTCTTTCTCATGCAAGAGAAGTGAACTGCTACAATCGTTAGGCAGACTGCAAAGTATAATACGTACAGCGTAAACAGTAATACAAAATAATACTGTAAGAGCATTGTATGGTTTCTAAGCCATATAAAAATACATACATAAATAATATAGACTAAAATACTCAACTGGTGCTTCTAAAATATGCCTACCCCAATGTACCTAACCTAAGTCTAGTACGAGGGAAGAGGTAAGTATTGTTTAGCATAGGTTTAGTTTTTGCCAAGAATCTAATAAAGGTTTCTCTGGGTTCCAATCAGCTCTGTACCTTAGAATGAAGGAGGTCTGGTATCTCTGTCTCGGGAACTCGATGTCCCAACACCCCACAAGGGGAACCGGAAATACTGGAGCTGGATTCTCGGCAGGAGAAAAGCAGCTTCTTGATCAGTGCATCATCTGGAGAGTCTGCTTCCTTCGGCACTCGCTGTAGCGAGCTGCATAGGGCAAGTAGGTCTTCGAACTGCTCCGAACCACCGTATCTTGCTATAGCAAGTGAAGGTATATGTATACCTTGCAATTGTTTAGGAATGCCATAGTTTGACTTAAAGTCGGTCATATGAACGTCATGAATGAACCCCTGGGCAATAGTTCTTCATTGTAAAGTAACTGAGTTCTTGAAGAAATCAATATTCAAGCAAGGGGAAGTTCCCTAACGGCTTAAGCTGGTTTTCCAAGAACTTGTGATGTTTGGTGAACGGATGGAAGTAGCCATGCCTGTATTTGGGTAGCATGGGCTTTGCCTAAATAAAAGCTGGATTTCTATGCCTATATAAGGGCAACGTGAATTGTACCTATATTAGGGCATGAATCGGGGAAAATTCAATCGGAGCCTAAAATGTCACACAACACTATGTCTCAGGCATCTCTCTGCTGGCCCTACAATCCATCACCCTGCTGCTTCAATGCTCCTAGGGAAGTCCCTAAATGGAGTCAACAGGTAAGGAAGCGGCGGCGCAGCAGCGTTTCAAGTCCATTGAAATACACCAAAAATTGCCACTTTCGCTGCATCGCTGCTTGTAGCGTGGGGCGCCCAGGTGCATAGTGGCCACACACCTTAACATCAAATCTAAAGCCCCTGACAACATGAAGAACCGGGCAACACACTCAGGATCGTTTTCTGGCCAGCAGATTTAATGGAAATGGCATGATGCATTTCAGAGTGATTCCTTCATCAGATGTCTTTTCCCAACTGAAAAGTGCTGCCGGAATCCAATTAAAAAGATGCCTGCTATAGGCTCGACGACTGGATGCATGTGGCGGGTATTTGAGCGTCAGCAGTAAGTACAACCCCATGTGGGTGACGCTCTTATTTCCACCTCCTGCACCTATGTCTCAGGCATCTCTCTGCCTGCAAAAAACAACTAAAGAGTGACTTGTCGGTGCTGTGGTGCTGTGGTCGGGAAAATAAAACCAAAGTCACCACTGGTTTTATTTTCCTGACCACAACACCGACAAGTCACTCTTTAGTTGTTTTTTGCATTTATTATTGGGGATATAGGAGTGACCTCTTGAATATCCTTACTCTCTTGTTGTTGATACATCTCTCTGCCTGCCCCACAATCCATCACCCTGCCGCTTCAATGCTCCTAGGGAAGTCCCACAATGGAGTCAACAGGTAAGGAAGCGGCGGCGCTTACATTTGAGATGTCATCAGTGATGTCATGAGTGATGTCACTGACCATGTCATGAGTGATGTAATATGTGACGTCATCAGCAGTGCATTGGGGTGCGCGAGTTATAGTTAACTGAACTAACTATAACGTGGTTTTGTACAAGTGAAATGTCCAACTAACTATAACACCCCTGAAACCTATGGTTTTTCAGTACATTTCTAAGGTTTTTTAAATGCTAATTTCTAACTATAATGTGCCTGAAACCTATGTTTTTTTAATGTGAATTTCAAAGGTTTTTTAAATGCTAATTTCTAGCTATAGCGTGCCTGAAGCCTATGGTTTTTTCAGTGAATTTCTAAGGTTTTTTTAAATGCTAGTTTCTAACTATGCCTACAGAGGTAGGACATGTGAAGAAAGAAGAAAACATGCACAGAAAGAAGCAAAAGAAATGCATAAAGAAGCAACAGAAGTTCACATGGACGAAGAAAAGTGCAGGAAGAAGCAAGACGTGCAGAAAGAAAAAACAGGGGAGCAGAAAGAGACCTTGTTGCTAAATCATCTTGTGCCATCAACTTTTTCAGACTGGTACTGGTGGTAACTAAGTATGACTAACCAGGACTAGAGTCAGTGCTATGCTAAAAGACACTAAGAATACAGTGAAAACACCTACATACACTAGGGCACATTAAGCGTTGGGGTACCCCTGTGATTAGCATGACCTTCTCTGTAAGGCCCTATTACATAATAGGGCAGAGGGATTAAAACTACCTTTAAGTCAGAGGTGCAAAAAGGCACCGTCCCCTCCCTTTACCACTGTGCAAATGCTCCCTGTGGCACGTTTTAAGTTGCGGGATTAAGTCCCCTTGAATTCTGAGGGTCCCTGGTGTCCAACTAGCCCTCAAGGTACCTCCACCGAGCTGTGTTGCAGAGAGGTGTAAAAAGGAGCGTGGCCTGGACCACCTCTTTGCAATGCAGGCCTCTGGCAGTTACTAGAGGTACCTGGTGGTCTAGTTGGCCCCCAGGAGCCCTCAGGATTAAAGGGGAATTAATTCCTCAACTTAAAATGCGCCAAAGGGCGTGTTTGCATACATGTCACTTCAGGCCCGCCCCCTCCCTTTCCACTGTGCAAACGTGCTTGTGGCGTGTTTTAAGTTGGGGGATTAAGTCCCCCTTAATCCTGAGGGTCCCTGGGGTCCAACTAGCCCACCAGGTACCTCTAGTAAGCACCACAGAGCTGCATTGCAGACAGGTGTAAAAAAAGGGGCTTGGCCTGGACCACCACTCTGCAATGCAGGCCTCTGGCAATTTTTGGAGGTACCTGATGGGCTAGTTGGCCCCCAAGGGCCCTCAGGATTGAAGGGGAATCAATTCCCCAACTTAAAATGCGCCACAGGGCGTTTGCACACATGTCACCTCAGGTCCCTCCCATCACCAATGTGCAGACGCGCCTTGTGGCGTGTTTTAAGTTGGGGGAGTAAGTCCCATTGAATCCTAAGGGTCCCTGGGGTCCAAATAGCCCACCAGGTACCTCCAGTGAGGGCCACAGAGCTGCATTGCAGAGAGGTGTAGGTGTAAAAGGGTTGTGACCTGGACCACCTCTCTGCAACGCAGGCTTCTGGCACATTTTGGAGGTACCTGATGGGCTAGCTAGCCCCCAGGGGCCCTCAGGATTAATTCCCCAGCCTGCAACGCACCACAGGGCGTGTTTGCACACATGTTACCTCAGGCCCGGCCCCTCCAAGCAACACTCTGCAAACGCTCCCTGTGGTGCGTTTTAAGTTGGGGAATTAATTCCCCTTCAATACTGTGGGTCCCTGGTGGCCAAGTAGCCCACCAGTTACCCCCAGTAAGCGCCACAGAGCTGCGTTGCAGAGAGGTGTAAAAAGAGGCATGGTCTGGACCACCTCTCTGCAACGCAGCCCTGTAACCTGGTGGGCTAGTTGGCCACCAAGAACCCTCAGTATTGACGGGGAATTAATTCCCCAACTTAAAACGCAACTCAGGGAGCGTTTGTAGAGTGTTGCTTGGAGGGGGCAGGCCTAGGCACGATAGCATTTATTTTTTTTTTATAAGGGGTCTGTGTGGCGATCCCCGGGGCGTGTAGGGAGGCTCGAGCCCCCCCACACAGGTAATTTTTTTTTTTAAAAAGAAGCCCAGAGGGTGGCGTTTCTTGGGGCTGCGGGGGGGGGCGCTGTGCCTCCGCATATTTAATTAATGAGAGCCCAGGGGGGGTGGCGGTTCCCGGGGCTTGGGGGGCCTTAAAGTCCCCCCAAACTTAAAAAAAATAAGCCGGGCGTGGTGGTCTCTGGGGCTGCGGGGGGCGGTGTGCCTCCTCAAATATTTATACAAAGCACTAGGGGTGGCGGTCCCTGGGGCACTGTGGGGGCGATTGGGGCCACAATAAAAACCAAAACTTAATTTAAGCCCCAGGGTGAGCCAGGTCCCGGGGCAGTGAACAACATGTGTGGGGTTTGCCCATTTTAAGTTGGGGGATTAAGTCCCCTTGAATCCTGAGGGTCCCTGGGGGCCAACTAGCCCACCAGGTACCTCCAGTAAGCGTCACAGAGCTACTTTGCAGAGAGTTGGTCGAAGGCCACATCCCTTTTTCCACCTTGCTGCAACGCAACTCTCACATATAGTCATTTATATACTCCAACTATCACATACACTGCCTTTTACATATGTAGTTACTTGGACTATTACCACTGAAACATCCATTCACTCACCAACACACCCATATACACACTCACCCACACATACAGCTGTGTCCACATGCACTCTTGAACCAATACACCCAATGATTCAACCACTCACACATCTCTGCACAGTCACCCACCTCCCATCCACCCACACACACACTTAGTCTCCCATACAAATACTCAGGCAACCAATCAATAACCCATATAGACACTCATGTAGCTACTGACCAACCAATGCAGCAGCTTACACAACAACAGACAGACTGATACAGACATTCACACCGTTTTGTCACTACCCATGCATTCAGGAAGACACATTTAATCACTGACTTATAGTGTCAGTCACACACCTATTAAATCCTCCATCCAGACACTTATACACCCACTCATTCTTCAATACACCTTGGCATATATATAAAACATATTTAAACTTTACAGAAACACACAGTCACTGGATAATATCATCAGTGATGTCATCAGTGATGTAATTTGAGATGTCATCAGTGATGTCATCAGTGATATCACTGACCATGTCATGAATGAGGTAATATGTGACGTCATCAGCAGTGCATTGCGGAGCACGAGTTATAGTTAGCTGAACTAACTATAACGGCGGAATTTCTCTGATTTTGTACGAGTGAAATGCCCAACTAACTATAACATCCCTGAAACCTATGTTTTTTTTGTGAATATATATATATATATATATATATATATATATATATATATATATATATATATATATATATATATATATATATATATATATATATTACCTACTGGCGGTCGCCAGTAGGTACTTATAGTTAGGATTTTTTTCAATGTTAAATCTCAAAATTCTATTTGGAATAACTTTGGCGCTGGTTGACGAATCTGCCTGAAAATTTCCTCAAAATGGTCTTGCGACGCCCCGGTCCTTCCCTGAAAGTTTGGGGGGGATTTGTCAAGCGGGGGCCGAGATAAAAGGGGGTTCCCAAAACGTGTTTTCCCCATGTTCATTTCCATAGGGCGGTCGACCTCACTTTTAGCTCGTACGGATGAATGAATTTCCACCAAACTTGGCAAAATTGTAGGGACTGGTAGTCCGATGTGCCTTTGCTATGTCTCAAGATATGTGCTCCAGTGGATTTTGAGTAATTTAGGTTCAAAAAAATATATATATCTGTAAGCGCGCCCCGGTACGCGCACCGGGTAGCGCACCGGGCGCGACACGCGACTTGCGCACAGAAAGCAGATTGGCTCACGGGTGTCTGTAAACATTCGAAACAGTCCGGAGCGGCCGCCATCTTGTGTCTCGGTAGGATCGAGATACAAGAGGTGGCAAAAACAAAGGGGGAAATGGCCATAAGGGGGCAGAGTAGACCCCCCCTGACCCCCTAGGTTTGATTTGGGGGCAATAAAAGGGCCCCGTGGGGCAAAAATAAAATTTAATTTATTTTTTATTTTTGCGGGGGTGCGTCTGGTACGCGCACCGGGGAGCGTACCGGGGAGCGTACCATGGGGAAAAAAGAATGAGAGACTTTTCTAAAATTGTATGTTTATTAATTTCTCTTTTTGTTGTTTTTTTTAAATGTATTTAAGTACCAACATGTAGGTACCAATGCAGCGTCTAAAATGTAATATACACCGTCTCCTTTGTAGATATCTTGCATGTTGTTACCGAAGTTATTGTGGAATATGGAATTCATACCATAGTGTGTCAGGAAAGCAGTAACAACATGGAGGCAGGCGATGCTAAAGAGATGTTAAATACACATTGGAGATAATATAGTGGGAGAAAGGAAGTAACTATGAGCAAACTTACTATGTAACACAAAAAAGTTGAACAGTATGCTAAGTCTGTTTTTACATTATAATCAATTTGGTACTAGTTTAAGAATTACATATAAAAATGAATAATGTCTGAAACAATTTTAGAATTATTAAATATACATTTATTTTTCATATTCTTTTTCCAAATTTAACAGAACTTCTAATATTTGATTGTCGGAAATGTCCTCATTTTGAATCAGGAAATCTACTGATTGTACACATTGAAGTAGTTCATAATTCCGTGATTCATCCATGAATACTAAGTTATCATTGGGTTCAATAACTTTTTCATTGTTGCTCTTCAGAACAATTTTGAAGGAAATGTTTTGCTCTCCTTCCATTTTCGTGCTGTAATTTGTATTAAAAAAAATATATCAGTAGAGATAGGGCACTGTTGGGTTTAAGTTTAGACAGGTAGTTTGGATTTTTTAACAGTGATTTTATCTTTGGGCAGTGTATGGTATCAGACTGGAAGTAGAAATATAAAAAAGTGTATGTGATAAAGTAACAAGGTTGGGAATGGGTATAAGGGGGCATGGTAGACACTCCCTGACCCCCTAGGTTTCCTGAGGGGGTCGTAGGAGGCCTATATAGGTATGCGGACGGTGCGCTTACCGGTGTGCGCACCGGAAAGCGCACGAAAGTGAAAAAAAGTATGTAAGAGTTTAAAAAATGATAGCAAATTTTATTATTGGAAGGTAGTTCTGAATAGAGCTTTTTTTTATTGTTGTTGTTTTATATTTTTTTTATTTTTCTGAACATTTTTTGTTTTTTTTGGTTTTTATGAACTATTTTATATTTTTTTAGGGAAGAAACAAAAAACGGAGAATTAACAGTGGCTCAACAGGAGCAAAAAAAAAAAAAAAGCTACGGCTTTCTTTTCTTGCTGCAGTGGTGGTTGTCTACAGCATCATTAATGAGGGAAATACTTAGTTGCCCGTAGCAGATGGTCTTTCCACAATAAATGCAGACCATCTTTAATCCACCAAATTTAATTTGTATGTTTGGCATCATTTCGCGCCCTTCTGGTGCTGCAACCGAAATTTCACCTGTGGAGGTGCTGGCCTGAGGATCTCTGTTCTTCTGAAGCATGTCCTGTACCTCAGCCTGTGCCAAATTGTTAGGATGCCACCTCTCCATGTGGCGGATCATTGTATAATTCCCAAAGGAATACTTTTTCTTTGGGTTGCCCCTGGAGAGGACTTTGTTGCAAATCAAACAGGTGACATGTGTGGCATTCACTTTTTTTGGCCCAGCAGGGATGGAGAAGTACTCCCATGTAAAATGCACTTTCACATGCCTTTCCCTAGGTTCTTCCCGCAAGAATCTCCTAGGCTGTTCCTCCTTATCATCTTCTTCCTCCTCTTCTTCAACTCCTGGAAGGATCTGGGGTGGTGGACCTTCCTTTCTGGGTGGTGGTGAGCTACTACTGAAGCCATTTCTCTGCTCACAAATAGCTCTTGCTCTCTAAAAGAAGAAAGTAAGAATGAGGAAAAAAGGAGGGGGCTTTCATCCTTTGGAGAAAAAAAAAGTTGAGAACCAATGAAAAGTGTTATTTTCAGGTCACATGTCCCGACGCGCTTACGTTACGCGCTCCGGCGCGCTTACGTTTCGCGCTCCGGGTCGCACCACGGAGCGCTTCCGGGTGCGTTTAAGCAGCGCGCTGAAAGAACGCATCACACGGTTACGCGATACGTCACGCTTACGCGGCGCATCACGATGTTGTTTTCATTCGCGGCAATTCCGCTGACGGGGCGCTCACCGTTACGCGCACCGGGGCGCTAAACAGAGTTGCGCTTCCCGGTGCACTGCCCGGTGCGCGTAACGGGAGCACACCGGGGCAAAATTTTTACAAAATAAAATGAAAAAATTTAAACATAAAAATAATTGTATTAAATAAATATAAAATACATTATTCATTTTAATGAAGTATCTATTTTACAGCTATTGATATTTGCTATTAAAAAACCATTGAAATTCACAGAAAAAACCATAGGTTTGAGACCATATATAGTTAGGTGAATATTTTAATCATACAAAACCAATGAAATTCTCATATATAGTTATTTGCACTAACTATATATTTCGCGCACCCGCAAGCCACTACTGATGATGTCACATATTACATCATTCATGACATGGTCAGTGACATTACTGATGACATCACTGATGACATCTCAAATGACATCACTGATGACATCACTGATGACATCTCAAATGACATCACTGATGACATCACTGATGACATCTCATTTGACATCATTGATCACATCACTGATGACATCATTCTTGTGCTAATACGATAAACCTCTTCAGACTCTAATATAACCTTAGATACACTCAGTGTATACAGACACTCACACACTGTCACTCATCCATGGAGTTACTCAAACACTTAGTAAGTCATGCAAAGAATCACTCACCTCCATTTCCTCAACTATACAGTTATACACACCTTACTTATTCAAACATATACTAACACATATTTACTCTCTTATACAATCCCTGATACAAGTTCACAATGATCCATACAGCCACTCACACATTCACTGGCTCTCATGCACAGTTACATAGGTTTGAAGCCCTATATATAGTTAGGAATTAGCATTTAAAAAATCTATGAAATTCACTGAAAAAAACATAGGTTTCACACCAGTTATAGTTAGGAATTAGCATTTAAAAAACCTATTAAATTCACTGAAAAAACCATAGGTTTCACACCAGTTATAGTTACCTGGAAATTTTACTGACATAAAACCATTGAAATTCCCACGTTATAGTTAGTTGGACTCACTATAACTTGCACGTGTAATGCACTGCTGATGACATCACATATTACATCACTCATGACATGGTCAGTGACATCACTCATGACATCACTGATGACACCATGCTTGTGACAGAGTAACAGACCTCCTTTCAGTGTAATGTAACCCTTGAAACACATAGTCAAAAAAAGAAACTAGAAATTTTCAAAAAAAAAGAGATATCCATACCAGTTACAACCAATTCAGAATTATCACCATCTATATATACATCCACTCATTCATCAATAGTTGTATATAGTCACTCATACATATACTCACTCATCATATGTAGTGATACACCTATACATCCTGTTACACACCGACAGTCATCAAAAAGTTACTCACACACATACTCACACATGCAAATAAACTATTGAACATCCATTTATTTACATATACAGCTATACACACACTACCACCTTACTTCTAAGGAAACTTACACATACTTACTCTCTTAAACAATCACTTATAGAAACACATACTTATTTAAACAAGAACTCTTTCAATCTCTCACTCTCACATATACTCACTTATATACATCAATACTCATATATACTACATTAGAACAAATGTAGTTAATGATAAAGATACTAGTGTGACAGTCATTCACTCACTAACACACACATATACACACTCATCCACCCATACAGCCCTGCACATATGCTGTCTTCAAAACTCATACAGTGAGTCAGTCACCAACCCATGCAGCCAATTATACACAAAATGAAACACTGATACAAACATTTAAATAATTAAACAATACTCGCTAATATATGTATTCACTAAGATACACTTAATAAGCCAGTTAACCATCCAATTAAAAAAAAAAAAACATCCATTAAGACACTTATTTAAACATGTATTCTTCCATCGACCTTTACATATACATATATAAAACATATTTATTTTTCAGAAAGACACACATTCACTGGATGGTGTCATGAGTGATGTCATGAGTGATGTCACTGACCATGTCATGAGTGATGTAATATGTGATGTCATCAGCAGTGCATTACACGCGCAAGTTATAGTGAGTCCAACTAACTATAACGTGGGAATTTCAATGGTTTTATGTCAGTAAAATTTCCAGGTAACTATAACTGGTGTGAAACCTATGGTTTTTTTCAGTGAAGTTAATAGGTTTTTTAAATGCTAATTCCTAACTATAACTGGTGTGAAACCTATGTTTTTTTTAGTGAATATATATATATATGAACAAGAGTACGCAAGTACTCGAAACGTTACATTTTTGAAAGGCTCGTGAATAAATACAACTTGCCTGGATAACGTGGGGTCTGCCTCTTCTTTCGCCACCTGTGTGTGGAGGTCTGAAGATTACGCTATATATATATATATGTGTGGATATATAGCACTCGTGGAATCCTAGCAAGGCCCGCGAGGGGTGGAGTGCCGAGCCGTACGAGATCATCTGCTTTTCAACATCAAAAGTCACCAATTACGCTTAGATCACATGATTTACAGGATGGCGATTGGATGTGTAAATCATGTGATGAAGGCCAGTGAAGGACAAAACACGTCTTGTTACGTAGTAAAGCTTTTCGTTGATAAGGCACGTATTCCTGAGTGAGCATCTTCTTTCTTACAGAGTGATAAGTAATTGGTGACTTTTGATATATATATGTGTGTGTGTGTGGGTGTGGGGGGTGTATTTCGCTCTGGAAGATTAACACTGAAAATGTTGCATCGAATGTAGATGAATCCGTACAATAAAGCAGTATAATTGCAGTGTACTGTATTTGCATTTCTATAGTGTCTCCTACCATTGAGGAGGCGCTGATAACTTTTAACATGTCTATGCCAATACATCACGCAACAGAGGAAAGCAGCAAACAACTGCCGACCTCAAAGACCCCGTTTTCCATGTATTTACTCTTTTATTGTTTACACTGTCCTCTACATTACCTTTATCGCTGACACTAAACAAGGTTATGTTTAGACTGATATAGCATGGCAAGCATGGACTCCATAATCTTCCCTGAAACCGATGAGGCTTAGGGGGGGTAATAGCAAGGATCCTCCTTTGGCCATTTTCAATTCAGTGGCAGCCACGTGCCAGACGTCAGGTATTAACCTAGTTTTCAGCGGTTCCTCAAAAATGAAATGTGAGGGTCTTGCCAAAAGTGCACTTAACCAATTAAGCACTCCTAGTCCTAATTACCTCAACCTGCCTCTTGATCAGTAAAACGTAGTTTAAAATGTCTTCAGATGTCTCTGTAAACTTCCTCTTAGATGTTAAAGGGCGTTGATCTGTAAATACTGAAGAATAAGCTTTTAAAATGTTTTCTTCACTGGTGCGTTCTCTGCTTCTCTTCTCTCCTGGAAAACGTTTACTGCGGTTCTTGCTGGTGTGCCTTTCGTGTGTGCTGACTTAAATATGGTGAATGCATAGATGGCACTATGCATATTTAATACATTTTTAAAAAAGCACTTGCAAAGTGCTTTTTGGTCTATTTTAAAAAAAAAAAGAAAGCTCATTAAATGGCGACTTTGTTCATGTGGTTATGTTATGTTATTTTGGCTCTTTTATAGCGCACGGCTACTCCATGGAGTGTCCCGGCGCTTTGTGCACATTGGTGACTGGGTGTATGCAGGAATGAGTGAAAGAATGAATGGATGGGTGAATGCGGATTCCCTGCTGCAGCTGTGTCTGGGAGTGAAGCCCGCTCTGCAGCTGGCCATGCTTTATCTGACCTTCTGTGAAGGAATTGGTGCTGCCGTCACTTGCGCTCTGCCTGCTGTGGGTGCGTGTGACAACTGTACCTGACAGGTGTGCAAGAGGTGATTCTGCTGCTGTACTTTACATGATCTGCATGAGGGAAGCTTGTATTCCTCGTACTTGCACTCTCCATTGCTGCTGATTTTGGGAGAAGTGCATTATTATTATTATTAGTATTATTACTAATATTATTATTATTATTATTATTATTATTATTATTATTATTATTATTATTATTATTATTATTATTATTGTTGTTGTTGTTGTTATTATTATTAATATTAATAATATTATTATTGTTATTGTTGTTATTATTATTATTATTATTATTATTATTATTTAGCATTTGTAGAGCACATAGCTACCCAAATGCATCTCAGCGCTAGCAGCATTAGACAGACAGGCAGATTAGATGGTTTTGAAATAACCAGGTTTTGAGGAGCTTCCGGAAGGAAAAATGATGGGTCACTGAGCGAAGATGCAGAGGAAGGGTGTTCCATAGTCTAGCAGTTTTGTATGAGAAGGAACAGCCTCCACATCTTTCCCTTTTCATCTTAGGGACTGAGGCTAGGAATAGGTTGGCTGATCGTAGGCATTTCCTGGGATGATAAAAAGTGATGAGAGAACGATTGACTGGGAGCCCTTTCCCCCAAAGGGTCTTGTGAGCTATGCAGAGATTTAAACTTTATTTTCTCAATAACAGCCAGCCAGTGTAGAGTCTTCAAAGCTGGCTTGGCAAACTGGGCTTTGGGAATATTAAGCAGCATCCAAGCTGCACAGTTCTGTACGACTTGAAGTTTCACTGTAGTTGACTTCGGGCCCCTAGATAGAGGGAGTTTCTGTAGTCCAGGCAAGAACAAATCAAAGCCTGGACCATGAGTATCCGTGCTGTCATGGGAAGGAGAGGTAACACTTTCCGAAGCAGTTTAAGGATGCCATAGCAGGTCGCTGCCAGTTTCACTGCTTGACGGTTGGATTTAAAGGACTTATCCAACCACCTACCTAGCCTTTTGATCTTTGTTTTAGGAACCGAAGAAGGGCCAAGACAGTTTAGCCATGCCAGTCCAAGATCGGAGATGGAGGGGTTTCCCAGGACCATTAACTCTGTTTTATCTCCATTGAGCTTAAGATAGGAGTATTCCATCCTATTTCCCACTTTCTCTAAGCAGGATTCCAGGCCGGATGGGAAGTTCTGGGAGTGGTTCAGGGCAAAACCAGTTGAGTATCGTTGGCATATGTGACAATATTAATCCTGTATGGCAGAACAATCTCTGCAAGAGGTCTCATATATACAATAAACAATGTGGGGCTCAACAACGAGCCTTTGGGCTCTCCGCAGCTGAGCGGCAGGCTCTTGGAGGTATAACCTCCTTTGAAAACCTGGAACGTTCTGCCATCTAAGAAGGACTGCAACCAGGCGATGACGCCACCTGAGACTCCGACGTTTCTGAGTCTGATGATAAAGATGACATATTTTATAGCAGCAAATAGCTCAGATCAAGGAGGATAATAGCAACTATTCCTCCTTGGTCAAGGATTTTCTTAGACTCTTCGACCACCGCAACAGGAGTGGTTTCCATACCATGTTGTATCCAGAATCTGTTTTGGGAGCAGTGCAATAAGTTATGGGTTACTAAAAACTTATTGAGAATCATATTAACATATTTTTCTAGAATGTTGCTTATCCCAGGGATGAGGAAGATGGGACGGTAGTTACCCAGAACTTCAGGTTTTGGGGGCTAGATGTAGGTAAATTAGATTTACTGATTGAAAAATACCGAATTTTACCGATTCAGTATTCATGAATCGGTAAATCTAATGTAGGTAATCATTCGGTATCAAATACCGAATCGGTAGGAATCGGCCTTAAAGCCCATAGGAATCAATGGCAAATACCGATTCAGTAATTACCGAAGTGGTAAAAATACTGAATTGCCAAGAAGGACAGGGTGTCACTTTGACACCCTGTAGCACCCCTGTTTCTGGCTTGTGTGCCATGTGACACGCATACATACCCTTAGGGCATGTATGTGTGCCATACACATGGCACAGGTGTACATGCACAGATGTGCAAGTACACAGGAATTCGTTATTTCCCACCCAATAGTATTGGGTGGTAAATAACGAATTCTTAAGGGCCTGTGGCACTGTTTACTGTGCCACCTACATCTGGATTTACAGAATCGGTAAATTTACCGATTCGGTATTATACCGATTCGGTATTTTACCGATTCGGTAAATTTACCGAATTGGTAAATTTACCAATTCTGTAAATCTCAAGGGGAGCTGCGCTAGGGTAGGATTAAGACGATTACTCGATAACGGTCACTAAACCGGCGTTTTGAAAACCCTAAGACGCAGACTCATGGGGAAAACATTGTTTACAAAAAGTGGACCGGATTATGTCACCCTTTTTTTCATCAAGCTTCGCTAGGGGCCCACTCAAGCCCAGAAGCATTTCTTGGTGGCTGATATTTGCCTCCATGAATAGGACTTTAGGCATACATCTCCATACTTAGAATTGAGTATTATTGGTAGGGATCACTATAAGGTCCTGATGAATAAGCAGTAGGGGCTGCTTATGAAACATGTCATGTCGACCAAGTAGTTAACACACTCTGTCTTACTACTTTTTAATCCCCTTTTTTACGGTTCCCAGCCAGAGAAGTGAATAAATTGTTTTTTTCTACTAGCCAGGGAATTTTTAAACTTTTTCAGAATTATCACCACACTTTAGTAAGTCCCCTCCCTCACCTTTCACCCCTACCACCACACCACACATAGCCTATTGTCACCTTTCAGTGCTCCCGCGTAGCTCGTAGCTCGTAGCACGCCCCGCCCCGTAGAGGGACGGGAAGACCCCTATGATGAAGCATGACACTATGGGATTCATAGTGTGTGAGGGGTATTTTAAAAGCACATAGTGCTCTCCTTCGACAATCCGCGAAGAGAGCACCTCCATTAGACACAGAGCTCTCACTTATAAAATAATTAAACAAATAAATCACTTTTTTCTTATTGATAGAATCTCTTTGGTTATTTAATCTCAAGCCCCCTACATGTCAAACACCAAATACCGGTCGGTAACGGCCGAAATTGGCCGTTACCGACCGGTATTTGGTCTCCTACATCTGGCCCTGGGTGTTGCTTCTTAAGCAGTGCCCTCACCATGGCATGTTTCTAGGATGGTGGGACTTGGCCAGTGGAAATATATAGATTTATCACTTCAAGTATGACTGGGAGTACTTCCTCTTCAGCCTTGCGTAAAAAAACTGGGAAGATGCTGGGTCAAGGGTTGAACCGGACTTTACTTGGGAGAAAAGTTCTGATAAAATATACAAGTTTATGATTGGAAGTTACTCCAATAAGTGCTCAGTGTGAGGAGGGGAATTGTCCCTCATAAGAAGGTCACTAGGGCAGTAGGAGCGAAGAAATGTATTGTATATATACTGGATTTTTATATGAAAGAATTCTGCAAGTTCATTACAGCGGGCTGGAGTGGCATCGGGTAGTATAACCGGAAAGGGAGGCTTTGGAATATTCTTTGCAATGCAAAACATTTGCTAGATTGGTGGCAGTTTCAGGAAGAGAGATTTAAGAAATTGTCCACAAGATTCCGCGGGACGATAACTTAGGATTCCTGAAAAGGTGTGGTGGCAGAAAATGTGAATGAGAAGTTTTCGCTGTCTGGTATAAGATCAGACTTAACATGGCATTTAAAAGAATCATTAAGAATGATTGCAATGCCTCCACCTTTCCTCTTTTCTTGGTCTGGATATAATAACCAGGAGGGAGGGTTTGCACAAGATCAGGTTCAGAATTCTTATGAAGCCAAGTTTCTGTTAAAAATAATAAGTCGGATTGCTCCTCTTCTAAAAATATGTAAAGTTCAGAGGAGTGTTTTGATAGGGATCCACAATTTAGTAAAAACATTTTGTAGGAGCGAGGAGTCTGAGGATCTGGCTGCATCTTTGGGACAGAACGAAGATTAAAAGGAGCAGTGAGTACAAATGGAGTCATCACTAGTTAAACAAATAGAATGGAGGCATTTATCTTTGTAAGGGATCCGCAACCTTAGGAGTTGGCTGGAAGAATATATAATTTTACTCACAGAAAAAGGGGCAGGGTTCTGGCTCCCGGGCCCTGGTCAGATGGGGAAGGGTGCAGATGGGCTTGCCTTTGGCGCGCCAGCTGTGTGCGTCCGCTGCGTATCCGCACAGCTGGTCCCTATTAGTAGAGGAGGAGCCCATGGAACACTGGAGCGCTGACCAAAATGGTGTCTCCCAGTGTCTCCGCATGGTAAAATACAATGTGCCCGATTTAAAACTGAGATTCAGAACTTAAATTCTCAGGAGGCGTACCCCAATTCCAAATTCAAATTCAACAGTTCAACAATTCATTACATTTTAGTAAAACTGCTCTTGTATTGTAATGTTCGCCCCTCAGCTGCAGAATGATCTGCATTTTGCTAACCGCGCTTCCACACAGCTGGTCCCATTTAGCAGAGGAGGAACCCGCGGAACACTGGAGCACTTACCAAAATGACGTCTCCCAGTGTCTCCGCGAGGTAAAGTGCAATGTGCCTGATTTAAAACTTAGATTCAAAACTTCAATTTTCAGGAAGGTTCCACCAATTCCCAATTCAAATTCAACAGTTCAAAAATTCATTAAAATTCAGTAGTATTTGTCTTGTATTGCAAGGCTCGCCCCTCAGCCGCAGAAAGATCTATGCTACACTAATCGCGCGTCCGCACAGCTGCCTTGCCCTGCTCATGCCTTTGTTAACCGGATATGACTGCTGTTGCAAGTGCAGCACCATTTTTAGTGGACTAGAATCAACTTTCTTTCTTTGAAAGCCTCATGTAACTAAAAATAATCATGAATAACAAAACATACTTATATACATACGAAAAGGGACTTTGGGTTTGTCGCTTCACATATGAGCCTAGGCAAGTGTTCCCTGCTGCCCAACACGGTATACGATATGGAGTCATGTCTGGTTCAGCCAATGGCTTCATGCACCATGAGTGATGTCATCAACCGGCTCACACGCACACATCTGCCTAAAAATGTGCACTCTATTGCGAGGCTGGCGAGCCAATAGTTTACTTTATTCATTCTTTAGTCTTTTAATATTTTTTAGTCCTCAGTATGTTTTTTAACTATGTTTCCAAGTCAGCAATTCAAAGCAATATTTATTTATTTGTGCCAATAAGAATTTTATTTTCCTATGGTATACATTATTACTGACTACTACGAAGAATAAACCATGTTTTATTCAAATTTTATGCTATGGATTTTTAAAAATGTATATTGTGCATTTCTAGCAGAGTGCCATTACCCATATATGGAGTGTTTTATAATTTATTTCTTCTTTTTATTTTTGTGACAGAGGCTTGTAATAAAACAATAGGCATCACAGCAGCTTTCCAAGGCTAGCACGATTGGATTTGTCAGTGCGTGTTTTATCCTGCTCACTTCATGCAACAGCGCTCGCTTATTCCACGATATCAGATCAATGCAAAAATGTGCAATCTTTGCTGCACACAATGTATCACACATGCACTATGCTGATCATCACACACAAGCACAGCTAGCAATGAGTCCGTACCATCTTTTGTGCACATCAGCTGCTAGATTACTTTTAGATCCTATGTCCCACATATTTTCACTGTGTGGATCAGTGCAAATCAGTGCAGCCTTCTAACATTCTTACACATAGCACAGTGTGCATGCACCATGCTGATCCCTACATGTACTTGCTCAGACGTGATGTGCAGTCTCCTAAATGTGCATCAGCCCAGGCCTCTCTCTATGCTGCCCGCCTGTCAGAGAAGCTGGGTGTGCATGTACTCTGATGAAGAGCAATCATGCCCAAGTGTGTACTTGCTTTAACAAAATACGCATATATTGATAGGCAGTTGCAAGGTGATATTGGCAGCGTGGAAGTGGGTGCCACAGATTTACAACAGTGGACCCCTGGAGTAGACTCCATTTGGTTCCTGCAGTTGCCGCAGCAGCACTGTCCGTTTTAATTCTGATGAGCCACCCCGACTTTCAGCAATCTGGCTGCTTGCACCGCACACCTCTTTCTTCCATTTTTACTCTGATGAGCCACCCCGACCTTCAGCAACCTAGCTGCTTGCACCGCACACCTCTTTCTTCCATTTTTACTCTGATGAGCCACCCCGACCTTCAGCAACCTAGCTGCTTGCACCGCACACCTCTTTCTTCCATTTTTACTCCGATGAGCCACCCGACCTTCAGCAAGCTAGCTGCTTGCTGCTTGCTGCTTGCACCTCACACCTCTTCCATTTTAACTCTGATGAGTCACCCGACCTTGCGAATTCTAGCTGCTTGCACCTCACACCTCTTTCTTCCATTTCTACTCTGATGAGCCACCCAACCTTCAGCAACCTAGCTGCTTGCACCTCACACCTTTCTTCCATTTTTATTCTGATGATCCACCCGACCTTCAGCAACATAGCTGCTTGCACCTCACACCTCTTTCTTCCATTTTTACTCTGACGAGCCACCCGACCTTCAGCAGCCTAGCTGCTTGCACCTCACGCCTCTTTCTTTCATTTTTACTCTAACAAGCCATCTGACCTTCAGCAACCTAGCTGCTTGCACCGCACACCTCTTTCTTCCATTTTTACTCCGATGAGCCACCCGACCTTCAGCAAGCTAGCTGCTTGCTGCTTGCTGCTTGCACCTCACACCTCTTCCATTTTAACTCTGATGAGTCACCCGACCTTGCGAATTCTAGCTGCTTGCACCTCACACCTCTTTCTTCCATTTCTACTCTGATGAGCCACCCAACCTTCAGCAACCTAGCTGCTTGCACCTCACACCTTTCTTCCATTTTTATTCTGATGATCCACCCGACCTTCAGCAACATAGCTGCTTGCACCTCACACCTCTTTCTTCCATTTTTACTCTGACGAGCCACCCGACCTTCAGCAGCCTAGCTGCTTGCACCTCACGCCTCTTTCTTTCATTTTTACTCTAACAAGCCATCTGACCTTCAGCAATCTAGCTGCTTGCACCTCACACCTCTTTCTTCCATCTTTACTCTGATGAGCCACCCGACCTTCAGCAATCTAGCTGCTTGCTGCTTGCACCTCACACCTCTTCCATTTTAACTCTGATGAGTCACCCGACCTTGCGAATCCTAGCTGCTTGCACCTCACACCTTTCTTCCATTTTTACTCTGATGAGCCACCCAACCTTCAGCAACCTAGCTGCTTGCACCTCACACCTTTCTTCCATTTTTACTCTGATGAGCCACCCGACCTTCAGCAACCTAGCTGCTTGCACCTCACACCTCTTTCTTCCATTTTTACTCTGACAAGCCACCCGACCTTCAGCAGCCTAGCTGCTTGCACCTCACACATCTTTCTTCCATTTTTACTCTGATGAGCCATCCGACCTTCAGCAATCTAGCTGCTTGCTGCTTGCACCTCACACCTCTTCCATTTTAACTCTGATGAGTCACCCGACCTTGCGAATCCTAGCTGCTTGCACCTCACACCTCTTTCTTCCATTTTTACTCTGATGAGCCATCCGACCTTCAGCAACCTAGCTGCTTGCACCTCACACCTCTTTCTTCCATTTTTACTCTGACGAGCCACCCAACCTTCAGCAGCCTAGCTGCTTGCACCTCACACTTCTTTCTTCCATTTTTACTCTGATGAGCCATCCTATCTTCCGAATCCTAGCTGCTTGCACTTCATACCTCTTTCTTCTATCGGCACCTATTTGAATACATGGCAATATGAGACATTTTACAGTGAGACATTGTTGGACTTGGCCCTTTTTGCAGGGTCGTCCCTGAACTTTTTGCCTTCCTCCTGTATTTTGTCTGACCTGTTTTTTGTTGGTTTTATGACTTTGGGCACTTTACCACTGCTAATAAGTGCTAATGTGCATATGCTCTCCCTATTGTAAATTAATGTATGGATTAGTGATTCCATATTTGGCTTGTTTTGGTTTACTTGTCAGCCCCTAGTACAGTGCACCGAGTGTGCCCAGGGCTTGTAAATCCAAATACCGCTAGTCGGCTTGCAGCACTGGTTGTGCCACATACAGAAGCAGCCTTGTGATATGTGTCTCAGGTCTGCCATTGCAGAGCCTGTGTGCAGTCTGGTACTGCAATGCTGACTGGGAAAGTGCACCCACTTGCCAGTCCCTAAACCTTCCCTTGTAATCAAATCAGACACCCCTATGGTAGGCCCGAGGGAAGGGTGCATTGTAAGTTATAAGGTAGGACATGCCCTGGTGTATGTGGCATGTCCTACTAGTGAATTACAGCCATTTTCGTTTTTTACTATTGCAAGGCTACCTATCCCGTAGGCCAGAATGGGCAGTTAGATTATTACATTTTATAATCCTAACTGACTCAGGGAACGGATCCCTGACATAATATCGATTATACTAATACAGAATTACACAAATATTGAGCATAAAATATCGAATACAAAAATATCGAATTCCTATCTACAAAAAGGTAAGTACAAAAATATCGAATCACAAATATAGTTTAAAAAATAGAGTTAGTCAAAATATCGATTTTTTTAAAATGTCTTAAAAATAATTTAAAATTAATGAAATATTAAAAATATTTAACAAAAATATACTTAAAATACTTAAATAACCTTAAAATTATTAAATGATTAATTTAAGTTATAAAAAACATAAAATTTTATTTTTCAAAACATATATATATATATATATTAACATAATATTAAGTAAAAAATATACAATATTTTTACCGTAGGATAGCGGGAGGGTAAAATTTACTATTACCACTCCAGTGAGTGCAACAGTAGGGAAAGTGTTGGATAGCGTAGGGGTAAAAATTACTATTCCCACTCCTGGGAGTGCAACTGTAGGGAAAGCGTTGGATAGCGTAGGGGTAAAAATGACTATTCCCACTCCTGTGAGTGCAACTGTAGGGAAAGCGTTGGATGGCGTAGGGGTAAATAATTACTACTCCCACTCCAGAGAGTGCAAAAGTAGGGAAAGCGTTGGATAGCGTAGGGGTAAATATTACTATTCACACTCCAGAATATGCAACAGTAGGGAAAGCGCTGGATAGCGTAGAGGTAAAAATTACTATTCCCACTGCAGAGAGTGCAACAGTAGGGAAAGCGTTGGATAGCGTAGG
The DNA here is from genome assembly GCF_964263255.1 of Lissotriton vulgaris. NCBI lineage: Eukaryota > Metazoa > Chordata > Amphibia > Caudata > Salamandridae > Lissotriton > Lissotriton vulgaris. The sequence continues at coordinate 1,530,120,602 of NC_141689.1, forward strand.
GGTAAAAATTACTATTCCCACTCCAGTGAGTGCAACAGTAGGGAAAGTAAATACTTCATATATTAATCAAAAAAAATAAATATTACTACCAATAAAAAAAATTATTAAAAGTAATTACCAATTTAATATAATATCATAATTAATCAATTAAAAATACAAATAAAAATGAATTATTAAAATTCATTACTTATTAATACAAATTAATTACCAATTACCAATTAATTAATTAGCAATTAAATATTAATTAACAATTAATTCTAAATAAATACCAATAAATAAATTAAAATATTTAATTAATGACAATTAAATTACTTCCCACCCTATTCCCCTATAAACCCACAACCCGCTACGGGAAATAAATTTATAAAATTAACATAATTATCAATTAATCAATTACTAAAAATTAATTAACAGTTAAAATTTAATTGATTACCATTTAACAATTAATTAACAATTAATTCAAGATAAATACCAATAAATAAATTTAAATATTTAATTAATTATAATTATTTATTTAAACATTTATTTTATTTATTTAAACATTTGTAAAGCGCTACGAAGGCCCTTGGGCATCTCAGCGCTAGAATCTGCCAAATTAAGCCCTACAGGAGGATGTGATTATTGGTCAAATAACCACGTTTTGAGTTGTTTTCGAAAGGACCATAAGGAGGGGCTGTTCTTTATGAATAGTGGCAAGGAATTCCAGAGCTTGGGTGCTGAAACTAGGAATCTTCTGTCACCCCATGAAACCAGTTTGGTACGGGGTACTTCCAGCTGGAGGAGATCAGAAGACCGTAGGGACCTAGTAGGCCGGTAGGGAACAAGTTGTTGAGTGAGAAAGGCTGGTCCCTGGTTGTGCAACGCCTTATAGACAATGCACAGAGCCTTGAACTTAGTTCTGTTCCTGATGGAGAGCCAGTGCAATTCTCTGATGGTGCCTGAGACTGATTGAAATTTGGGGATGTCACCCAGCAGTCGGGCAGCAGCATTTTGAATGGTTTGCAGCTTATTGAGGACTTTCTCTTGGGAATTCAGGAATAGAGCATTGCAGTAGTCCAAGGTGGATAAGAACAAGGACGTAATCAGGGTTTTGCCAGCTGAAGTAGGAAGGAAAGGGAGGATTTTTTTAATGATTCGTAATTTGTAGAATGCGGAGGAGGCAATCTGATTTGCGTGTGGGAGAAAAGTGAGACGGTCATCAAACATGACACCTAAGTTCCTCACTTTGCTGACCGGAGTGGGGGGTGAACCCATGGACTGTGGCCACCAGCGGGAAGACCAGTCTGGGGACAAGTTTCCAAAGATGACCACCTCGGACTTATCCGAGTTCAATTTAAGGCAATTGGAGGCCATCCAATTCTCTATGGCCTGCATGCCCAGATTGAAATTATCGGCCATTTTTTGGCCGTCATTTCTGATGGCCAAGTCCAACTGGGTGTCGTCAGCGTAGGATGTAAGGCTCATCCCGTGAGCTCTGATGGTATTGGCAAGGTCCGACACGTATATATTAAAGAGTGTCAGACTCAGGGATGAGCCTTGGGGTACTCCGCACGGCAGGGACAGGGTGGTGGACTGAAAAGGCGCTACGGCGACCACCTGAGTCCTTTCGGCAAGAAAGGATGCCAGGAGAGTCTTGGCCTTGTGCTTGATCCCCAGATCTTCGACACGGTCGATCAAAATAGCATGATCGACCGTGTCGAACGCTGCTGACAGGTCCAGCAGTATCAAGACTGCTGTGCCACCGGCATCACGAATGATTCTGATGTCTTCTGTGGCCTTGATCAGGGCCGTCTCCATCCCATGATATTGGCGGAAACCAAACTGAGAATCATCCAATAGATGATGGGATTCTATAAAGGTTGAGAGTTGGACATTTAAAGCCTTCTCAACAACTTTAGCCAAAATAGGCAAATTGGCAATCGGTCGGTAATTTTTGAGCTCGTTCCTATCTAGGTTTGGTTTTTTCAGCAGCGGCTTAAGTAATGTCTTTTTTAGATCAGAGGGATAAACTCCTGTGTTGATCAGAGTGTTACAGATAGTAGTGATAGCTGGGATCAGGACTTCCAAAACTGGTTGCAATACTTTAAAAGGGCAAGGATCAAGGGCAGAGCCTGATTTAATGAGTAACAAAAAATCCCTGACCTGAGGGATAGAGACCTCCTCAAACTGAGAGAGAGAAGGACCAGCTATGGAGGGACTCGCCTTCTCAAGAGCAGTATTTAATGGCATTTTTACGCAGTTTGCAAAGACAGCATAAATGTCATTGACTTTATTGTAAAAATAGTTGGCCAATGCATCACAAAACAATTGGGAGGAGGGGGGTTGTAGATTGGGTAAGCAGCCAGCCAATTGTTTAGTGGTCTCAAACAAGGCTTTGTTTGAATTTTTGGAGAGCTCGATTTTTTCCGAGAAGAACTTCTTTTTAGCATCTAGGATCATATTTTTGTATATAGTAACCGAGTGCTTGAATGTTATTTTGGCCTCTTCGGAATAGTGTCTACGCCAGTTCCTTTCATTCCTCCGACACAGCTGCTTCTGTGTCCTTAGTGTTTCCGAGAACCATGGGGCAGACGGGGATGATCTGTTTCGGGAGCTTTGTTTTAGATGGACCAAGGAAGTGGCCGCGGATGCAACCCATTCATTATATTGGGTAATAGCGAGATTAGGATCATGTGATAGAGGCGGACTGGTTTTAATCAGAAGTGATTGTAAGCTATTGCTGTCAATATTTTTCCAATCCAGGAAGGTCTGACGGTGATTACCATTTTCCATGGCGGTTCCTAAGGCATAGCTGGTTAGGGTGGCCGTTATAACAAAGTGATCTGACCATATGGTGGGGAAAATGGCAGAGACCTGGAGATCGTTTAAATTGGAAAAAATGCCATCCAGAGTGTGGCCTCCTTCATGAGTGGGGGCTTTCACTAGCTGGGAGAGTCCGAAAGTAGTTAGGCATGCCTGGAGGGCGACTGTATCACTATCTTCAATTTTGTCGAAATGAAAATTGAAGTCGCCTAGTATGGTAAATGAACCATCCAGAGCAGATACTTCCAGAATATGACTGATGTCGGAAATAAATGCCAACCTTTGTCCTGGAGGACGGTAAAGAAGGATACCTTTGAAATTTACGGAGGGAGTAAGTTTAATGGAAAATTGGAGAGCCTCACAAGAAAGAAGCGGTATCTCATTAATTCTGATCGCATAGGTATCCCGCGCAATTATGGCTATCCCTCCCCCTCTCTTGCGTTGTCTATCCAGTCTGTGGATTGAAAACCCATGGGGGATAGCGATAACCAAGTCCGGATCGGAAGCATTGTCCAACCAGGTTTCTGTTAAAAACAAAAAGTCTAATTGTTTTTCTTCCATAAGCTCTGCTATCTCATGTCGATGTTTACCCAATGAGCGAACATTGATGAGGGCCATAGAGTAGTCGCAGGGAGTCTTATTGGGCTTCCGGCGAGAAAAATCGTGGCGGTTTGATATTGAGGCGGCACAATTCGGGCATTGGTGAGCATATCCCTCTAGATAATGCGGGTCAAATGTGAAACATAGGGGATCTCGTGGAGGTCGACAGCTCCTGAGCTGGCTGGAGGTGTATATCCCTAGAGGAGGTAGCGGGAAAAGGCCAGGGGTCAAATAAATTACTTCCCACCCTATTCCCCTATAAACCCACAACCCGCTACAGAAAATACATTAATAAAATTAACATAATTATCAAATAATCAATTAAGTAAAATTAATTATTTACCAAATAAAAATTAATTAACAATTAATTCAAAATAAATACCAATAAATACATTTAAATATTTAATTAATTATAATTAAATTACTTCCCACCCTATTCCCCTATAAACCCACAACCTGGTGCAGAATTAAATCAAGCAAAAATTACATTACATAAAATTCTTTACTTAAAATAAATTGTAAAATAAATATACACTTTTCACACATATACTAACATACAAAACACTTTAAAAATGTGATATTATTAAAAATTCTAAATATTTAATACCTGTATTATATATTTCGATATTTTGACTTTCTATATTTATGAAAATCGATATTAAATTACTTACCTTAAATTCGATATTTTTGTTGACTATATTCTGTCCATTCGATATTTTGTCCGTTCTATATTTTGACTTCGATATTAGTGCTATTCTATATTTTTGATTCGATATTTTGTCTGCATACCTCAGGGAACATGGTAGAAATTAGAGTTTAGTATGACTGAACTCAGAATGATAAAATACATCTTTTAGTGAAGTTGATTTTAGGATTCTGTGTTTGAAAATACCACTTTTAGAAAGTAGGTATTTTCTGGTCCACTATCCAAGCCTGCCTCTGCTAGGTTGTGTATTCCTTGTCTCGAGTTTGAGTGACAGGGCTGAGAAATTCCAGTAGACAGGGTGAGTCAGTCCAGTGGTGAATAGAGAGATCTGCATCTAGATGGGACCTGAATAGGGATGTGCCTTCCCTCCACAATGCTGGCTCTACCTCCTGTGGTGCATTTGATGTCTCTGCCCTGCACTGTGAAAGGAGAGAAGGAGTCATGTCAACAGAGTGCTCCAGGGCTGTGCCTATCCTCCACAACTCTGGCTCCACCTCATGTGGGGTGTCTGATGTTTCTGCCCTGCACTGTGAAAGGAAAGAACTAGTCATGTAAACAGAGTGCTCCAGAACTGGGTTGGACTAGGCAAAGGCCACTCTGCCTTCAGAGAAGAAAGAGAAAAGTAGTATAAATATTGGGACCCAAACCCAGGAACTTTAGAGCACTTTTGGCCAACAAGAAGAGACCTTTGCTGAGGAGAGGAACCTGAAGAAACTGAGGAGAGACTATCCCTAAGCTGAAGTGCTGCTTGGTGGATTGGTCTGCAGTGGTTGCCTGACTGCCAAAGAAAGGAGAAAAGACTTTGTGCACTTTATTCAACTTGTAAGGATCTCCAAGGGCTTGAGAGAAGAGCTTGCCTCCTGCTGAAGTCTCAGGGACAACAGACTTCTTAATGTACCCTTTCACACATTTCTGATGGAGCTCATGCTCTTTAAACTTTATCAAAGCTATTTCAAGTACCAAGACACATGGTACCAACAACTAGTTGGAATGGCCATGGGCAATTCAGCGGCGCCAGTATACGCTAACATTTTCATGCAATACTATGAGGAGACCCATATCTTCGCTAACAAGAAATGGACAGACAACCTTAAACTTTTTATACGATACATTGACAACATTTTTATTATTTGGAAAAACACTCAGGAAGAACTACAGATGGCCCTTATGGAATTCAACCAACTTGATGAACGGATTCAACTAACATGGGAAATATCTGGCAAATCAGTGAACTTCTTAGATGTCAAAGTGTCCATCAATGAACATGGTTTTGTAACAGACCTATTTACAAAACCCACAGATAGAAATAACATGCTCCACTACACAAGCTTTCATGAACCAAACTTAAAGAAATACCTCCCCTTTTCACAGATGGCACGTGTAAAAAGAATAACATATGATCCCAAGAAATTGGAACAAAGAATCAATGAAACTGCTACTAAATTCCACAATAGAGGATACCCGGAAGACATTATGAGGAATCTAAAAAGAAGATCTCAATCATAGACAGAAAGAAACTGCTACAACCTAGCCCGAAAAAACAACAGACCCGAATAGTGGTAGTTTCAAAATATTCTACCTCCAGCACCAAGTTTAAGAGGATCATATACCAACAGTGGCCCTTACTAAACCTTGAACCTGATTTTAACCGGATCTTCTTGGAACCTCCGTTGTTCGCTTTCACCAGAGCATCCAATCTAGGTGAACTAGTACAATACAAACCGACAACAACAATTAAATACACAGGAACTAAAGCATGCCTAAACTGTGGAAACTGCAACAGCATCATTAAGGGAAATAAGATCAACCACCCTATGAAAGGCTACGAGGTAAACCTCAAGGTTAATGCTACTTGTGACTCAAGCAATGTTATCTATGCTCTCAAATGCCCATGCGGCAAACTATACATCGGCAAAACAGAGCGCAAAATCAAAATTAGACTCACTGAACATAAGTCTAACATTCGTTTGAAAAACATGAAATCGTCATTGGCAACCCATTTTCTTGAAGAAAATCATAACATCTCCCAAATGAAGTTCACCGTATTGGAAATCATTCCAAAAATCGAAGGTAGAGACAATACCAAATTTCTACTCCAGAGAGAAAATACCTGGATACAAAAACTTTCAACCCAGAAGCCGTTTGGTTTAAATGACAGAATAGAATTTTCTTGTTATCTTTGAAATGCTCTTGGATCGACTAAGTAATTCCTGTGAGAATTCACATTCATGTATGACTATTTTCACATTTGACTTTTTATTTTTTCAACAATTATGTATATGTATTTCGCGAATAATTGTCCATGATTGGATTATACCTGATCACTACACTAACTCACTAGCACATCCGAGTAGATACTCATTTACCACACCAAGGCGGGGTTCGAATCTTTTACATCTCAAATCCCCTTCACCTTACCTATTTTCTTTAAATTACACTCATATTATCCCTGGACCTACCAAATTATCGCAACATCTATTTTAGATTCATACCAACCTTGGATATGGATCAGATCTATGTTTATCCCACCGAATATTCGTCAACCCAACCACCAGTCTATCTTCCCTCTTCATCGATCACGTGATGGGAACCTAACGAAGGGAGTAAACGCGGTCAATGGCGCAAAAACATCCCGACCGGCGTACATGAATACAGAAGATCCGGGTCGAGCCCCCGAGGACTCTTCAGGTTAGTTAGCGGCGAACTGCATTTGTAGAACGGCTGTAATGTGGCTTTAAACTTTAACCAAGATGCTTCATTACAACACTTTTATTTAACCTTTTTCCCACAGAACTCGAACACGCTAGTCTAACAAACATGACACGTAAGAAGTCGTTTTTCAATCCTTTGATTATTGCACGGGTACAGAGGTTTTTAAGGTGACAACCTAAAACAGAACACAGTAGAAACACGACCCTTCATGATCATTTTTTCACCCCAACATGTACAAATCATTCACAACATTTACTGACAGGTTGTTTATCTACTTTTTACATTTTTTGCGTCCTTTCCTTGATGAAGGGCCGAATTGTGGGCCCGAAATGCATTGGATCCATTTGAAGGACTGTGTTATATGTTGAAATTTGAAACAAACTGATTACTAAATGTTCTAGAAGGAACATGGTTGCAAACTATTCTCAAAATAAAAACTGTCAACTACAGAACTACAAAACGTTGTGTGAATCCTCTGTCTTTTAAGAGGAGTTATTGTGTGCACATAAGGATGGGACCAGTGATCCACTGATCTCACAATTCAAGTATATTATAATTAACGCCGTGGGACATTCAACGTTACTTATGGAGCACCAAGAAATTTGAAAAACCGACTAAATTATTTAAACCTAGCTGTGCATCTACCCTACCAGTACCGAAGTCTCAGGGACAACAGACTTCAACCCCAGCTCCCCAAGTGTTCTTTGGAAGTGCCTGCTGCTGTTTTGGGTTTTCTGAGGGACTGCGTGTCGCAAGGAGCTGGAAGCGCGACTCAAGAGGGAGAAGCGTGTCATGGTCACAGCCGCTGCCGTCACATCGTGGATGTTGCCGCTGTCGCATTGCACTGCATTAAGAGAAGCGTCTCGCAATGAGGAAGAAGCATGTCGCCGTCACAGCCGCTGCTGTCGCTTCGTGGATGTCGCCGCTGTAGCTGTCGCATTGCACTGCATCAAGAAAAGCGCCCCGCATCCACTGAGCTGCTGTCATCACATCATCGAATAAGGGTGTCGCCGCTGCAGTTGTCGCATCAGGCGGAAGCATCTCGCAATGTCGGAGAAGAGTGTCGCCGCCAAAGCCGTTGTCGTCGCATCACGGAACAAGGGTGTCGCCGCTGCAGCTGACGCATCGAGTCGAGCCTTCTCGCAACATCGGAGAAGCGTGCCGCATCAGGAAGAACTTCACGTCTTTATTTCTTTGCACCGGACCTTTGCCGCATTTTTATCTCTGCAATACTTTTGTTGTAGAAGCGTGACGCATCGTACGGTACATTGACTCAAAGTGTCGCATTTTAAGAACTAAAGAGAACTAAGCACACCAACCATTTTAAGTACAGTATTGTGGATTTTTGTTGTTTGTGGTCTTGTGATAAGTCAATATAAAGAATACTTATTTTGTATATAAAACGTGTGTGGTGTCCATCTGTAGTGTTGTCACTTGATTACTGTATGTGTTCTCTGACAGTGCCACTGTGGGAGAGATCTGTAAAAAGAAATGACAGCTCTCGCAATCCGCAACTAAGCCCTTCTCGGCCCTGCATACGTAACTCTCTCTATAGACGATTGCGATGCCACCCCCACGCCCCTTAGGTCTATCCAGGTGAAATAGCAGAAAGCCAGGCGGGAGGGCTTGCACGATGTCAGCGTCGGAACTAGTAGTTATCCAGGTTTCCGATAGGAGCAGGATATCTAAGTCCTGATCCTGTATAAGGAGATTGACTTCAACAGAGTGCCTCGGGAGAGATCTGCAATTCAGCAAACCCAACAACAAGGTATTCTTACCTTTCAGCGGAGGAGCCAGCTGGTCCACCCTGTCGAGTGGGGGTCAAAGCGAACCCTTGTCTACCGGATCGCGGACTGCAGGATGAAGGCAGCGCAGTGCGATGAGTTCCTCTCGGGAATACGTAAGTCTAAAGGCCAAATTGTTGGGCATAATACCAGGCCCCAGGCCCGTCTGAGCCCGGACGAGCACAGGCGAGCAGGACTCTGGCTGGACTCCGGCGTGAGTCCGGCGGTCCCGCTGCGCGTCTCCGCTGCGCGTCGTCATTGGGAGGTTTAAATAGGGGCGTGATAACCGGTGTAAAGACTAGGGCGCTGACGAAAAGGCGCCGCGGTGAATCTCTGCCTCCCTCAAAATGGATGCGAAGGTGACAAAAGGTGTGTTGCAGCCCTAAGTGACCCGCTCAAAATAGCGGTGAGATTTCCAAAATTAAATGCGGGTGAGCGCTATATGTAAAAACAATAAACATGCAATTTTAAAAGAAAAACAGCAATTATTAAAAAGCGCATCTAACGCTGTCACTAAGCGCTGCAAACGAGTCTTCACAGCTCCGTGCAGCGTTTGTTAGCAGTACCTTGTCCTGACATAGAGGGGGTTAACATACACCACGAGGTTTAAGGAAATGAGGTAGCTCCAGTAGTGTGCAGTGTCCCTGAGGAGAATGGGGTAACTGGCGCAGGGGTTCATGGTCCTAGTGGTGGGCGGGACACTCTACTGACTCTAAATGAGAGGTGCAGGGAGAGGGGTTCCCCCAAAGTTGAAGTCCTGGTATGTGAGTGTGAAAACCACCCAGAAGAGTGTGGGTTGAGTGACAAAGACACAGTCAGATACTGTCTTGCCAATCTTAAGAGAGTGGTGTGGAGTACGTGTGCAAGGCACTGGATGGTGAGGTGAAGGATAGTTTGGTTAACCCCTGTGGGGGTGCTGTGTGATCCAATTGTGGGAGAGCATATTGTAAGTCCCTGTTTTCCAGAGTTATGCCAACACCTGTTGGAGAGTGAGTTCTCTGACCTCAGGGAGCTCACATTGGAGGCAGACCTTTTGGTGGATTCCTGAGGGTCTGGAGAGGCATTGGGGAGTGACCCTGAGGGGAGTGGCTCAGGTATCTTCCAACCCAGAGTGGTGGAAGTGGTTCAGAGTAGCCCAGCTAGGTCCCATTGTAGTGGGAGGGGTGTCGGGACGTACGTCCTGTCTCAGTGGAGAAGTAGTGAGTGTGGGGCTACGTGTCCCAAGGTGCCCAAAACCCAGTCTCAGGGCCTGGATGTTTTTTTAAGGGAACACCAGGTAGGGAGCCTAGGCTGAACCTATGGGCCACCCATTCAGGAGGATCCCCTGGTGTCTGATGGACTGGGAATGTCTGTAAGCAGGCCTCCCTCAGTTCCGTTGTCTGGTAGTGCTGGTCCTAAGTGGAGGGTGCAGAAGTCCAGACTAAGAGGAGAGAGGCGGAAAGATTCCCCAGTGGAAAAACCAGTGGGTCAGGGGCCAGCCAGAAGGGCTGCATCACCATTGAATGACCATGGGGACCCCACTTCTGTCCTGGGGGATCTCCACGTACTGTCAGATGGTCAGGGGTCGGGAGATCTGCGCCAGGCAGACTATCACACAACACATGAGTTTGTGTTTCCCTCGGGGGGCATGCGTGCTCCCAAGGAAGTCCTGGTGCGCCGGGCAAGTGTTCAATCGCAGGGGCTGGTTCCTGGGTTGAGAAGCCAGGTTCAGGTGTTGTTTGACCTGGAGGAAGGGGCCACTGTAATCAGTGTCCTGACCAATGTAGCGTAAAGGTGTACCACTCCAGATGGGAGGGTACAACACTCTGGAAGGGGGTGCAGAGGGAGGGAGTTCTCGCCTCTGACCCCGGTTCAACTGGATGGTTTAGACCCTAGGTTGGAGGGCCAGGTTCAGGGTGCCCCCCCTGACCTGGAAGACCAGTTGCAGGATAGAACCCCTGAACTTGTGGGCGAATTGTGCAGGACACCTGCTACAGGTACCCTGACAATTCTGGAAGGGGATACCGCTCCAGGTGGGAGGGTGCAGAGCCCCAAGGAGGAGTCCTGGGTGTGGGAGAACCCACCCCAATCTCTTGTTCAGCCGCAGGATACAAGCCTGGGGCTGGTGGGTCAGTGTCAGGATGCCATACCGGACCTGACAGGAGGGAGAGTGGACAGAGGGTACTAATCACCTGGGGCTACTGCCCCCCGCTCTCTGACGCCACGGAGGGTTGAGAGCCCTAAGAGGCATAAGGCCTGGGTCTCATCCCTGACTACTGTCAGTGGCCAATATGACTTGCTGTCTGTCTTTTGGGACACACCTGTGATCAAGTTAAGGTTAAATGCTGCACAGGTGGTGTCCACAGGTGAAGAGAAGGGTTCCCCATGGATTAGCTTGGTGGACCCTGAGAGTATGGACAGAGAGGTTGAAATGAGTTCAGATTGGCATAGAACTGTAATATGCCCCTGCTGTTGTGGGCCAGGTCCAGGTTCAATCGCCCAAAGCAGGGAAGCCCATCAAGGTAGTTATTGGTCTACCTGTGTTTTGGCTGGAAGGGGGTTGTGTTGGACTTGGCCCTTTTTGCAGGGTCCTCCCTGAACTTTTTGCCTTCCTCCTGTCTTTTGTCTGACCGGTTTTGGTTGGTTTTATGACTCTGGGCACTTTACCACTGCTGATCAGTGCTAAAGTGCATATGCTCTCCCTATTGTAAATTAATGTATGGATTAGTAATTCCATGATTTGGCTTGTTTGGTTTACTTGTCAGACCCTAGTACAATGCATCGTGTGTGCCCAGGGCTTGTAAATCCAAATGCTGCTAGTGGGCTTGCAGCACTGATTGTGCCACCCACAGAAGCAGCCTTGTAAAATGTGTCTCAGGTCTGCCATTGCAGAGCCTGTGTGCAGTCTGGTACTGCAATGCTGACTGGGCAAGTGCACAAACTTGCCAGTCCCTAAACCTTCACTTTTCTTCATATCAGACACCCCTATGGTAGGCCCAAGGGCAGGGTGCATTTTAAGTATAAGGTAGGACATGCCCTGGTGTGTGTGGCATGTCCTAATAGTGATTTACAGCTATTTTCATTTTTCACTATTGCAAGGCTACCTGTTCTCCATCGGCCAGAATGGGCAGTTAGATTATTACATTTTATAATCCGAATTAACTCAGGGAATATGGTAGAAATTTGAGTTTAGTACGCCTGAACTCAGAATGATAAAATACATCTTTTAGTGAAGTTGATTTTAACATTCTGTGTTGGAAAATACCACTTTTAGAAAGTAGGTGTTTTCTTGTCTAACTATCCACATCTGCCTCTGCTAGGTGGTGTTTTCCTTGTCTGGAGTTTGAGTGACAGGGCTGGGGGATTCCAGGCGACAGGGTGTCAGCCCAATGGTGAATAGAGAGATCTGCATCTAGGTGGGAGGAAGTAGTTGCACCTGGGACCTGAATAGGGCTGTGCCTTCCCTCCACAATGCTGGCTCCAACTCCTGTGGTGCCTTGGATGTCTCTGCCCTGCACTGTGAAAGAAGAGAAGGAGTCATGTCAACAGAGTGCTCCAGGGCTGTGCCTTTCCTCCACAATGCTGGCTCCACCTCCTGTGGGGCGTCTGATGTTTCTGCCCTGCCCTGTGAAATGAAAGAAGTCATGTAAACAGAGTGCTCCAGAACTGGTTTGAACTAGGCAAAGGGAACTCTGCCTTCAGAGAAGAAAGAGAAAAGTAGTATAAATATTGGGACCCAATCCCAGGAACTTTAGATCTCTTTTGGACAACACGAAGAGACCTTTGCTAAGGAGAGGAACCTGAAGAAACTGAGGAGAGACTATCCCTAAGCTGAAGTGCTGCTTGGTGGATTGGCCTGCAGTGGTTACCTGACTTCCAAAGAAAGGAGAAAGCACTTTGTGTGCTTTATTCAACATGTAAAGTTCTCCAAGTGCTTGAGACAACGACCACCACACCAGCACCCTGCTCGACAACCTCGCCAACCTGGGACTCAAGCAACTGGTGTCCACCCCCACCCACCTCGCCGGACACACACTCGACGCCGTCTTCTCATCCAGCACAGACATCGACTTCAGCCACGCCACAGAGCTTCAATGGACGGACCACAGCTGCATCCACTTCACCTTCAAGAGAACGACGACCCACCAACACCAGCAACAGGCCGCCCGCAGAAGCTGGAACAAGATCACAGCAGACCAACTCGCCACCTCCCTGAGCCAACACCCTCCTGCCAGCTCAGCGAACCCCAGCCAGGCCGCCGACTACCTCACGAAGTGGATCAGCAACTGCGCGGACGAACTCGCCCCACTGAGGACCCCGCCTAGCAGACCCGGCAGCAAGAAGGCCCCATGGTTCACCGACGAACTCAAGAGCTCCAAGAAAAACTGCCGAGCCCTCGAGAAAGTCTGGAAAAGGGAACCGACAACGAACAACAGGACCTCCTACAAACTTGCCACCCGGAAACACCACCAGCTGATCCGCGCCGCCAAGAAAACAGCATTCAAGGACCGGCTGGACAACAACGCACACAACTGCAAGGAACTCTTCAACATCGTGAAAGAGCTCTCCAACCCCAGCGCAGGAAACAACGACATCACCCCATCGCAAGACCTCTGCAACTCCCTCGCCTCATACTTCCACAACAAAATCGCGGACATACACAGCAGCTTCAACAACCAACCAACGCACACCACGACCGACCAGCCACCCCCCCCCAACACCACCCTCCACGCCTGGACCCCGATCAGCACCGAAGACACCATCCGCACGATGAACTCCATCCACTCCGGATCACCGACCGACCCCTGCCCTCACCACGTCTTCAACAAAGCCGACACTGTCATCGCACCCCACCTGCGAGACATCATCAACACCTCCTTCGACACCGCCATCTTCCCTGAAGGCTGGAAACACGCCGAGCTCAGCGCTCTCCTCAAGAAACCAACAGCGGACCCCACCGACCTCAAGAACTACCGCCCCATCTCGCTTCTCCCGTTTCCAGCCAAAGTCATCGAGAAGACCGTCAACAAGCAGATGGCCGCCTTCCTCGAGTTGAACGGATCCCTCGACCCTTCACAGTCCGGATTCCGAGCCAAACACAGCACCGAGACCGCCCTCATCGCCGCCACCGATGACATCCGAGCCCTGATGGACAATGGAGAAACAGCGGCCCTCATCCTCCTAGACCTCTCCGCGGCATTCGACACGGTCTGCCACCGCACTCTAGTACGGCGCCTCAGCAACATCGGAATCCAGGACAAGGCGCTGGAATGGATCATCTCCTTCCTCGACGGAAGAACACAGAGAGTCCGCCTACCACCGTACAAGTCAGAGGCCTCCGAAGTCATCTGCGGCGTCCCCCAAGGATCATCACTGAGCCCCACCCTCTTCAACGTCTACATGAGCCCCCTCGCGGCCATCGTACGCAAACACCACCTCAGCATAATCTCCTACGCCGACGACACCCAGCTGATCCTCTCCCTGACCAACGACCCCGCCGCCGCCAGAGCCAACCTGCACGAAGGGATGAGAGAGGTAGCCGAGTGGATGGCGACCAGCCGCCTGAAACTGAACTCGGACAAGACGGAGGTCCTCATCCTGGGCTCCTCACCCTCCGCCTGGGACGACTCCTGGTGGCCTCCCGCCCTGGGCACCGCACCCAAACCGACAGACCATGCACGAAACCTGGGCTTCATCCTGGACTCCTCCCTCGCCATGACCAGGCAAGTCAACAGCGTCTCCTCGGCGTGCTTCAACATCCTACGCATGCTACGGAAGATCTTCTGGTGGATCCCCACAGAGACCAGGAAGACCGTCACCCAGGCCCTCGTCACCAGCCGACTGGACTACGGCAACGCCCTCTACGCCGGGACCACCGTCAAGCTCCAGAAGAGACTCCAGCGGATCCAAAACGCCTCAGCCAGACTAATCCTCGACATCCCACGATCCAGCCACATCTCCGGACACCTGAGAGACCTTCACTGGCTCCCCGTCAACAAGAGAATCACCTTCCGCCTCCTCACCCACGCACACAAAGCCCTACACGACCAAGGCCCGAGCTACCTCAACAGCCGAGTCAACTTCTACGCTCCCAAACGCCACCTCCGATCAGCCAACCACGCCCTCGCCGCCGTCCCCCGCATCCGAAGAGCGACCACAGGAGGAAGGTCCTTCTCCTACCTGGCCGCCAAGACATGGAACTCCCTCCCGTCCGACCTGCGCCTGACCCAAGACCACCTCTCCTTCAGGAAGAAGCTGAAGACCTGGCTGTTCGAGCAGTAGCGGCACCCCTCCCCTCCCCCCAGCGCCTTGAGACCCTACGGGTATGTAGCGCGCTTAATAAGTGTCACTGATTGATTGATTGATTGAGAGAAGAGATTGCCTCTTGCTGAAGTCTCAGGGACAACAGACTTCAACCCCCAGCTCCCCAAGAGTTCTTTGGAAGTGCCTGCTGCTGTTTTGGGCCTTCTGTGGGACTGCGTGTCGCAAGGAGAGGAACTCAAGAGGGAGAAGCGCGTCGCTGTCGCAGCCGCTGCCATCGCATTGTGGATGTCACCGCTGTAGCTGTCGCAATGTACCGCATCTCAAGAAACGTCCTGCAACCCCGAAGAAGCGTGTAGCCATCGCAGCCCCTGCCATCGCATCGTGGATGTCGCCGCTGTAGCTGTCGCATTGCACCGCATCAAGAGAAGCGTCTCGAAACGAGGAAGAAGCTTGTCGCGATTGCAGTCGCTGCTGTCGCATCGTGGATGTCGTCGATGTAGCTGTCCCATTGCACTGCATCAAGAAAAGTGCCTAGCATCCACGGAGAAGTGTGCCGCCGTCGGAGCTGCTGTTGCCGCAACACAGATCAATGGTGTCGCCGCTGTAGTTGTTGCATCGCACGGAAGCGTCTCGCAACGTCAGAGAAGAGTGTGGCCGCCAAAGCCACTGTCGTCACACCACGAAACTAGGCTGTCGCAGCTGCAGCTGACGCATTGAGTCAAGACTTCTCGCAACACCGGAGAAGCATGCCGCATCAGGAAGAACTTCATGTCTTTATTTCTTGTCACTTGATCTTTGCCGCATCTACATCTCTGCAACACTTTCGTTGTGGAAGCATAATGCATCGTAAGGTACATTGACTCAAAGTGTCGCAGTTTAAGAACTACAGAGAACTAAGCTAAACCTACCATTTTAAGTACAGTATTGTGGATTTTTGTCGTTTGTGGTCTTGTGATAAGTCTATGTAAAGAATATTTATTTTTGGTATGAAACTTGTGTGGTGTCCATCTGTAGTGTTGTCACTTGATTACTGTATGTTTTCACAAATGCTTTACACAATGCCTCTGAGATAAGCCTGTCTGCTTGTGCCAAGCTACCAAGGGGGGAGCAGGGGTTATTTTAGGAGTGTCCCCCCTTACCCTGGCTAGAGGCAAGGGTCCCTATTTGTCACAAGTACCTACCTGTGCCAACTAGAGACCCCCAAATCTAACAGACATGATCAAAATTGCCCTCCATTTGTACCTGGATTTAGCATAAATAAATGATTTAGTGTGGCTCACTGGTTAGAGGCGGCAGACCCAAGAGCAGAGGACGGCCCGGGACCAGGGTTCGATTCCCGGCGCGGCAGGTTTCTGGACCAGGGTCAGCGGACTCGATAATTCTCTCGCCTCGGTGCCCACTCTGATCAGCGATCACACTCGGCAACTCTGGGCATTAGCTTGCCTCATCTTCACTAACGGCCCCACCAGACCGCCGGGGATGCCTGGTCTCACCCTGGAGATACCCATTAAGGGACCATCTCTCAGGGAAGCCAGGAAGGGTTTCGCAGCGGTTGAAGCGCCTTGGGACCCTACGGGTAAGTAGTGCGCTATATAAATGCCAATACATTTCACCACACCCTAACACCCTACCACACTGACTCCAGGTATTTTCCTTTCAAATACGCCTGTTGGGAAGTTAACATTTACCACAATATATTAATTAGATGTTCACCTAAAAAAATTGATGTGCCTCATAACCATTCAGCTGTCACATCCACTATGATATCAAGCTACTGTGGCACCCCTTTGACTCACCTCCCACACGTTGTCCGTTTTCTACCTCAGCCCCATGGACAATCAAAAGGTAGCTCACTCTGTGCTCCAGCCTTTTCAATCTTCTTTTGGCTCGTCAAACCCAATGTTGGACTAGATGTTGATGTGACCAGCTACAGTGTGCTCTTCATGGACTCCAGACTGCCAACTCACCGGGGGTGGTAAGTGGTAGGACAAGTGCTTGGGTGGGACTGCGAAGTGAGTAAAAGTTGTCCTCCTGCTGCTGGGCCCCACATCCTCATACTTGCTTTCTCAACCACAGCAGATCTTTGATGGGATCCTACCAGTTCCTGGCCTCTGGCTTGTAGTGCCTGGAGAAGATGGAAAGGTAGATGGTGTCAGTGGGCAGGAGCTCAGCTCAGTGAGCCTTTGGCATGTAGACATTTTAAGAATAGCATAGATTTCAGGAACAGCACTTCACCTGACTGCGCTCTTCAGTTGTAATACAGTCTTGGGAATAGAGGTTGCAGGGTAAACACGCACCCTTGCCTACAGAAAGTTAATCACAGAGACACATGAGGCCTGGACTCAAGTTTAAAAAATGAAAGTGGGGCGACTCACCAAGTTAGACAGAATGGGGTGACACCACCATGTGTGACATCACCGCGTATGATATCACAGGAAGTGACATCATGCCGCGTGACATCTCATGTGGCATAACAGGCAGTGGTATCTCAACCCAAGACCTCACAGGAAGGGATATTAGATCTTAAGACCTCACATATGTTTAACAGGTCTATCATGAGTACATTTGAGTGCATTACAATATTTAATAAATGAGATTTTGCAAAGGGGTTGTGCCAAAATATTGATGCAACCCGAAGCAAAATCTGGGCCTCAACTTATACATTTATTTGTTTGAAACCGTGCCACAAAGAAATTGGCAACAAGGCGAAATGCGGCAGTAAATCTGTTCTGCTTCATTGGTGGTAATGTCTGTATTTTAAAATATCTTATAGGGTTAAGGCACTTGCTGCAGAGATCTTTGTGTGCCAGATAAATGTCAGGGAATAATAATAATAATAATAATAATAATAATAATAATAATAATAATAATAATAATGGTAAGATAACTCTTGAGGATTACGTATTTGCTAGAGAGATCTGCGTTTTCCTAGTTTTGCATCAAAGCAGCATAAAGGGTAATATATCTTATTCAAAGCACATTATGTAACACACAGATGACAGATATTTATGTTATGTAAATGGGTTATTGCTTTTCAGACAGAGATCCTTATGTTACTTGCATTTCATAAATTGAAATCATTCTAATATAGCAGAGTGAGTTATGACGGACATGGGGCTCCGACACCCATGTACCTCTCACTGTCTTATGTAACACATCCTTTATATTGATGTACACACATATAATTTATTGTCAATGTGTAATCTGCACGTGTGATGTAAAGCTCTCTGACACCCTGCATTGGGATGTGTAGTGGCACTACTCATCCCAATGCAGGGTGTCAGAGCGCTTACATCACATGTACACAATTAACAATTTAATACCACTATTTAGTTGTATTTCTTTTATAGCCTTTTAGTGCTACTGAGTGCTAAAGCGCGATAATAGTAATAAAACAAAATTGTGGTGTTTACATTGTTTTTTGTGTAAATACTGGGACGACCAACACTTCCGACATTCTAACAGTGCATGCATTTATATCTCTTATATACAGGGACTGAATAAAGTCAAAAGCATTTCTCTCTTAACCCCTTCCCTGCTCCCGTCGGCCCTCCCCAGTGCTGCGAACAGTCAATGGCCGTCACAGCCCCGCCCACTCATTAGAACGCCCGCACCGCGGCGGAATTGCAGCCGCGGTTAAGGCGTTAAGTATCTGTTAAGTGATAAGATGTGAGTCTTTGTGTCCCTTCCATTGCATCTAGGTGTAAGGCTTCAGATAGCTCCCAGCCAGGATACTCTATCAAAAAGAGGCATAATGCCCCTTAACTTCGGCCTTTGTTATGGGCGCAGCTGGAATCTGATAAGTCCCCATCCCGCCAGTACGGTGCTGCTCGGAACAAAAGCAGACAGCATGCATGTGCTGCTGAGAGTGTCCAAGTGTCAGAAAAGTACACCTGGACCAGTTCAGCATATTTCTGTGAATTCTGGGAGAAGTAGGAAAGGAAAGTGGTACTCCACTGAAAGCAGTCAGCTTTTCTACTCAAAATAGTGGGTAGATAGTGTCTACCCACATCTACCCTCCACTCGAGCAGTGCATGAGGCCATAATGAAGCTTTGTGAGAATGATGTCAGTCTCTCACCTTATGATGCGTTCTTGCTGGGAGTGCCTCACTATAATAATACAGTGGCCATTTTCGATAAGGTGAACGTCTCCACAATATGGTGAGGTTTGCAGACCTTGCTGTTTTAGTGCCTCCAACTGCCTTGATCTATCTGCTCAGCTTCACAATTATGCTTTTATGTAAGCATATGAGATTCTACTGGAAGGGGGTTCTGAAGGTAAACTTGAGAACTGTACATTTCCATTGCAGTCAATGGACACTCAGCAGTCCATGCACATCAATGTAACCGCTACCCAAGTAAAGTAACACAGCTGTTGGCCAATTAAACGCTCAGCTGCGGTAAAGAGGCTCATCTACAAAGGCACTCACTCAAAGCTCGCCTTCTGGGTAGCCTTTATTTCTCTTTTTTGTTATTAAATAGGCTCTGGCAGACATCCAAAGCTGCTTCAAGCTAGACCCCAAAAAGTACCCTTACATAAGGATTAGGAAACTGCTAATCAAAAGGGAGATGTTTCATAGGAACTATTCAGTGTAGAAGATAGTGGCTTAGATTTTAAGCTACTGTACATAAAATAAAAACACTATAAAACATATGGCTGTATGTAAGACTAATGATAACAAAAATATCATGTGATGCAAATATCCCAGCGTAAATATTGTGTACATTGTTTGTAGATGTTCTATTATTGCCCCCAATGGGAAGATCATTTTTCAAACGATATTAAGGACTATCAGCCTTATTCATGAAGGCTAAATCGGCTCGCAAAGGGCCGGATTCTGAGAATCCGGCCCTTTGCGAGTGCGATTTTTGCTTTTGGGATTCAGCATCCCAAAAGCAAAAATCGCTAATTGCGATTTCGCAAATGTGCGAGGAAATGACATTTAAGGAATCTCTATTTGAGATTCCTTAAATGCTATTCAACATCCTATTTCAATTTGCGATTTCGCTATTTTTAGGCGCAATTTACCGCGAGGTCAGACCTCGCGGTAAATTGCGAAAACTCAGAAAAATGCATTTAAATGCATTTTTCTGAGTTGCATGTTACACACACACATGTCCTTTGGACATGTGTGTGTGCAACACCTGTGTCACAGATCATTTGAGGGGTGCTACAGGGTGTCCTGTGGACACCCCTGGCACCCTTCAAATCGCAATCTTATTTGCGATTAGCAAATTGCTAATCGCAAATAAGGAATACTCCCCATTCATTCCTATGGGCCTTTTGGCCCATAGGAATGAATGGCGAGTTATTCCTTATTTGCGATTAGCAATTTGCTAATCGCAAATAAGGAATCAGTAGGAATCGCATTTTATTATGCGATTCCTACATGATTACCGTTTTGCGAGTCCTTAATAGCGAATCGCTATGATTCGCTATTAGGGGCTCGCAAAACGGTCCCTTCATGAATAAGGCTGAATATGTTTTTGGAAAACTATATTTAGGCCCCCATAATCAAGCACATTCAGAAAAGACAATTACATTATACCATTTGTAAAATTAAAGTGGATTTTGGGTGTGCCACCAAATATTTTTTCTCATATTACCACATGTATAATTTTTGTCATTTTTTTATACAAGAGCACAATATGAGGCACCGTTCTGCAAGATCAGGCAAACAGTACCACAGTAAACAAAGAGCACACTGCCCAGCTGAAATTGTTGATGGTTGATTGACAGGCAGGGCATGTTAAGCTTTATGCAAACCATGCTGAGTATGAGCGGAAAAGTCAATAGATCCTGTGACTGGGAAATTAAATGCAATTCAACTGTTGTAGTTGACTTCAAGGGTGGTAAATGATCATTTACCATCAACACCTCCGGCAAACAGCTTCTTGTGCCTTGAATCCTATACAATTACAAGAGTACACAAGTGACCTGATTTTTGTAAGCCATGTTTTCTGAATTATAGTTTTAAATTGTATTGTGTGGAACATCCCTCCTTAGCCCCACCCCTTTGCCGGCAGCATGGCACATTACAACATAACAAGGAAGAGGTAAAACCTATCGAAACAGAGGTGAGTGAAAATGGATGATGCGAGGTGTACATTAGGTACATTACATCACCAGCCGCTGGAAGCACTACGGGTCTCAGAGGGAGTTCCAGAGTGCAGATATATCACAGAGGCATCAAGCCACCTGTGTGTACCAAAGCAACTGCTGAGCACAGAGTGTGTCGGATTGACAAGCCGCAATACAGCAAAGCAGCCACATCAAACAGATCCCTGAAGGCACACAGGGCTGGGCCGATATTCCCGACAAACCTACGCACAATGGAGAGTAAGGCATCAGATCTTCGTTCAGGCACCTCATGCCCAGCAACAACAGCATTCACATAACTTCTTTCTTATACAGGAAATTCCCTGCACGTATGTCGAGTGCAGACAACCTATATTAATGCCATGCCTGCAAATGAATTTTACGTTAGTTGCGTTTTGAGCACATGGATTCTTCATGTGCATGAGTCTGGGTAGAGTTGTACTTTTCCTAAACGTATTTGTAAGCGTTTTAAAACAAGGACTCAAATTTGCAAACATTTAGGGCTGGGTTTAGTCGAAAATGTTACTTTTTATCATTTACTTTGTAGTGCGAAACTTGTTTTGCGCTGGAAGGTTGCCTGAATGTAACGCGAAACACTGACATGGCTGGCTTTAGCAAAATCATATTTTGCGCCACCCCCATCGCCTTCCTTCTCCATGGATTCCCTCACTACCACTCTCCAACAGTGCACTCCTCTCTCCATAGCCCTTCTCACATGTATTTCATTTGTTTTTTAAGCACTACTCATGCCAGTGAAGGGTGTCAGAGCACTGTACATCACACCCACATAATACAGAGACAATGAATAATGCATGTGTAAATCAATCTATAGTAAAACTTGCAAAGGACAATGACAATTATAAGGTGTAGTATTCACCTTTCATCCATACTATCAGACTGTATATTTTAACAGCGTTTCGTCTGGAGAAGCACAAATTCGGGATTGAAAACATACCGCAGTGGATGGCATTATTAACAAGAGTATATTTCTACCAAAACAAACCCTTTTTAGTCACAGTAGGATAATGAATGACTGGGGAAAAAACAGAACATTCTAACCTATAGCATGCAGATGGCATTGAGCTCTTTGATGAAAGTTCGTAGGTCACTGTGCTATATTAGGATTGTACCTTGTGAACTGAGAGTAACAAAAGGATCTCTGTGACTAAAGTATTTACGCTCTGAGCTATCCACAAACAATACAATAATCTGTAATCTGTGTGGTACATGTTCTTAACCATCTACATAACTTTATGATCAGTCAAAACAGCCACTAGACAAAACTCTGACCTCTCTTCAGCAGGGCCATAAATCATTATTTTGGCATTTTTATTTCTGCCTGAAAACTGCTGAACACAAAAGGAACTCTGCAGCAGGTGCTGTAACCGCATGCGCGCTAGCGGGTTTTCCCGCTGCGCACTGGAATTTCAAAAATCCCGCGTTACGTGACAAAGCCAGCTCGTCATGCCCGCAGCGCAGGTAACGCCCATGACGAGCTGGCTTTGTCACCCGCATCGAAGGGGTTAAAGTCCATAAGTTATTTCTAAACAGAGCCACCACTGCCTTACTCTTCCTCAATGGGCATTCCATGGGTGGTACGTCGGCGATCTCATTCAACCACCCATGGGTTTGATGCAAACTCATTCTACCAAAATAGCAGGATGTTGTGCCAAAATATAACACCACTTTGAAATAGGTGTTAAAAAAGAGAAATACTTTTATTTCTACAAACTTTTCCCAATGTGCATGTGTGCTGCATTGTACAGCACACATCTGAAGGAGGAAAACCTTTATAGTTTGTCTAGGCATAGCATTCTGTGGTGTAACATAGGTTCCCACAGCCCCTGCGGTGCGGGGAAGGGGCCCTGAGCTCTAGGGGCCCCCTCTGCAAAAGTGGTAGGCGGTGGTCCAGGGAGGGGCCCCCTTAATGTACTTTGCAGCGGGCCCCCTCTAGTTTTGTTACATCACTAATAATAATAATAATAAAGCCATTTCTAGAGCGCCTGGCTACACTAAGAACAGTGTGTCCCTGCGCTAGATTGCTACTATATCTCAAGAGGCAGATGTTAGAGGGACCAGCCAAGGTCAGAGAGAAGGGAGTGATTTAGATGACTGGAAACAGGTGAGTTTTAAGTTTTGCACGGAATCTGGTTTCTGAAGGTTCAAAATCACTGATAGTATTTTTGTACTGGAAAGGCCTTCAAGTACAAACCCTATGCTTGACATTACTCACACACCCTTGCACTATTGTGCACAGGTTTGAGCGTGGTGCTAGGCAGCAATATTATGTGCCAGCCCTAGAGGGAACACGATAGTGCCATATCTCGGTAGATATGGTCCTTTCCTGTTCTCTCCCTGTCATGCAAAACAGCGCAGATACTGTGGGTGCTGGACTGCGTTCCATTACATCTACCTTAAGCTGGGCCAAAGTGTCAAATATCACTAATGAAAAATAGTAATAGTGCTAATATAGCCACCCTCTTGCCGCATTTCACTTGCCACTCATGATGCTCCTTCAGTGTTTATAGTAGTTATGAATAAGCGGAACAGAAAACACACTTAGCAGAGTCTCAGAGTAGTAACATAATTGCATTGAGTACAGTGTAATGCATATATTTCTGACTATGTTTCTTGTTAGTGTTTTATTGGTATATTTACTATTAGTGCCCTGACGGATGCATGCCCATCATCACAACGACAGTCATTATAGTGACAGCCATCACTTTAACATCACTTCAATAAATCCTTTATACCACCATTCACATTCAAGGCACTAGGGCCCACAGAGAGATAGGACTAGGGTAATTATAGTAACACTGCCAGCTTAATGACTGGCAGGCCGAAGAATTTAGCCAGTTTTGGCAGGTCGATTTGATGTACAAAAAACAAAAAGCCCCGCTCTACCAAACATTTACCATGCCAATGTTGTACAATGCAGTTAACCACCCAACCCACCATTGATACGGATTTTATTTAATAAAACTTTTTAACCATGAATTACAATATGTATTCATAAAGAGCATCAAAGCTTCATACTTACTATGGCCCTACACCTCATTCATCCAACATCTCCCCATTCACATATTTATTTATTTATTTATTAACAACATTTATAGAGCGTGAACGAAGGCCCATGGGCATCTCGGCGCTAACATAGGGTTTCGATACCTATGTAACAATGGAAAACATTACGCAAGGACTCCAAACAGTAAACCTTCTGAACAGTAAAGATTATGAAAGTCTTAGTACAACCTCAAGAATGTAGGGTGAAGAGTTCCTGGGGTCTTATGTATTCAGTTGTAGGATTCCCTCTGGCCCCCTCCAAATAGAAGAATAAAAACAGAAAATGTCTTAGGCTGCAGTAGGCTGTAGGAGCTGCAGGCATCTACAGAGATAGGGCAGCAATTGCCAAATGAATGACATGGGTGGTCAGTGTTCTATGGATTCTCAACACTGCGGGCATGCATGTATGCAGAATCGCACCACCCAATAGTATCATCCTCCCATGTGCATGTTGCATTAATGTGGAAGCCTAGTAGATGGGAAGTGCAGTGCTTTGCAATGTGCTGCAGTGTAGGAAGATTGTAAGCACCTGTCCTAGTTGTTTGCAGTGGCGGCTGGTAATTTGAGCATGTAGGGGACAAGTGGGTCACACATGCACACATGCACACTAGCTCACACCTACTGTGCATTCACACAGGCGCACCCACACAGCCATTCACAACACTCACTCACAAATATTCATACATACACACACTCATGCACGCATGCACATACGCAAGCACGCATGCAGGCACCAAACATTAAATACCATAACACTTACCTGCTGCAGCTGTCGGGGAGGGAAGCCTCGGAGGTCCCAGGGGCCTCATTTATGAAAGTCTTGCGCCACTGGTGCGTCACTTTTTCCCATGTTAAAAGTGACGCACCGGCGGCGCAAGGCCTTCGTAAATAAGGCCCCAGGAAGGCTGAAATTGCTACCTTCTCTCAGGTCTGTGCTATCAGTGACATTACCTCTCATTATGAAGGGGAGGACCTCAAGGCACTTTTTCCAGGCTGCGGAGGTCATTCCCACAGGGCTGTGAAATCCTTAGTCTGACAAAGTTCAGCTCAGGTAGCCAGATGCCTGCACATTTAGCCTCAAGTACAGCACCTGCCTGCCTGACCTGAGCAAGAAGATGGTCTGCCAGGCTGACCTTTGCTCAGATTGACATTGTTTTTTGGGGGGAAAGGTGAGGAGTGGAGCCCCTCCACCTGTAAGGAGGCGGCGCGGCTGCGTGTTTGACAGGCAGGATGAATGTAAGTAATAAGTAGTAATAGTGGCATGACTGAGGGAAACCAGCAGTTAGGAAGATATATATTTCTTGGCCTAGAAAATGGATCGTAGTAGTCAGGTGACATATGAATCCAATTAAAGTCAGCACTAATATACAGCCAGTTTGGTGTCAATGGTATATATTTGAGCAAGAACCAAGAGCTGACATGCAGCAACGCATGAGGAATTCAACAAGGAGCAGAGTAAAAGAGCTGCTGTCCAATAATAAGCAACCTAATTACGTGGTATACCACACAAGCCTGTATCTACCATACTGTAAACAAAGTAAAGCCTGACAGAAGGAACATGGAAATCCACCTGCACACCAGCACAAAATCTTATTACTCAAATTATTGTTGATATTCTAACACAGGGCCTAGATAAGTATATCTGGCACACTAAGGCAGCATGATGAATGAACAGGCGCAATGCAAGAACTGGGCTTAGAAAATACTCCTAAAAGATTCTCTTAGACAGTATTGAAACACATCATTGGAGAATGTGGAGCAGCAGCATCCAGTCACAGAATGGAATTACCAAAAATATATCCTTCCACTGGATTCCCCTCAAGGAAAACACCAGCACTTCAGGATCTTCCCCTTAACAAGTTTATTCAGGTAGGCGATTCGGTATCAGCCTTTCTCAAACATGGTTGTGTACTACCACTAGGCCTGGGTGTAATTTTAATGACTACAGCATAATTGACATAATTTGGTAATTCTGCATTACTCTTGTCACGCGGCATTACTGATTGTAGTGCAACAACGCCACGCCACGTCACCTAACCGATTCTCCCATTCAGGGAAAATCTGACTGCTGGAATCCAAGATGCACTGAAACAGTGCTAGAGTGCAAGCGCACGTATTCATTGATAAACGCGAACATTCAGCAGTAATTTGAGAATGCGAGTAGCAGTACTTTAATGTGGGTGGTCATGGGGCAGCATTTTGAGTAGATTTTCTACTTCAGCGGCCGGAAAATCAGCTCAAAATGCATTTTCGGGGTGAAATTTTACCCAATAAGACTATTTGGGTATTTCTTCAGCATAAAATGCTTCTTTTTAAATGGAAAGGTTGGCCATAGGGACTGGGAAACTACTGTACACACAGTAGCAACTTCATGATTCTAGCCTGAAGACTCATCCCTATGCTTTGTCCAGCCATTGGTCCCTTTGAGTTGGATTTTGGAAGGTAAGTATCACTTTCTCTCTCTTTGTCTGCCATTCCTGTTGTATTCATGTCATTAGAATCCTAACGTTTTGGGGCAATTTAAGTAATTCAATGCAGCACTTTGGAATAAAAGTCTGTTGTTTGAGGGAGGGTGTGCATGAGTATTTTGTGTTACTGGTGTTTTTTTTGGTCCCTTGTTGGTAGGTGGCCTGGAGTTTGAGCTGGGGTAATGTACCTGTGTGGGATAGGATTACCTTTTAAAGAGGAAACAGGAATGTTTGCGATTTCTTGATGTTGTCGGCCTAAGGCTACATCAAATATGATTTTTCACCATTTCTTTGTGTGTTTTCTTTAGGGGCACATGCATCAACCAAAATACCGATCGCAAATGGGCCGATTTGCAGAATCGGGCCCTTTGCAACAGGTATTTAGTCAATTGGATGCATCAACCCAAAACCCATTCGCAATATAGGTAATCGCAAATTTTGCACTTACCTGAATTGCAAATGCTTTTAGGAAATCGCAAACTACGATTCCCTATTTGGGATGCATCAAAGCCTTTCATAAATGCGACTTCACATTTAGGAAATGCTAATTACCATCAACTGCAACCATGGGCGTCCGCAGTCTTTTTTTCCAGGGGGGGGCAAAATGTTAACGGCATCACCATCATCTGACATGATCTGTGCCAGGTGGGGCACAAGAAACAGTGGGGCGCACAACTGGGATAGACTCAATTAAATGACAGGAATCCAGGACATGTGACTGACCCTGCAACAGGCCAACAAACACCGCCTGTAGGGAAAATGCTAAACTTTCTGACAAGCTGCTTTATCTCTGTCTGCTAGGTGTGCAGACTTCCGGGTCCTCGATCCAACACCAATCAAGGCTGTCTTCAGCACCAAATACTTTAAAACAGCCTATGATTAAAGCACCAGATTAAATATACTGTATGCACAGTGTATGTTAGGGATTATTTGTAGCGCACACATTTACCAATATTGGCTTCTTGGCGCTAGAATTCATGATAAATGTTATCCAAAGTTAAAGCACAACGTCAAAGTCAGTAATAAATAATACAGCAATCACCCACGCTAGTGATTTGCCAAGGGGTGCTCCCTTTACTAGAATTCCCCGGGCATTGCAACCTTTTACACACATTCAATGAATTTATACAAAATAAAATGTATAGGTCCAAATGTTAGCTATATTTTTTAAAAGAAATCTAGAGTCCCTCTACGTGTAGTCAATGTCAAACTGACAACGTGCACAAGTTTAGGGATACAATAATGGCCAGCTCCCTTATGCGGAAGACCTGCACCGTAAATGTGTGGCACATGCGGCGCCCGCAGCGGCAGCACATCACAGGTCCAGGGATGCTGAGTCTTACACAGTGGTCGAAGTGGGGGAAAAAAGTAGGAGAACAGTGGGCGGAGAATCAGAGGGCGGGAATAACCCAAGGATTGATCTGTGGGTGGAGCCAGGGGTGTGGCCAGAATGCACAGACATCCCAATATTTAGTATTTGTTTGGCATTTCACTGCCCAGTTTAATCAACCAATGGATACACATGATTATTTAAGGTTATAATGAGGTATTGACATTAAAATATATTCACAAAGTGGGATATGCTTCTAATCACAGAATGTACCAAATACGATAAAATGTGGAAACACAAGCCATTTGTCTCCGAGCCATGGAGTTTCAGTCATCAGCACTCCTCCCTTTTTCCACAACAGAGTTCAAACATGAAAGGCAAAATATCCTAGTTTACAAATGTTTTCTCTAAAATATTGGCTCTGCCATAGTTGCCTCATAATGCAAGATCTGCTGCATGAACTGACCATTTAAACTAATAAATTGTTTGTAGCTCAAACATATATAAAAAGTTAATAAAAAATGTGACTTGTGTTGCTGCGGAGTGGATGGCCTACTGTAAAGGTTAACTGGTCACCTTTCTCACTACTGCGTTTGTATGTTACACTGGTACTAATAAGGCAAAATCTTTCCAGAGACTGTTAGCATGTGTACACAAGTCAAAATAATAAAGTATCTGAAAATATACTTCATTACGCTGAAGCCTTATTTTTAATGCATAATTTAGTCAACACTACAGCATCATTTTGTCATCCTTTGCTGCATAATTAATTCCAGTGGCCCCACAGCAGGCAGCACATGTTAAAAATGATTGTAAATGAAGTAGGGAGACTGTGAAGTTTGTGAACTTAGTTTGGTGTGCGTGCAAATCCTGCATTGTCAATCCCTGGTGAGTTGCAGCTACTACTGCTGAAACAAGGCCAATGGAGGTACCTATGGGTGAGGCAGACTGGCCTCAAGGGCAGGGACAGTCATAGTCATGACAGCCATAGTCATGGCCCATTGAAATGAATGGGAAGGCATTCCTTAATTGTGAATCGCAATTTGCGATTCACAATTAAGGAATGTGTAGGAATCGCAAATATTTTTGCAAAACCTACATGCATAGGCAATTGCGATTCCTTAATAGCAATTCCTTAATAATTGCTATTAAGGAATAGCAATTGCCTAGCTTGATGCATGTGCCCCTTCATTTCATAACTGATTTTCTAACCATTTTACAGTGGTATTGTTCTACCGTTTGGATCCTAATCTGCCCTTCACTAGGCTTTGGGTATATTTTTGATGCATGTTATGTTTCAAAGTCTCACTACTGTGGTGCTACATGCTTTTGAAAAAACATTTGGGGTGTATGGATGGCTGTAGATTAAGTGCAAAAAGTAGGTTTTTCTGAGAGGGGCATGTGTACCAGGCAGGCCAGGGCAAATGTGTTTTTTGTTCCCCGTGGCCTTCCTTTGATGGCCATACAGCAGTTGCCATTTTGTGTAAACAATATTTGTTTGCCATAGGCTGCCACGTATTCCTTTTTTTGCTCTGTGCCCTTTCTTTGCTGGCCATGCGGCGGTGGCCATGTTTGTGAAGACATTGAAGGCCTGATTCACAAAGGTAAACTTACACTTTTGTGCAAGTTTACGATTGTTTCCTATTCACAAAGGATTTACGAATAGTATCTTTACGAGTGCAGAGTCTCCACACATATAATCGTATCTTTTTATGTGCATAGACTCCGTAAAAACACTACTCGTAAATCTCTTCATGAATAGAAAACAATCTTAAACTTACCCAGAAGAGTAAGTTTACCTTTGTAAATCAGGCCCTATGAGCGTTTGCCATAAGCTGCCACATGTTCTTTGTTCTCCATGGTCTTTATTTGCGGGCCTTACGATGGTGGCCATTTTCTGTATCCAGTGTGTGTGGTAACAGTGGCAATTTTGTCTTTGTTCTCTATGACTTTGGATTTGCTGGCCATGTGGAGACTACAATTTTGTAGAGCTGGTTAGTGTGTGTTTGGTGACAATTTTGTCTTTGTACTCCATGCCTTTGTCTTCAGTGGCCATGTGGTAGATGAGATTTCTTCCACCATTTTGTGCAGCCAGTGTGTGCTTCAATCCCTTTATTCCACTTTTAAAAGCCATTTCCTATGACTATTGATAGAAGAAGTCTTTGACATTTTTGCTAATTTATTTCCTTTTTGTTTTGCTAATATATTTGTTTATGCTTGTGATAGAAAGTAGTATAATGTGATTTTGTTTTTTTAAATATATATTTTGTAATCATGTTCCTACACCCCCCTGCCATCCATAGAATCTATATGGGCTCTAGGACTGGGGGGTCACTCACCAGCAATTATTTAATGTATTTTTTTTGCATGCCTCTTATGGAGTCTGCTGGGACACTAACCAGACATTATAACATGTATTTTGTTACCCTGCATCCCCTGCCTCATATAGATTTCCACTCCCCCCCATGGCTCTGGAGAAACACAAATTAACATTTTGTTTGTATTTCCGTAGCATTTGGGATGATGACTTCACTTGTGTCACATAGGCTACATTCTTCTTAATACCCATGTTCCCCTGATTTTGTTTCTTGCTTAACTTGCAGGTGCTGCAGAAGACAACAACCAGTACTAAAGTTCCTGAAGGAATAAGCTGACACTGACACAGATTCCTCCACTGCTAAGTGTTTCTGTTCATCGTTCTAAGTGCTAACTGCTAGTGCGAAGAAGATGGCTTCAAAAAAGGAAGTTCCTGCCAATAAAGTGACCAGTCGAGAGAGGGAGCAAGTTGCCAGAGCCACCACTTGTGTCAAGCTCTCATCCTTTTTCTCAGGAAATATGGCATACCTGCTGCAGCCTTTTCAGTGCAGAAAAAGGCTGACAATCCAGCACTGCAGTGACGACAGTTATGGAGAGCAATACATCTGAATTGAAACTGTCTAAGCCCCAAACAGCATCATCGAAAGAAAGTGGATAATAGGAGCCATAGTCAGCAACATATCTTCTTGACATAGGAGCAGAACAGGAGGTTGAGGTTCTTACTGAGAAAGATATTGTTGAGAAAACTGCTCTTTGCCCATCAGCTTCACAATCTCCAGCAAAAAGAAGAGTAATTCTCGTTCTTCTCCAAGGCCCCTTTCTGATGATCTGTTCATGGATTGGACTTCGGCTGAGTCTGTGAGACAAGAGAAATGGAAGCTTCTTCAAAGACTTGCAAGTGAAGAAGTTGGTGATGATGATGACGAACCAGCGATCATCAGTGTGGAGAGTGTTACAGAGGATGTACAGACCCCCTCTATTCAACCTGCTCAGTTTCATCTGGGTCCAGCAACACAGCCGGCTCATATATTTGCAATACCCCAGAAACTTGCAGTGGCCACCACCTCAACCCTTACCTCAGCTGAAGCATGCCAAATAAAAACAATACAACCACCTAGCTTTACCTCCAGTTCTTCAGTCTCTGGCACAATAAGAACGCTCTCCTTCCTAGTTTGGGACTTCTTTACAATTAGCCTACATGAGGATAACATTGTAATATGGTCTGTTTGCCACAATGAAGTTTGTCATGGTATGCCAGGAGGGCACTATGGTACTGGAGGTCAACTGTCACATATGAAAAAGCAAACCACAATCATGTGGGAAGAGCAGCTCAATAGAATAGCTGCTGCTAGTGAGCGAGGACGAGTAGCTGAAGTGAAGGAAGAAGGCAGTCAGGGGAAAGAGAGGAAGAAGAGGATGGCAGCGGTATCACACAGAGCAGCAGTCCAAGCCTCCCCCATTGTATCCAAATCTCACCCACAACAACCTGTGCCTGGCACAAGACACAACCGCATACAGCATCTTCCACACCAAAGTGCCCAATTAACTTACCTTCTGCTGGGGCCTGTAGATTCTATGCAGCAGTAGTACCACAAGGAAAACAGTCTACTATTAATTGTACCAAGGAGGTGCTGTACTACCAAAACCTTGCTAAAATGTTAGTGCAAGATCTACTCCCTCTTTTCTCAGGGAATGAGTCGACTTCCTAGAACTTGTGGAGGCTCTCTGCCCAGAATGGAAGGATCCCAGCTAGAGCTAATTTTCCGGAGTGGCTGTTACAGCACTGTATCATAAAGTGCTGCAATTAGTTGGCAATGCAATGAAGAAGAGAGTTGTTCAGATGATCCGCCTCACAGCGGTCATGTGGACCAAATATTAAGCAACAGATTACATGTGCATCATTGCACACTGAGTCTCTTTACAAGCAATAAGGCAAAGACTAGCTCTGGTCTTACTGTGGATGATCCTTTTCGGAGTAGTAGGCAGCATGCAACAGTTGCGATGTTCGTCATGGAGAAATCACAAACAGCTAGCAACATCTTGGAAGAGTTTTATACAAAGGTTCTAAAATTGCTTAAACCCAGAGGTCTCACAATTGGACTTGTTGCCACTGACAGTGGCAGTAATATAATTAAAGCCATGGCTGATGCTGGATATTTCAGAGTCCTGTGTTTGGCGTACTGAATCAATCTAATTGTGCATGAGTTTTAAAAAAACGAAGAGGTAGTCCGCAACATACTGGTCACCTGCCTAAACATATGCACTCATTTCAGTCACACATTAAAAGCCCGGAAGCAGACAAGTATCCTTCAGCTTAATAATAAACTACATGTAAAAGCTGTTGTACAGGAGGTACCAACTAGGGTTTGGCATAACTCGCGTAATTCAGTGTAGCGTAATCAAGAGCTAAATGTGCATCTGGGGCAGGATTTCCCCTAACTTACTCCCGGCATTTAGCTCTATTTTCCTACGGCAAAATGTCACTTGGTATCCAAAATGTGCCTGAGAATGCATTCTGCACTAGGAAATTACACTAAATTAGCTCTTGGGATAGGACTTTCCCCCAACCTACTCTCATAATTTAACACTATTTGCTTAGCACACAATGCACCCTCATGTTTAAAATGGGCAAGAAGATGCATTATGCACTAAGAAATAGCTCCAAATGAAGTAGAACACGAGGAGAAAATGCAAGTGGCTGTTCACACTTACTAATGTGCTCTTGCTGTAGGATTTTATACCCCCAAATTACTAATATTTACGCAGGCAGGAGTAATTATTTAAATTACACCAGGGCCTGGTGCCATCACATTGGAACCTACAACATGCTAGAACACCTGCTTCAGCAGTGCAAATATATCAATGATTATGTAATTCAAAGGAGAGAGGGGATGCGACTACCAAAGCCATGAAAATGGAGGTGGACAAATTGGGACTACTGGAGTGCATGATACAAAGGCTACTTCCTTTCGAGATTATGACTCGGGAAGTTTAGTCAAGTCAGTCAAATTAACTTTATTCGATTTGATAAAATCATACAAAGTACATAAAAACAGTATTATTTACAGTTAAAAAAGAATTAAACAATTTCATTTATCAGCAAGTTAATTTGGATTAAATAAATGCATTTAAAATATTTAAAAGACCCGTTGTGTACATCAGTTTTCCAAGTTCATGCTCCTTCTGGCTCTGGTTGCTGCCACCAGGAAATTGGCCATGGCAAAAGTAATACAAATGTTGCCCAATGATTGTAAATATAGCATTGCTGGTCTCACCTGAGAGAAGCCAGCTTCTCTTAGGACTGGTAGCAAATATTTTTTCCTTTGGAGGGAGAAGAAATCGCAAAACATAACAAAATGTAAACTGTCTTGAACAGAAAAATTGTCACAGGTGAAAGGTGGTGCTAACTCAGGTTTCGTCCATTTGTTAAAATTGCCCAAATAAAAGTGAATGATGTTGAATCTGAATCTTGTTAACAAAAATCTGTGGAAGGGGTTTGTGACAAAACATAAATAAGGCTCAATTGCAAGTGACTGGAGTGTTAAGTAGTGCGTTCGGACAGAGGGTTTAGATAATTCAGCTTCTTCTCTCAACATGTATGCCCTGGACATAAACTGTTTTTTTATGAATCACACATCCTGCTTTGTGATACACGAGGGAGAGGTGAATAAATCTGGGCGTCCTAGTTCATTAAAACATTTGTGCAAATACGCCAGCCATGGTATCGTGTGGCTGTATTCCAAACTCATCACATCCCTCATGATCATGTGGTTTAACGATAATTCAGGGTTTAGCCAGGTCTTAAGCCAGTATGTTAGTGGAGCCAGTCTCAGTTTGTCCTGGATATAATCCATACCAAGTTCTGAATGAATGGAAAGACTCGGGAAGTTAGCAAAGAAGGCATGAGGAAAGCAATCCCATTGTTGGATGGACTACAGAAGTAGTTGAAATAGGTGGAACACACGTTCTCCAGTGTCAGCGAAGAAGAATCTTATTTGGTGAATAGCCTAATCCTTTGCTTGAACATTAATAAAGAGAAAATATGAAGTGCCCACACCTCATGAAATGAACGATTATTCAAGGAAACACGTGTAACTAAATGACACATGTGAAGGTACATTTATTTCTACCAACGACTCATGTTATTTTGAATTTTTCAACAAAATATTTTAGAAAGCAGAAAAAAGGGGGTAAACCCACACAATCAATACATTGATTACATACAAATACATACACTTATTCACAATGATACTCAACAAAATCTTGTTGTTGAGTATCATTGTGAATAAGTGTATGTATTTGTATGGGAAACAATACACATGAGTTCTACTATTACAAAATAGGGGATCCACCGGAAGAGTACGCTCCTTTCGAGGAGATTGAAATCCCATTAAAATACCAAGAGCATCTGCTCTGGTTTAAAGGCGCCCTAAAACATAATGATCACATTACCAGGCTCGATCCACTAGGTAGACCAGGAGCAACGTGGCCGGTTCTAGTCAGCTACACACCACATCCGGACATTGCAAATATGTCGAAAGAAGAGCTGTTAGTACAGCTAAAAACATTAATTAAAATACATAGACAGTTAGTCCAATATGTAATGCGGACTGCAACAGTCCAAACAGCTGTTAATGTTCCACAGCTGACCCCTCATCAGGGGAACACAAATAAAATTACACCACAGAACATACAATCATGTCTTGGTAAAACAGCCATAAAACGGGAACAAATTCCTTTCTGGTTAGCGCAGAAAATTACTCAAATAGAGGCAGTATTTCCGAATACTACCCCTATTAAGAAACACAGAATTCTGACCATCTGCCTTCCAATGGGGGTCGCACCACACGTGGAGGACTGTGACACTTGGGGTACAGTC
The DNA here is from genome assembly GCF_964263255.1 of Lissotriton vulgaris. Lineage (NCBI taxonomy): Eukaryota > Metazoa > Chordata > Amphibia > Caudata > Salamandridae > Lissotriton > Lissotriton vulgaris. The sequence goes on from NC_141689.1 coordinate 1,530,155,605, forward strand.
TTTGCTTCCATTTACACAAAAACACATGGTTTTCCGTCAATGGCGGTAATACCAGATGTGCTAAAACAGATTTAGAATGAATACGGTCCAGAACCTGCTTTAACTCTTGGTATGAAATTACTGAAAGACTTCAAGCAGGTCTTGGCTATATTACTAGCCAATATAAAAGGAGAAGCAGCATCTGTGGCGATCCGCCAGAAGTTGAAAGAAACAGATATAACAGATCAACCAATTGAGCTTGCCAGAATTATAGAAAAATGTTATGAAGAATCAGGTAGAGACAGCTTGGCATGGAAACCAGTAAAACCCCAACTACTCGAAAATCCTGAAAAATTATTTATTAAAAATAATCAAAACACTCCTAAAAAGAGCTGGGATGGAAATAAACAATCCACTTTCAAGGAAAAAGTTTTCCAGTCCAGAGGAAGGTCTCCTTGACGGAGGGAAAGATCTCCAACTCGAGAACACCAGTCTCCCCAGAGGGAGCCCTCTGAGAAAAGATATAACCTTAGAAATAGGGATAACTTGAAAAAGCCTGATAGATATCAAAGTATTGATACACGTCCCTCTCGATCTTTTTCGCTGAAATCGGAAAAGAAAAAGGACGGTCAGACCCAGGAGAGCACACCAAGTCCAAAGACAAGGAACCTGCTCAAAGTAAAAAGTTACAATTTCCAAGAAAGAAGGTAGCCAGTATTAGAGTAATCGAACATGCCGAGAATACTGAGGACACAGTTGAAAAACGGAGAGTGGGCACAGACAATGCTAGACAGTGCAGCAGAAATCAGCATAGCTCGCAAGATCCTGATGAGTCATCTGGAGACAGTGGACACGAATGAATACATTCAAGTAGAAACTGCCGACACCAGAGTTAGCGAACCTCATAAGATATATGAAATAACACTGCGTATAGAGGGAGATAAGACTAGGAAAATAAGAGGTCTATTTTGGGATAACCTCTCAAAAGGCTATGACATCCTGTTAGCTGAAAAAGATTGGCCCCCGGAGTTTGTCAGGGAGTGCCCTCGTGGCGAAGAAATGATTATGCCTGCCTTCTCGAATCACATTCCGATTCACACTAAATATATATATGCAAGGAAATGGGCAGTAGCCCAGGCACCGGCATTATATAAAAACCATGTAGGATGGGATGAGGACTCTCCTCCTCACAAAATCCAATTAAAAAGTCAACCGACTGCACAAAGGCAGTATCCAATTAAGCAAGAAGCTAAAAAACAAGTCAGGGAGATTTTAGATCAACTTGAATACCAAGGGGTGATTGAAACATGCACCTCTCAAATGAACAATCCTTTGTTTCCTGTCTCCAAACCAGACAATTCATATCGTCTAGTTTTGGACTACAGACACCTTAACTCATGTTGCAAAACATTTGCAGTACAAAATTCGCATAGTGCTGCACTAATAAATAACATAGTTCGCAAAAAATATAAAACGACATTAGACATATCTAATGGTTTCTTTTGTCAAAACATTGGACCAGAAAGCAGATACTTGACCGCTTTCTCAGTAATGGGGTCTCAGAAAAATTTCTGTAGGCTCCCACAGGGATTCAAGAACAGCCCAGGTCTATTCTCAGCCAGAGTAACAGAGTTACTACAAATATATGATGATGAGGCATTATCTTATGTCGATGACAACTATCTAACAGACGACGACTTGGAGACTCACTTGAAAAGAGTGAACACCATAATACTTGGGTTCGCTGCAGAGGGTTACAAATTCAACTTTAAAAAGTCTCGAATTGCCCATCTGCCTTCAAGTGAAGGGAAAAGCCTAGCGGACAACTTCTTAGAGAAGTGCGCTGTACTCCAAGCACCAAAAACGCTGAAGAACTTACAATCAATTCTAGACTTCCTGAATTTCGGAAGAACTTACATTCTAAATTATGCGGAGAGGGTTAAACCTCTCTACGAACTAATTAAACCTGATTTTAAACCAATCAGCTGGACTCAAAAACACACAGAAATTTTGAGATCACTGCAAACAGACATGTTAGCAAAAACAAAATTAGAAACACGTGACAACACACGCGACCTTGTTATCCGAGTCATCCCAGGAAGATGCGGATTCACGTACCTGACCTCTAATGAGGGAGAAACGGTACCAATAGCTTACAAATCTCACTTGTACACACAAGCAGAAAAAACATTCAGTCTCACAGAAAATACTGTGAAAGCAGTACAAACTGCAATAGCAAATGAACGAGAACTTGCACATGGCAAAAGGATCAATGTCCTCACAGCGGAATCCGCCTTCGAGGCGCTATTCAGCCCTTTAAACTTACCTACAGTGTCACTGGATCCGAAATGGATACAGTGGGAAAATTCTCTTGCTGCGGACGACGTGAAATACTATTTCGCCCCGCACATGAAAAAACTGAATGATTTAACTTATGAACAAGAATATCCTCTGCAATTCGAAATTCTGCCTCTCCAACAGTACTCCTGTATAATCTATACAGACAGATTTGTCCAGCACTACAATGTAGAAAACAAATCCTACGATGTAGCCTGCGCGATTGTTAAAGGTCGCTGGCTAAGCGGTAAATTCAGACCGAAAATAACAAAAACTGAATCAGTGAGGAACTGTTCGGCTCAGAGAGCTGAAATCAGATCCTTAAAGATGGCGCTTGAAAATGCAGAACGTAAATTCCCGACACTAATCGTGTGCGATTCGCATTTTTGCATCAACTCTTACAATAATAAGTTACAGAGCTGGGTTCAAAATGATTACAAAGATGACACAGGTGCCACAATCAAGCATAAAATGCCTTGGAAACAAGTAGTTCTTTTACAGAAAGAACTACAAAAGACTCACGTGATACACACTCTGAGTCATCAACGTGATGGCGTTCACCTTGCAGGGAATTCTTTGGCTAATACAGCCACAACGGAAGCAACTAAACCGGCTTCCGTAGCCACAAAAAAGCGTTCAGAAAAATACATAGACGGGGAAACCATGCTGGCAGTAAAAACGTCCTCAAAAAGCAGCTGTGCAGCACTACCTGTGAACTATCCACTCAATTATGCATACGTAATTGATGCAAACTCCGTTCCTTTTGCTCGAATCCCTGGAGTGGGGGATAGGGTAATTCCAAACATGAACCAGAGAAAGTTATTAATAGCAGACACACACATGGGTGAAGGTCAAAGGCACAAACAGATGAAGGAATCTCTGACTGAATTACAATCAGTATACTGGTGGCCAGGGATGAGCGTGCAACATCAAATATATGTAAAGAACTGTCCCGACTGTGACAGGGATCGCAGTAATGAAACGGTCCTGCCTTTTACCCAGTTACCGTTTATAGACAGGGTAATGCTGTCTATATGCAATCCTGCGTCCTATTAATTGTTTTAGACTAGATTCACTTAAAAAATGTGGCCCCCGCGCTCGGCTGATGCAAAAACTGTTATAAAAGATCTGCGAGTCTTTATCGGCACATACGCAATTGCCATGTTCCATTCTGACCAGGGTCCTGCTTTCAGCTCTCGAGCTTATAAGGAGGCCATGGCCAGCATGGGCGTTGGGTTGCGATACTCTTGTCCATCACACCCTGAGGGGAACAGTGTAGTGGAAAGAAAAAAACCGAGACATAAAGCAATCTATAACAGCGAAGGTATTAGGTTCGGGTGATGGGTGGGTCGAACATTTAATAAGTGTCCAACTTAGTCTAAACAATTTGCCAAGAAATTCTCTAAAAGGTTTCAGCCTGTACAAACTATTGTTCGGAACTAGAATGCATGTTCAGGACCTTGATAGTCAGGCATCAGTAGTAAAAGATAAGAATAAAGACTTTGATATCAAAGATCGTTTGGCTGTTTTACAGGACTTGAATGAAACAAGAAAATCCTTAAGCAACATAAAAATAAAGCAACAGCCAACTACCACTGAAGAGGCACCACCAGCCCCAGCAAGACCTGTCTGGATTCCAAAGATTGGGGATCTAGTCAGAGAGAAAATAGCGGTAAAGAAGGAATTTGGGCCTTCTTACAGAAAAGCAGTACCTGTCTTGGCAATCAACGGACCAAGATCATTAGTACTACCACCCCTTGCTGGTAAAAAGGAGAACCGAGTCGTATCAATCAACCTGGTAAAACCACAATCATGTGGCCTCTAATCAACAGTAGGCCAAGTGGACTCCCGAGAAACAACAGAATACCCAAATTTGCAACAATCCAAGAGGTTCAAACTGAAAGACTAATCACATTCGATAAACCTCCAGTGCACAGAGAGTGACTACGCAATAATGCCATGGAACTCGTGCCACTTGAAACACAGATTGAAACAGTTCGTCATGAAACACCAGTCTATAATGATGTGGCATCAGAATGTGCTACCGAAAGAAAAATTGAGAAAACAATTCCAACAATTGATAGACCTGCCTCTGGCTACTTCATCAACTTCGATACCTTTTCTGAAGATCAAAACGACCCTGAAGTGATGCCAGAAACAAAGACTTTTAAAGAAAAAGCAACAGAACTCTTTCATCAAATCAAAGAAGTATATCTAGATGCACCATTGATTGAACATTGGATTATATCAGGGGTACTTATACTCCTACTGGGCCTAATATTGGTTTTAATTTTAGGAAAGTTTATTACAGTTCAATGGACACAGCAAGTCAGAACATCAACTTAGTCCTGAAACCACACAGATCCTCTCACGTGAAGAAAAGAGGACTATCATCAGTAAATGTCACAGCCATTCGAATACCCGGCGGGGTAGTATGGGACAAGACTGACTATGAAGTATATGGCCCGGTTGAGATCTTGAAATATCCTCACCAGTTCAAGGTTTCCTTAAGTGACTTTGTAAAACCAAGTACATTTTCTGATGATTGGGATTTTGAAAGTATAAATAATATGATGTCTGATTTAGTGTTGTCAGCTAGATTTACAGAACATGATTATTTACAAGGTTCTTCTAATTATGAACAAATGTACTGCTTCTCACATTACGGAGACCATTACTTACATAAATCTGCACAACCTAGAAATGTTTTTAAATATAACCAATGGGAACATTGTGCTACTCCACGTAAAAGTAGTTCAAAAACATTCTATGAGAAATTCCAGTACTTCTCAGGGTTTAACACAAGCGATGCAGAAACGTTTTATTATAAACTGTTGGATAAAACAGGGACGAAAACCATGCTGACAATTACTAAATTAATATATTCAGAAGCATTTTATGAAAAAATGATGACATTTGGTTTTGATTTTTGGAAAAATAACATTGAAACAAAAACCATCTGGGGTACAAAAGATTGGCAGGTACAAGGCCTAGAATCATTATTTCGAGCCTGCATGATCCCAGAACAAATAATATTCTTAAATGAAACAATTCACCAAACAACCTGTCTTGGCCTAGCTAAGATTAAATACCTTAACAAACCGTCTATTCCTAAGCCAATACCTGATAATGCAACCACGTATATTGAAATAGACGTATCTAAAATTTTACATCTAAACAGAACACATCCTGATTGGAAAAAGTGGTTAATCTGGCCTACTGACACGAATAACTGTCAAGATAGATTCCTGAACAAAACACAGGGGTTTACAATGACCAGACCAGACCCTAGATATTCCCAGAGACAACATCCAGGGATAGTAACAACATACAGTGTAGGAAAGCTGTGCCTTGAATGGCTAGAAACGTCCACACTGGCAGAAATTAAGCAACACTTATCTTTACTTAAAGACGGTGCTGACTTGCGTGATTTCATTCTGGGACCACGCAAACAGCGTCAAAAACATTTCATAGCGACCAGTATATATGGGGCTTACAACGAGGCTTGGAAAGTAACACAAATTGAAACAGCTGAAAAAATACGAGAAATTGATCGTATTAATTTGGAAAAATCACTTTCTGTTGTGGACAATGGGTTAATGACTCTGTCCTTTATAATATATTCACTGGACAGTATTGTATCATCTTCCATAGATATAATAGACAAAGACTTGCTAATGTTACAGCATGGCCAGTCACAATTGCGTTCTATTGTACAGTTAGGCTGGACGCTGCAAAATCTTCGTTCAGGCTATGTGCCATGGCGTTTAATCAACACAACGTCATTGTTTTCCATCTTTAACCTTACTGATAAACAAATCAGCTTGGCACAGAAAGGAGCAGACTATACAATCCTGAGCATCGAAAAACTTGAGAGATTACTATTGATAATGTCAGAAAGTCCTGTCATTGAATGGATAATACACGGGATTATCACAATTCCGATAACAACTTTCCGATTTAAAAATTGCCTTGAATATATACCAACTGGCCAGTATGAACGATTGGGTAAAGGGTACATTAAGTCAGCATGGAAATTACCATATACACACACATGCTATAGTGACAGCAACAAAAATGTATTTCTTAGTGGTGAAAACTGCAAACATTCACTAAGCGGTATACTTTTGTGCCAGGGTATTAATTTACACGGGGCCTGTGAAGGAAATTCAAACAACCTTTCATGCCACCAACATGTCACACCTGCAACGCAGATAGAGCCTTTCTTTAAGCAGCTCTCTAACGGGAGTTACATTCTAATAACGGATCACAGCTGTTGTGGCCTTATGGCAGGGAAAGCATATCTGGTAAGCGTAACTTCCATGGTCACTTGCTGTATGCAAGCATTGTTTCCAAACGGCCCTGGAGACTCCGAGACTCCCATTTGGCCTCGTTTGAATGTCTCTTCTATACGAATTGATACTTTAAGCAGAATGAAGTCTGTGCTTTTACAGACAACAGTGCCCATCACGTCATCAAAAGAGACGTATGATCTCCAAGTTGCAAGGACGGCTTCGGAGATACATGACCTTTTATCAACAAATTGCCCCGTGCATTTCGCAGAAATGCTTAGCCAAATTCTAAACATGTCAGATGCCGTAGGTATCTCAGGCGTATTTAAGACGATTTTTACGGGACTACTAACACCATTCAAAGCAATTCTGGGCATCATTCCCAATTTTGTCCATTCAGTCTTTGGCGGCATACCCCTGATTTTGGGACTTGTAGCAGGCATTTTATTTTTGACACTCCTGCTCCGATATGGCAAGCTAAAACACAGACATGACTTCGGCAAGGATGGAAGAAACGATCCTAGCAGCACGCTACCGGGACCGCATACCTAGAGTCCTTGGATTGGCCAGGCTGAGAGATCTAAACATGACCTGGTTTCTTTCATTCAGACCTATATGGCAGACCTGCATCTTACCTGTGCTTCGATGTATGCTATGCGGAGATGAATGCGTGTTGGACACCTGTCTTACACTTCCATCAGCAGTACCAATGGATATCGATACTTTGCTAAGTCCTGTAACGGCTCACGCATTGTGTTGTCCACAGCGGCTACCAATCCTGATGACGGCATTCGTTGAGACTCCTGTGCTACGACTAGGTGGTGACAGTGGAGCAAGAAATAAAAGCAACATCACCCAGGTACGACCTTCTGTGAGCATTGCTGATCCAGACTTTGATGATAGCAATCATTCTCACACCTGCCAAGTTACAGCATTATCGAACTTGGTCGAACTGTCACCTGATTTTGTAGACCAATTCTTTGAGAGCCTTTCTGATATGATGTTCTGCCCTGAACAGAAACAATAATTTTTGAAAAGCATTCCGACACACAGTGTTCGCATGAACTCTGAATTCGGACTTCAGTTTTGATTAAAAAAAACTACTGAAAAACGTTGGAACTCTATTCCCCCGTTCACCTTGAAAAGTTTTTTTTTTTTTGGATTGAACATTTTTTCAAAATATTTACCTTTTTACTGGCACAAATTCTTTGCTTAAAGTAGAACTATTCATAAAGAACAGAACTTCTATTTTTAGTAAATCTAGAGACAAAATAACTTTACCTCAGCCTCTAGCACATTTTACAGCAAATGCATTTATATGTGATGAAATTATCTCGCCCTTCTTTTCTGTATAAAGCGATATTTCATGTGTAATTTTTTGCAAAATCGTTCAACTGATTACATATGCTATAATTTTTGAATGATTTCTATGCTTAATAACGTACAGTAACTATACTTTCATGTATTTCAAATACGCCATTTCAAATGCAATATATATTTTGGGGTGGGTAATGTTACACGTGCATCTTATTGATTTAGTTTTTAGTAATTTGATGGACATAAATTCGTGGAGTGGGTGTCGTGTTCTATCTAGGACCCCGATCAATATTGTGACCTTATGCCCCTATACGGCTATAATCCATTCATACCCCTATAATGGCATAAACGATCAGAGCCATATTTCAGAAACTCGCCACTGCAGCTCATTACAGTACATGACACAGCAGAAGCCACTATCTTAGATTCCTAGATTACACTCCGAGTTCTTCAACAAGATAAAGCCCCCAGCAACCTGGGAAAGCCCCGCTTGCTATGTTTTGATTAGTAATAGAACTCTAATGAGCACTGTAAGAACGACCGGTTCTTGTGACATCTTTATTGACGTCTTATGTCCAAAAACTTACGTCAAACAAGGCACCTTTCAGGTATAAATATTACCAACGTTGCCTTAAGCAAAAGCGATGGTGTGGTGAATACAGGAGCCGAACAGCTGTCCCTTGCAGAGCCCAGCAGATGCTAGAAGCCCACGGACGCTGCCCCTCCTCCTTGATGCGCTGAGAGAGACGCTGTCTTTTCTCCTGCCGAGAAAATCCAGCTCCGGCGTTTCCAGCCTACCCTTGCGGGTAAACTGGGATATCGAGTCCTGGAAGGAGATACAAGACCTCCAACATTCTATTCCAGAGGTATGGTGTTGACTAAACCCTTAGAGAGAATTCTTGAAGCAAACCCTTGTCAAAACCAACTTAACTTAAACTGCTACTTACTCCCTCCCAAGTATTAGGCTTAGGTCAGGTACACTGGGGTAGGCGTAGTTAGAAGCACCAGTTGAGTACGTTAGCTAAATGTATAAATGAATGTATATATTTTATTCATTTTAACCATTGTATGGCTAAGAAACCATATCAATGCTTTTACAGTACTATTTCGCAATCCTCCTTTTACTGTACGCACTTTTTATTATAACAAGTCTTGCAATTGTGGCAATTCATTTCTCTTGCATGAGAAGAAAGACTGTTCAATTAATAATACCTTTTATTGAAAACGCCCGTGTCTCTATTCTCTGCATCTTGGTGAAAGTAATTCTTGCACAACTGATTGAGTGAAATAGCTGTCTATTGTTTCACACGACTCAAGAGATTGCATCTTATTCTAAGGAGCAAAGTTGTCATGTTTATGCGGTTGGTGGAAAACTGAATCCCTTCTTGTCTGTGCCAGGGAAGCGGATCACTTCCTATTCAGTCAAGAAAGTTTCCAGTGACCTCTGAGCTAGTTGGTACAAACCCAATTAAGTTTAGCATAGTCGGTAGAGACCTGGAAGACCGCACTTCTACGTCTAAACTGCTGTTTGTGTTATTCCAATGCGCAGGGCCTATAGGGAAAATAGGAACTACACTACACTACTTTCTCGCTCCTCTCTCTCCTCCCCTAATGTATTGCTGATTGTTTGATATAATGTTTACTTGTTTGATCTTTTCCTGATATATTGTTGAACCACATTGTCTCTCCTGCCATCTCCTACCGCATCCGCCCTGTATTTATGTCTCTCCTTCCCTCCTCTCTCAATGTATTGAGACTGAACTATTTTGTCTGACGCCCGATGGAGCTACTTAGTTTAGCTATAGGGGAGATGGGCTGTGGATTCCCTCCTTGGTCGTCACCTACCCAGTCGGTCTTTAGACAGACTTCTTTTCGTCTCTCCTCATTGTCTCGTCCCTAGCTCCTATTCCCTCTCCCCTGAATTCTACCCCCTGTCCTTTGTGCCCTTTGACTAAGCACTCCATCTCCCCTTGTTGGGAAAATATCCAATATTTATACTCTGGAGTCTCAGCGAACCCGCTGAGTGAGTCCACTGCGCCAAAGGAGCCACTCACTCTTGAGGTATGGTATGGCACCCCTTGCCAAAGCACTTCCTCTCCCCTTTCTGGGGAAGGATCCAGTATGTAGGCCTTGGAGTCTCAGAGACCTCTCTGAGAGAGTCCACTGCGCAAAGGGAGCCTCTCGCAACAGAGATAGGGAAGTGATACCACTTCCCCTGGGATCACAGCATACTGGACTTTGGACGTTTACCTTGACTCGTTTACCGGTTTGTGTACCGTCACCCTTCCCCTCCTCTTCCCATGCTGTGTCTCTCACCCTACCCTCCTCTTTCCCGCCTCCATTATCTGTCTACTTCCCCTGCTCCAGCCCCCCCCTCCCCCGAATCTCTCCCCTTGCCTGCTTTTCCCCTGACGTATTTGTGCTTATTGTTTATCTTGACCTTACAAGTAACTATGTGGCCATGCTCTAAGAACTATGTAACCTTTGTAATGATGTAACCTGTAACTATGATCTGATGCACATGTAAAGCGCTCTGATACCTCCGGGTCTAGCCAGCGCTATATAAAACTTTTGAAAAAAAATAAATAAAAAAAAATACTATTCATCTTAGCACAACTGCTATTGATTTCCTGGACATTACCACTAAAGTGGTTAACAGTCAGGTGTACACCACACTTGTCAGGAAGAGTAGTAAGATAAATATCTTCCTGCATTACAGTAGTCATCACGCTAAGAACTTGTGATACAACTTACTGAATTAGCAATTTCTTTGTATAAGGAGGAATTGCTCACGAAAACCTGACTATTTCAAGGAATCAGAGGATTTGCTTGCACGACTGGCATCAAGGGGTTATCCCAAGCGTTTGCTTAAAAAGGACCGCAAAAGGGCATGGTTTTGCTCAAGAGAAGTCTTTCTTGAACCCAAGCAGTGTGGGGACAAAAAACAGAACAGGATGATTTGTGAAACTACGTTTTGCACATGCAACAATGAGATCAAGAAGATAATAAACCGAACCTGGACCCTAGTGTGTGATGATGTTTTAGATGTGGAACGACAAATGCATGCTTTTAAGAAGAATAAAAGTATAAAGATCACGTGGTGAGCTCATACCTGGGGTGAACACCAAAACCTTCAATGAACAGATTGTGGAATCTCAGATTAAGGGACATTTTATGTGCCATGGCTGCAAGGTTTGTGAGATGACCATAGAGATCAAGATTTTCAGTCATAACAACCATACATATAAACTAAAGGAACACACAAACTGTAATACTGTGGATGTGTCTTTGTTGTCAAATGTCCCTGTGGTTCTCTATATGTTGGCCAAACTCGCCAAAAGGTAAAAACTCATGTGCTACAGCACTGCAGCAGGATCATATGTAAAGCACAAAGGACCCTTCTCGTGGAGCATTTCAACACTTTCTATCATCCAGCAGAGAGTTTGAGATGGGTGGTTATTGAGTAAGTTGGTGCTAACTGAAGAGGTAGTAATTTTGCAAACATTGTAAACTTGCATGAATGCAAGAGGATACACAATTTAGACACAGTGGCCCATGGTCTCAATAAGTATGAGGAGATTACGAGATAGGTGACCATTTTGAGTAATAGTTGAGATGGGCTGAGGCAGACATTCATGACATTATTTACTCACTGCACATTGGGCGGTTGTATGTTACCGAATTTTAGCCCACACGCATGAATGTTTGATGTTTTGTATACCTTCAACATCTGAGCTGACTCCAGAAATTGTCTACTTGCTATATCTAGTAAATGTGTATGACCGTACTGTACATTTTTTCTAAAGTTACTTTGACGCCAGCTGTTTATTACACATTTTGTGTAAAAAATAAATGGTAGCATTCATGCCCTAGCGATATTATCATTGCACTGATATTGTTTTATTTAAACACTGATGGGCTAAAATGCATATTGATTACATTTGAGAAGGTTAGATGTGATGTGTGTTTTCCATGTTACCAGCTATGTGAAACAAGTGATGATATGACAATGATGATGTTTTATATTAATTTAATTTACAAGAGGGGTAAAGGTCGGGTTTCACTCAGCACTCACCTGATATTTAACACAGCATATCAGAGTTCAAACAAGTAAAAGCGGTGCACATAAGGGAGGAATGATCACCCCGCATTTACAACTGGGAACCCCAAAAAGGGTCCTGTCCAAATTATATAAACCCAATAGGCACACACTAATCAGTTTATATACGTAATTTTACAGTCACAATATTCAACTTTTTAATTGCTGTGTTTCTTTTGAATTTTGACTCCACACACCAGTATATTATTCCAAGTCTTGGACTCCACAAGTCATTTATTTTGCTTGTTTACAAGTTTCAGTCTTTACAGTAGCCAACACGTGTTTCGTCAAGAATTTCAACTTCATCAGGGCTTATATTTTGAGTAGATTTCACATTAGAAGCCTAGTCCTGCTATTGTTAGAAGCCACTGGTTCACCCTATCTTGTTCAAATAGACACTCAAAATGAACCGTGTGGTCATTCAGTGTGTCCACAATCCAATGTTAAGATCAGTAAATTCAAACGCTATCCTGTGGCGGTTACACAATAGTAATTATTTAAATCAGGTAGTCTTCCAGGTCTAAGTAGGTCCTAATTTTTCCGATATCGATGTCCACTGAGAGTTCTTCAATACCCCACTTTGCGCTGAGCTCATAGATCATGTGCTGTAGATATTTATTTTCCCGCTATATTCGCGGTTTGGTTTTTTCTACTCTTTATTAGACTCGTGGAGAGATGGTTTGCCACAGGATAGAGCACATTTGGTCATTATCGGAAAAGCTAGCAATAACAGTTTATTGTGTCAAAGGCCTGCTCCTCTTTTTTATACATGGTGGATGTGACCTTTTTACATCTATATTGATAAATGGGCCCCTGGATCTTCAGGGCTCCAATGGTTGTGTTTGGACCAAGGGGTCGCTCTTCCGGTGATACTTCCGACCCGGAAGGGCCCAAGACCGGTTAATTCCAATATCGAAAGAAAGTGAATCGGCTTTCAAGCGTAATGCGCTTGTTGTTGGTTGCCCGGGAGAAGGTATAATGGTCAAAAGTGTTGGCTCACTCGGTATCTACGTATTTTGATTACTCGGATTAATGAAGATCGCTCAATGGCTTCTTCTGTGCTTGATGTCTGTTTAGCGTCTTGAAGATTCGCAAGATGCGATGAAACACGTGTCGGCTGGTTGTTCAAAAGCTTTGATTGATTAAAACAAGGAGACCAAGATTTCTTCACAAAACTTGTTTATTTATTTACATCGATTGGCATATTACTGTTGTTTCTCTGCACCCTATTGAACAGTTGTATTGGGCCACACCGTGCCCATTTTTGTACCTATAAGTGTGTGCATAGGGTATGTTTCCATAAATGCACACTGGCCACACAAACAAATGGTTGTTTGGCCAGCACAGAAAGGAGGCATGTTAAACAAAGAAGAAAACACTACAATTCATTCAGCAATGCCGAACACGAAAATAAAAAATCAGTCGAATTTAAAAATTCACCAACCACGGACATCTCAAGATGGCATTAAAAATTACCCTCCCAAAATAGTTTAACATTTTTCCAAAAAACACATTTAATCCAAGGCCATCCCTAAATCAATAGATGTTTAAAAAACATATACCACATAAACAACAGTAGTTTAATATATCAATACCCAATGCTTTAGTAATAATACCTGACTGGTGGTGGCCCAAGGCATGGACAGACTATGCTCCACAGTAAAATGAGCGACATCATAATGCAATATTTCCAAACAACCCACAAGAAACTGGAGAAAAAGTACCTACAAAGTTTTAAAATCAGGCTCCTAGCACTCCCAAACTTATTCAAACCTTTCCCTTGGGAACAAAATAAAAGAAAAATGCAAAATAGGCCCATACTGCAACTTCTGGTCACCCACTATCAAATTTAGAAATGGAAGAAAAAACATAAAAGGTAAAAAAAAATACTGGTGCGTGCCCTCCATCAAACAACAGCATTATGAAAAAATTGTTTAACTTACTTGATTCCTCAAAATAAATCCTTGAAAATCCAATGGTATACTCATATGGGATTGCAGACAAAGGAGAGTGTGATCCTTTCCCTACAAACTCCAAATAAAAAGTGACCAAGGGATGGAAAAAGAACTAGGAGAGCCTTCTGGGGACAGGAAGAGGTTGTTGGAGCCTCTGTGGCACTCCCTTCCGGTTAAAAAAGGTCAAATAAAGAACTGTGTTTCAGGCTACAAAAACTACCTGCACTGTACGTTTGAGTAGAATAGTTACTTGAAAACCCAATTTCGAGTTGATTTTGATGCTTTATGAGTAGAAAATCTACGTGAGAAGCAGGCCTCATAATGCGACCACTTGCTACCGTCCGTTTTAGAAAATCGCACAAGAAGGTTTTCTAGTGACTGGAAATCACGCTAAGGGATGCCAAATCTTGCTCTTGCTCACCAGCTTGCTTGCTGGAGCCTCGTGTTATTCCCGTTGTCATCACTTTGATCGAATGGAGCAAAATGAATGCAGCGATTGGCGGAATTTCGCTGGAACTCCACGTTAAAGAGCAGTGTAGAGTGACTAAAATTCTACCAATTTTGTGAACGTAATGACATTTTATGCCCACCCCTACATTTTTTGCAGACTTTATGTGGCACTTCAAGCCTGATAGGGTATTGTTTTGATTTATAAAGGGTGATCCCTTGTGTATGGACAAAGCTATGTCTCTCCAAAGAACTCATAACGAGAGCAAAAAATGTGTCAGGGTTTCTTTTATTCATACCAGGTTGGCTGGGATGGCTTGGATGTCAATTTACCAATCCAAAGCTGTAATACTGTGCCTGGAGTGGTAAAAAGCTTTTGTAATTATTCAACTCCTATGTAGCACACCTTACAAACACCAGTGACACTCTGAATCTGCTCACCTCAAATGTCTGTTTTTCTAGCAAACTTTTTAGGCATAGGAATAGCGCAGTGCCATCCATGCTGAGCTATAAAGGTAAAACGTTTTTTGCAATTTTTACAGTAAAGGGCATACATGTGCCAACCCTGGCAAAACAAATCTTCTCTAATATTCAAGTCATTCTGCATGAGCACAAACTCAACACATTCACTGCTTGATAAAACAGGGCTATATATTAGGTCATTGACAATCTTGACCCTGACAATCTACTGAAACAAATAATATCACAAATCCAATATATGGTACATGAAAGATCTGAATGAACATAGGACAGTGGTCAGACCCAATGAATATGGGGGAAAAATCCCTGAAAAATTAATCATTCCATGTGTTGCACAACAGTACAAGAGAAACATACTTTTGAGACGTCAGCAGCATTCCTCAGACTCAGCTAAAAATCTTCCAAGAAGACTCTTCAGAATCATGAAACAGACCTTGAACCCTTGTACCCCACCTTCCTTTGTCATATCTAACAAAAATTTGAACTTTTTCCCAAGTATTTGAGGAGTAAGTAAAATATATTGAACTCTCCATCACCCTACCTAAAGTAGACTCAGTGCAGGCTACTCAACTAAAACTGAATGGCACCTGGTTATTGTAGCATCCTCCCTATCCCGATAGCATGCACATGACCACACGACACATGGAGCTCTGCAGTGAATTTCATTATTCTTCGAAGTGCAACTGTTAACCCGTTAACCGCGGCGGTAATTCCGCCGCGGTGCGGGCGTTTTCTTGCGCGGGTGGCAGCACTGGGGAGGTAGGGTTGCCGTCGGCCATTGGCCGACAGCAGCGCTTAAGGGGTTAACTGTCCGCACTGTGTCATGAACTTTATTATCCACACCCAGACACACCAGCTGGACCTACGGAGTCCATCAGGGACCAGAAGGGACCCACTAATCATATTTACATGACACTACAGTCATGCTTCAAAGAAATCACCCAATTGGAACGTATTGACCTCCTGAAAGCTTCCAGTAATATCCTTTTGTCTGAATGGATCAAACTAATCAACTTCTCCTTCACTTTAGAGGAGCCCATGACTGCCTAAAAATAGATCAGGTCACACCCCTATTAAAGCAAAAATTATGATGGTCAAAGATTTAAATATTTCTTCCTCACCTCACAGCTATCCTTCCTTGACATAACACTTGAAATTTGTCTGAAAACACAAATAAAGCAAGTCATCTCTAATGCTGGCCTCTTTGATAATTTTCAATCATGCTTTCGTGCTTTCGACTGGCTGCAGAATGGAGACCACAATCCTCAACTTGTTGGATAATGCATTATGCATCATTGACAATGGTGACCTCTCTCTTCTAATTCTCCTCAACATGTCAGCTGCTAATGACATGGCCAACACTTCTCTCTTCTGAAAACCTTATAAAAATGAATGGGATTAAGTGGCACTGAACCTGTATCGTTCCCAACAAATCAAAATGCCCTTTCTCTTTCTTGCCCCACCCTTATTGGTCAAGAGGTTCCTCAAGCATCTACCCCATCCCCCATTCTTTTCAACCATTTGATAAAACTTTTAGCAACTTTCCAGAGTCTCTTTTACTACTCTCCTCAAGCTGATGACACTCCTCTCAAGATATCTCCTCCCTCGTCAGATGTTAACTAGTATCTAAACGTGACTTTCAGAATCTAAAACTGTATCGCACTACATCAGAATCCCCCCTAATAATATGCATTCTGGATATAAATTGCACCTAGATGCTCACACAGATTCTTTAGCCAAGGGAGGAAAGTATCAGATTAGACTTCTCAGAGTAGTCAATCGTAGTCAATCTTATTTCTTGAGAATGATTTTAAATCAGTGACACAATCCCAGATACTTAGTAGGATTGACTATCTGAGCTCCTTACTAACTAGTTCCTCTAAACTCCACCTGGGCCATTTCAATGCTGCCTTCTTTGTGGCGGCCAAGCTAGTTTAAAAAACAAAGATGGTCTGACTACATCACACTAGTGTTAATCGCCCTCAAATGGCTACTCTTTGAGAACAGGAACACATTTTGAATTAGCCTTCACAGTGCATAAAGCTCTTCCCCTGCAAAACTTCACCCACAAACTCTCCACGTTATGTGCTTAGTAATGATAAACGTTACACCCCTGCCTTCAAGAAAAAGCAATGGTCAAACAGCCATTCTTGGGTAGTGCACATAGCG
Organism: Lissotriton vulgaris; assembly: GCF_964263255.1. Lineage (NCBI taxonomy): Eukaryota > Metazoa > Chordata > Amphibia > Caudata > Salamandridae > Lissotriton > Lissotriton vulgaris. The sequence continues at coordinate 1,530,172,680 of NC_141689.1, forward strand.
TATGGAAAACCATTTCCCAAGTCATCAGAACAAATTACTTTTTTCGAAGTTTTCAAAAAGAAGCTGAAGAAACTCAACTGCACTGCCACCTTTAACTCCCCCACTCCCCACCAAGAACTTGCCGGTATTATTTATGCTGATTCCACAGATCCCTCCAACAAATCAAGCTGGAACTGCCGTGACAATGGCACTTTGACTCACACTGTTACTGGGAAGATGAGTGCTATTTTGTTTCTTTTTTTTTTTTATTTCAAAAGTTTTTTATTGAGAAATTTTTACAATACAGTACAGAAAGTAGTGCAAGGGTGTTACGGTGGTTCTTGGCGCCTTCTTGGTTACATTAGGCTTGCTATTGCAGAGGCACCAAGTGGGAGTCAATCTGGCTCAACACTAGGATACAATACAGAGGGCGGACGTTGAGCGATAAGGCCTGGATCAACAGGGGAATTACAACCCCCGCACAACTAGAAAAGAACAACATCCCACTCACATTCCAACCCCTCAAACAGACATACAACCTACCGGACATAGAACTATACGCGTTCCTTAAAATAAAGGCGGCCATAACTAAGGCGAACCTAAACAAAGCAACACCCACCATCTTACAATACATGAGCAACCTCAACAAGGTCGGACACCAGACATTGCACTTATACAAACTCCTGTGCCCCGTTACGTCGAACCTAAACGCCAAAACAATGGGCTTCTGGGAAACACTGTATAACAGACGCCTTAGCAAGGACGAAAAGGAGACACTATGGGGGTCAGCCACAAAAAACAAAATAACACCGCAGCTAGCACAGACAAAATACTGGCTCCTACACAGAATCTTCTGGACTCCAGCCAGACTAGCAGAAAAGGGGATCAGGGAAGACAACACATGCTGTAACTGCCACAGAAAGAAAAGGGACCTAGAACACCTCATCTTCCAATGCCCTAAAGTGCTATTTTGTTTCTAACATTTTTTTCCCAGATTACGAGTCAAGCAGAGTGAAAGTATAATGTGGTTACTGGTTGTAGGCGTTAATTTCACTCTGTTGGATTTCCACATGCAGTTTGATAGTTTGCAGAATTACCGATTAATACAATTGCATTTGATATTTGCATGCACTAACACACCCGAATTTACCAAGCGGAAATAAAAACAGCAATTATGAGTTGAGACCAAATCATTTCCACATGAGGAATGCACTCAAGTTACCCACAGGCTCTACAAATGGAGCCAACACCCAGAGACACACTTTTCACTTTTCTGTACGCCATGAAGCTAGAGCATATATCACTGAACTAATCCCTGAATGAGATACAACTCATTCAGCAAACTCTCATTCAAATGCAGGAGGAGAGAGGGCACAGCAACAATGGACCATGCAAACAGGAGATGCAGGGAAAGGCCTTGACTACCTGGGAACTATTTAGCCCCTTTCAAAACAAGCCAACAATATATTTTAAAGACATAAAGAATACACATGGACAACATTCAACCACATTCTAACTATCACTGGAACCAAACATTGCTGTCTGGGCAGCAGTACCACTGACCACCATGAAATTGCTGGCTGTCCTACATGTTTTTGTGAAAAAATTACTCCCGATCCCTGTTGACCAGCTAAATGGGTTTTCTCAGACACCCGTTTGTAAAGTTCCCAGGCAGGCAGGAGATGGATGCGCTGCTTATATTAGCACTCTAACAAATCATTTTCTGAATAGACCCTTAGTAAAGTGAAAATGATTTTCACTGGCTGTTTTCCTAATGTTTTGGAGAAATAGAATATACCCATAGAAGTCTAATACCACCAATGGCAATAGATGTAAAACTTGTGCATGATGCAGATCTAATTTTTAGGTCTCGCCTACGAGGCGCGCATGCCCTGCATAGGAGAGAGACCTAATGCCATCGGCAAAGCTTTGGGGGCAAAAACGTGCACGCGTTGCATTGCTTGCAATGGCAACTTGTGCACGTCTGGCGATTTCCTTGCAGGAGCGCGCAGCGCCATATGGTGGTGCCATATGGTCGCACGCTCCCGCAAAGGAATCACTCAGGCCCCCTCCTGCCGCGTGAGGCGCGCGCTTGTGCTGGTTTGCAGAGCTACAGACAGAATGGGCACATAATTAATAGGTGTCAACACCACCGCAGCTTAAGCTGTGAAAGCTGGGGTTACACAACACCAATGGGAGTTAGTTTTAAAACAAAATTGAGCCAATATGATTTTTCTATTACTCACAATACTCGTAAAAATGTTACTGCCAGTCAAGCGACGGTCACTAGGTGTCTTTCTCGCGCACATGATGTTTACTCGAAGCCGTCATATAACACGTCACATGACGGTGGATGGGCTCTGTAGATTGGGAGAGCTGTGCTGTCCTGCATGTTGCTGCTGGCTCTCGAGAAGCAGCTGTGGAGCTGAGGCTATGATGAGGAGTTGTTAAAGTTGCCAAGCATGGACTCTGTGAGTATTTCCTTTCACGTCACGGCACTGCTTGCAGGGGAGGTGGTCCATGCTGAATGCAGGCATGGGCTGCGAGGGGGAGGATCTGTCTTGCGTTAAGTGCAGCTGCTTTGTCTCTTGTTTCAGAAGCCCATTCTCCAGGTAATGCGTGGGGCAGACCAAACTGCATATAGAGCAAGGTGGTGCCGAGGGCGGTTGCTTCACCGTACTGCAGGTTTTTAGAAAATTTTTATGCATGCTTAAAACTGTAATGTATGTTTTATTTTGTACATTTTTATTTGTAATGCCATGTGTTCGATTTTAGCAGGTGAAGGGACAGTAGTGCAGGAACTGTATAGTATAAGAAAATCACTAGGAAAGAATGAAGCTGAGGAAAGTACTTTTTAGAGCTGCGATCCAACACTAGTTTTGTACAGCAGAAGTTCATTGCCTTTTGGGGAAAATTCTCATTAACCAATGTTAAATTCGTTTTCCTAGTTAATTTAGTGCTGTGGTAAAGAAGAATTGAGTTCTGAATGGAGTATTCTGTACTAGGCAAAATTGTTAGCTTATTTTAGTGTTCAAGAACTGGCCCAGCCTCTTCATGCGCTGTGTGATGTTGTGCAGTTTGTTTTTATTTCCTTGCTTCTTAACACCTGCTAGGCGTTTTCCCCCCCTGTGCTGAAAATTGCACTTCTCCTATATTCATGACGAGCTCAGCTCGTCATCAGCACAGCTCAACTGTGCATCATGACGAGCTGAGCTCGTCATGAGCATCGAAAGGGTTAAGATCCATTCCAGGGATTGGCTTCTTAAGATCCATTCCAGGGATTTCCATATAAAACGTCGCCGCTACATTTTTTTTAGCCATTAGCACTTTGCATGTGTCTCGTGAGAGCATTATAAATAGAGAGGTGAAAAACACAACTGTGAAAGTTTGCACGTTTCTGGAGAGCTGTCAGCTAAGTATATTTGCTAATAAATGGTTGTTAATTATAGTTACATCACTGTTTCTTACTGTGATTGGTGGTTGTTGGGGGCGAGGTCTTTATAACACTAATGCCTGGACGGATGCATTATTTCTTTTGCAATAAGTCCAAACAAAAAGTAATAGTCTTAAAGAAAGTTAGTGTAAGGCAACTTTAAGGACAGTAGCTTTCTAATTAAGTTATCATACCTTTCTACTTAACTCACTCCATCTGCTGAATTGCCTCTGTGAATGTGAATAGTAGGTGCTAGTTCCCAATTCTGCGGTACCTGTTTTATGGACACCTGTTGTGAAAAATGTTGAGTTGATTCTGCAGGGAAGTAAACATATGACCGACAAGCCCTAGGTTAATTATACTATCTTGCTCCCTAGAAAGGTCAAAGGTACTAGATGCCTGTTTGAGTGGTGTGGGCACCGGGGCACGGCTGCTTCCTGGACCCGTCCAAAAAGTGCTACACCTGTGGGCCAAGAGGAGTGTTTGCCTCAGGGCCCGAGTGAGTTCTCTTCTATGTCAACCTGCACATCTCCATCTACACCTGACTTTGGTTTGGAATGAAGTCCGCAATTAAGTAACAGCAGAGGGGTATATGCAGGGCTTTAAGTGGGATGAACAAACTGGGGGAGGGGGTCTCTCGTAGGGGCGTGGCCAATGTAATTAAGGGCATGGCTTAAAACACTTAAGCAAAAAATCTGCACTTAGTATAGAGTGCTGTCCCGGATGGGATTTTGCTGCTTCTGTCCATTCATGCAGATATATCTGGAACTCAACAAGTAACATTACACCTACAACAAGCCAGGACTATTGGCTTTGTCAATAGTTGTAAATTGCATAAGAGAAATAAGCAACAACCATGACTTCGTTGCATATCAGTTTAAAAATGTTTCAGTTCTTGTTCGCGAGGTTGCGGTGTGGTTCTAGCCTCATGTCAGCTCAACATCCTATGTATGATTCAAAACATGAATATGTCCTTGTGTGGTGGAGCTCATGTAAAGCGCTCCAAGGTTGCACTGCATAAAACTGAAAAACGAGTTTCTTTAAACTTACATCTAAAGCAGTGACAGCTGCAGGTTTTTTTTTCACCCCAAGGGTAACATGCATTGGCATAGCCAATAGGTCTCGCTTTTGACCTTATAAGTATTTAATTATGCAGCACAATATCCTTGGTGCAACAACATCAACTGTTGCATGGCTTGGCACTTATAAGGTCCCAAAGGCGAGACCTATTGGCTATGCCAGTGCTTGTTTTACATTGTTATGCAGGATTTATTGTAGCTACCCAGAACTCCAAGATCCTTCAGAAAAGCAGGAGTCCATAAACCCTGGAAACATACTACCCAAAAAGCACAGGGTTACTAGGTGAGTACATATGTCTCTTAAATTCACCTTACACCACTTTCAACACCCGTCTATAACCCTGCACGCACCACTAAAGCACTGAAAGTTACCTAGCTTTAGGGTTTAAAATTGTGTTGCTTAACATTTGCAACAAAGTACTGTAAGACACCCAATAGTAATGCATGCATTTACTTGTAGTAACACATATAAAATCAAAATATAAGAGTATATTTTTTTTAAATAACCACATGCACATTCTACAATCATCATCCAAACACATGCCATGTTATTGTCTATTCTAATTATGAGAAGCAAAAAGGGCCTATAATGAAGTACACAGTTGCACCGGCAATACAATTGTCAGTACATTTGCTCAACCTAAGGCACGCTTCAGGTGCCTATACCGATTGCAAGGTATTTTGGCTTATGCACCATAAAAGGTGTGCAAAAGTACTTTTCTTTGTTGCGTGTTGTTGGAAATTGAGTTATTAATTGTATGGTCAGCACAAGTAATAGTTCTTCACTTTTCCTTAGTGGGAACCAAACACTCCATTGTAGATCTTGACTCCCACAGTGCAGCGAGGTGGAGCATTCTACGGCCTACTCAAGGGAGGTGGTGTGGACTAGGTATCACTAATCACTGGCACACAATAACAACACTCAATAAATGATTGTGCAGTCAGTAGTTTTTCTTTAGAAAAAAGAGAAGTACATTTGTCACATACACACTACTAAATACTACTCAATAACTTATAAATATACATTGCCAGATGGAACACACCATAGATGACATTGTGTAATCACAAGTGACTCTCTAGAGGGATCTCCCAAACATGCCAAGTGAGTTTCAACAGTCATTGTGTAATCACCAGATATTACTCTGATGTGAATCATGGTCATTATTGTGATAATGAGGTATCAATAAAGCATATGCATCATCAGGAAAACCTGATAAACACTTATCAAGGATTAACTTTGCATTTTGTTCATTATTTCATAAATGTAACATTAACCTGTAATGCGGAGAACAGCCCCTAGGGGCATCACTGTAAATAAGGCATGGTGAAAATGCATTTTGGTGTCACTAAACAAACAGTCCCTAGAGAACTTAACCTAACAAATAATGCATTGCACCATTCCATGCCATCCAGCACTTTTACAATGTTACCAATCACAAGGCCACTAGAACAAAGACTACCTCAGCTGTAGAGCAAGAGGTCCAGCCTTTGGAAAGCTTGAAAATGCACCAAACGGTGGGTAAGGTGGTGATTTTGGGGTTAACCCGTGAACTTAGGGTGGGGACCCAAAAGGTGACTTGAGGGAAAGGAGCATGTCGTGCTGAACAGTTTGGTAGTGGTCCCATTGTCCTAGGACCACCACAGGCTGAGATAGGGTCATACAAGTAAATAAAACACAGGGCCCTGCAAAGCATAATGGGGCGAGGCTCAGTAGAGGGGTGAATATTACAGCAGCGCCTCTCCTGAAGCACCAGGAGAGCCACGGTGATGTTTTCACTTTGATTTTTCCTGAGAATTCGGCCTAATGCAGAGTTTCTCTGCCTCTTGATGGGGGACCCCAGTCCCATTCGGGCACCCCAGAGATTGCCACCATTAGAGGACAACACATGGAACCCACTCCTACTGCTCTCACCATCTCCCCGTGCCTGCAGCTCTACTGCAGACTGCCGTTGGAGCCGGTAGCCATTCTTGGTGCCTGGCCACTCCAGTGGGCAGACATGCACTATTCTGTGGTCGTCTCCCATTCCCTCCAGACATGGGCACGGGGAGAGTGGACAACAAGGGGAGTGCGGCGGCACTCCTCCGTCCTCATCTTCTTAACGAGCCCCATGGATGGGGTCCTGGACCCCTCCTGCCGTCCGCGGGTAAGCGCAACAGCAACCCCCCAATCTTGAGACCCTCAGGGGAAGCGCAACATTGCTTCCCCACACCAGTGAGCAAACGGGGATCCAGGGATGGTATCCCGGCCCCCTTTAACATAAATCTCCCTGGGGTGATGGTGACCCTGGGCAAAGTGAAAGAATGGGGAGGGTGGGCCCACGCATGCCCTCTCCCCCCCTTATCTGATACCAGAGCTTCCTTGACCTATCCCCCAGGCCCTGGTCTACCCGGGGGAACTAATCAAATGGCAGCGGAGCCCCAAATTCTCCGACGCAAGAACTACCAAAGGTCGCCAAACCTCAAAATGTGTATCTCAGACCACCTTGGGCCGATTTGGACAATTGTTGGCTCATTGTATTCCTGGTCATGAGCTCTATATATGAGTAGCAGTTGTAGCAACCCTCTTCACTTTCAAAACAGTGCAGTCCTCCAAAAGCTGGTCCCCCTGGCTCCCTGTGCCAGTTCTCCTTTATGACTTTATTGGTGGTTCCAGAAAAGTCCAGGGCTTCTCCCAACTGGATCTTAGAGGGGTCAGCTGGGTAGAGCCCTGGGCCCGGAGTGGGGTCAGGGGGTTCCCCCTTCTAGTTCTCCATGGCAGTCCCAAGATCCAGCAGCACAGTAGGTAGAAAACCTGCAGGCAAGAGAAAGTCTTCCCCCGGTGCAAGGGTTTATAAAGGGGAGAGGAAGGTTCCCGAAGAGAGGCACCACTTACCAATCCTGGGGTGCTACATCACATCACCTCTCCACCCCTGTCCCAACTCTCCTGCACAGCATGTTGGGGCAATCCAAAATGGCATCATCCAAGAGCCACTGGTCACATCAGCTTCTGGGTTCCCAGCTCCACCCCTCATTGACATCACTGCCAGGGACTTGCACATTATAATTTCAAATGGGCATCTTGTGGGTTGCTGCCTGTTTTCTGGGCACAAGCCTTTGTTCTCTGTTGTAGTGTGACATCTAGGTGATTGATACAGATGATTACGCCCCATCCCTTTCCTTCTCAGGAGGTGGAAGAAGTACTGCTAATGGCTCCTTTTGTGTGGGGGCAGCCTTGGTTCCTGCTGCTGGAGGAAATGCAGTTACTGGGCACAGCAGGGCGAGATAGCACCTGGGCTCTGAACCTGAACTGAACCAGGAAATAATAGAATGTCTAAATGACCCACAAGATGTACAGTTATTAATTTGGAAGTTACAAATTAAATTTTCTCTCACAGGTTACACTCTAATTCAAGACGTCAATGGTCTATGTAGATCCAGGGGAAGTAAAACCATATTCTAAGGCAGTTCCTTCCCTATGTATATAATGAAATGTCACTATAGTTAAAACAGTAAAGCACACTGACATTACCTAATAGTTTACATTACCCTGATGAGACCTATCCCAGGGTGAAACCTAACCCTGCAGAGTCCCCATTGCGCCAGGCTACCTGTGCGTTGTTACGACAGTAGTCTCACACCCAAAATCCGCTCACATGTGCACATGTGTGTGAAAACACATGTGCACACGTGTTCACATGCAACCAGCCAAGTGCCCCTTCCCCTTGTTGCATCGCAGTGACCTTACCTTAAAAGGCAGGCACTGGCGGTAAACAAGTGCAGTCCGCTTACCATGTATTTACTCTGGGTGATACACTGGCAGTGATGCTCCCCCACATGGAAAAGTAAAAAAATTGGGTGAACAGAAAAGCAAAAAAATCTGGGCGTCCTGCTGGGGCAGAAGCCAGTGAAACACATGTCTGCAACATTTGTATCAAATATGTTTGCCTATGCCCATTGAAGATGCAGATTCTGGAGAAGAACCAGAAGACTCAGATAAAGATTCATTGCTACAAGTAATAGAAGGACGACAGCTACAGGATGCCAATGTAGTATGCAATTAATCAGAGACTACCTTAGAACATAGCTGTCAAGTTTCCATTGTGCACGTGTGACATTTTCATGTTATCAGTAGGGGTGGTCAGAACTTGTGGAATTTGTCTCGCAGAGTTACACAAAAACTCAGTGAGATTCAGTGGAGTTCCGCCAACGGGTCAAAATAGGTACGTTTTCATGCTTGTGCAGTGATTTAGTGCCTGGAGCGTGTTTTGCACTGAAAAATCAATGCGAACGGCACCACGTGGTGCACCAGTGGGCGCGGCTACTCAAGTTGAGTTTGTTACGACTGTCTTCTGATTGCAAACGGTTGCGACCTCCCACCTTAGAAAGACCTCGCTTAATGTTCTCCTAGTGACTGGAAATTTCACTAGGAGACGCCAAATCTGGCTCGCACTTGCCAACTTACCGTTCTGGAGCCACATGCCAGAAAAAATCCTGCTATGCAGATATTGGCAGAAGTTGGCTGGAACTCCGCGTTACCAGAGTAACGCAGAGTTGCTAAGATTCCGCCAGTGGAACAGAATATTTCGGCCACTTCGAATTATCAGTATTTGTTATGTGACATATCAATGCTCTTGGTGTTACATATTGAGTGACAATATCACTGGCAGAGCAAAGCAATTGTGTCAATTATAATTAGATATATTTCACAAATTACGTCCTTGAAACAGCTGCAACAATCCTGAAGTGCTTGTGCTACGTCTGCAACAAATAAATTTTTCTAACAGGATCGCACTGTAAACATTTGTTGCACCGGCATAAACAATGTCAATGCAGTAATCTAACAAACGGAAAAGCGAGGTGTGTGCTCAAAGTCTGAGAAGAGACAGATCAAAGTTCCGTGGAATCCAGTAATATTAAAATCTGTTATCTGCAGCACTTAGGATACACATACTGTATTGAGCTCTGTGGATAAAACAAGGCTATGCTTTAGTGTGATGGCCTTTTTCCAGATTAAATTGTAATTCAGGTGACGGGCAATGCTGCACAACACACAATCTTGATTGTTTATTTATTTATTTATTTATTTCACTTATAAAGCGCACTATCACCTCGAGAGGCATCCTGGCGCTAGCAGACTCGAAGAGGAAAGGAGAACAGCTCTTAACAGACTGAGGATTAGGGAGGGAGGGGAAAGAGCCAGGTTTTTAACTGCCTTCTAAAAGCAAGAAGGCTGTTGACCTGCCTAAGTTCAATGTGCAAAGAGTTCCAGAGCTTGGCCGCTGCCACACTGAATGATCTTCCTCCTGCTCTGGATCTCCTGAACCTCGGTACGGTCACCATCCTGGCCGAGGAGGAGCGTAGGTTACGGGCTGGCACATGCCAAGAGAACTTCCTTTGTAGACATGCCGGGCCGAAACCGTGAAGAGCTTTAAAGGTCAGACATAAAGACTTAAAAATCACCCTCTGCCTCACTGGGAGCCAGTGCAGCTGAGCCAAAGCCCCTGAGGAGGAGGATCTCGTAGACCACCCCAAGGCTAGTTTAGCAACTGCAGACTGGAGTCTCAGAAGCCTATCCATAAGGTAACTTGGGGACTCTAGCAGCAAGGCGTTGCAGTAGTCTAACCTACTAAGCACGGTGCAACGCACCACCTCTATCCGAGCAGTGGGCATATTGTTATATATGACTTTTGCTTCATGATTAAGTGAAAGAAGGCTGTGCATCCACGCGTTGGAAATACCTGTTTACTCATGTAAATAAAGCATATTTGAATGCTTGTTTATATCTCCACCCTGTGCTGTCTGTCCTCATATATTGACATTACAAATCGAGATTTACTGAGGAGGTAAATCCAGATTTTAAATGAAAATCTCATCTGTTCATTCATGCTGATTTTTTAAAAAATAAAAAACGATTTATTGTTTTTTCAATTTTCAACAGTTTCAGAATGTACTCAAACAGTATTCTACGTTCAGTACATTACTTATTACATCTGCCAATAACGTTCTGATGAAAATCATCCTAATCACAGTTTTGTAAGTAACGAAATGTATCAGACTTGAGAGTAGTTCCACCAACCTTCCGATATTTTCTTGTGTTTTTGGCTGACCCCGTGCCTTGTAAGCCTCAACCTTTACACAATAGTCCATGCCGCTTGTCAATTCCATCGTTGTAGGCGCCTCAGCATTCCTCCACTGTCTTGCAAGGGCCAAATTTGCCACGAGGAACCCTTAGCTACAAATAAGCGAGTGTGTTGAGGGCCCTTTCAACAAGCCCAGTATCACATTTCGAGGATCATCCAAGACTGTGCGACCAATCACTTCTCCTGATTTTGCATATATAGTTTCCCAATATTTCTGTATGATCAGGTATGACCATATCATATGGCAGAAATTCTCCTCCTGAGCTTCTCATCTAGTACAATGGGGGAATCCTGCTCTACCCATAAGCCCAAGCCGTGTCAGAGAGTAATATAATCTGTGCACATATTTAAATTTGATGAGGCGCAAACTAGAAGACACTGCAAGAGACTGCAAGGCAATCATGGCTTCCGTCCAATCATTTTAATCTAGGTCACCTACGTCTAGAATCCATCCATTGCAGGGGTGTGTCGGAGTATCAGGGGGATCGAGTATCAATGCTCAATAAATTTGAGAGACACACTTCTTCTCTGACTTAGTCGGCACAAGCTTGTCTTCCAGGGATTTATTACCTGGGAGCTCTTCCAACCTGTGCTCATATTCCGCCAGAGCATGCCACAGCTGAGGATATCGATAGAACTGTGAAGTGTGCAGTGAGAAGTCTACCTTAAGGTCTTTAAAGGATTTCATGACTTTGGGTCCATACGTCCCCCAGCTTGGTGATACCAATCAGGTCCTACTGCACAAGTTCCTGGAGGTGCAGCACCTTCCACAGCCATCTGCTCTGCCTTAAGGGTAGCATAACTCTGGATGGATTTAGTGCCGCATTCCAGGATAGCTGTAATCTACACCAAAGGGAGAGAATGTGAGATCGCCCCTTCGTAAAGCATATGAAGTAGCCCATGTCTCTTGATATCAGGGAACTCCAATCTCTGCAGGGAATCATGTCTATCCCCATATAACCAATAGTTCAAGTTCAAGTTCAGGAATTTGTATAGCGCACTACTCACCCAGAGGGTCTCAAGGCGTCTTGGGGAGGGGGTGCATTATTTATCGAATAGCCAGGTTTTAAGTTCCTTTCTGAAGGAAATGTGGTTCTGTGTAAGGCGGCGGTGAGTGGGGAGAGAATTCCAGGTTTTGGCTGCTAAGTAGGAGAAGGATCTTCCTCCCATGGTGGATCTGTGGATGCGCGGAATTGCGGCGAGGGCTTGATTGGAGGATCGTAGTTGGCGGGTGGGTGTGTAGAAGGACAGTCGTGTGTTGAGGCATTCGGGTCCTAGTTTGTAGAGGGCCTTGTGTGCGTGGGTGAGGAGACAGAACGTTATTCTCTTGTTGACGGGAAGCCAGTGGAGGTCTTTCAGGTGACCGGTAATGTGAGCTTGGCGAGGGATGTCCAATATGAGTCTGGCTGATGCGTTTTGGATGCGTTGGAGTTTTTTCTGTAATTTGGCTGTGGTTCCGGCGTAGAGGGTGTTTCCATAGTCCAGTCGGCTAGTGACCAGTGCGTGGGTGACAGTCTTTCTTGTTTCGGTGGGGATCCAACGGAAGATTTTTTTGAGCATGCAAAGTACGTTGAAGCAAGAGGATGAGACGGCATTGACTTGTCTGGTCATCGAGAGGGAGGAGTCTAGGATGAAGCCTAGGTTACGTGCGTGATCTGTAGGTATGGGTGCTGTGCCCAGGGCCGGTGGCCACCATGAGTCGTCCCAGGCAGAAGGGGATGATCCTAGGATGAGGACTTCCGTTTTGTCTGAGTTTAGTTGTAGGCGGCTGTTTTTCATCCATTGGGCTACTTCTTTCATGCCTCGTGAAGATTGGTTTTGGCGGTGTTAGGGTCTTTGGTGAGGGAAAGGATCAGCTGTGTGTCGTCAGCGTAGGAGATGATGTTGAGGTTGTGTTGTCACGCGATGGATGCGCGGGGACTCATGTAAACGTTGAAGAGGGTGGGACTGAGTGATGAACCTTGTGGTAGTCCGCAGATGACTTCGGTGGCCTCTGATTTGAATGGGGGGAGGTGGACTCTCTGGGTTCTCCCGGCGAGGAACGAGATGATCCAGTCCAAAGCTTTTCCTTGTATGCCGATGTTGCTGAGGCATTGTATGAGGGTGCTATGACAGACTGTGTCGAAGGCGGCGGAGAGGTCGAGTAGGATGAGGGCAACTGTTTCTCCGTTGTCCAGTAGCTTTCGGATGTCGTCTGTCGCTGCAATGAGGGCGGTTTCGGTGCTGTGTTTGGCTCGGAAGCCGGACTGTGAGGTGTCGAGGGAATTGTTGGATTCAAGGAAGGCGGCGAGCTGGCTATTGACGGCTTTCTCAATGACTTTGGCAGGGAATGGGAGGAGGGAAATGGGGCGGTAGTTCTTAAGTTCAGAGGGGTCTGCTGTGAGTTTCTTCAGGAGGGCGCTGAGTTCGGCATGTTTCCAGCTTTCTGGGAAGGTAGCGGAGTTGAAGGAGCAGTTGATGACATCACTGAGATGTGGTGCGATGATGGAGTCCACTTTGTTGAAGATGTGGTGGGGACAAGGGTCGGTTGGCGAACCTGAATAGATGGAGTTCATTAGGCGGATGGTGTCTTCAGTGGTGATTGGGTTCCAGGCGCTAAGGTTGTTAGAGATCGGTTTAGGTTCGGAGGTGGGTGGAGTGGGCTGTTCTTTGGATATGTTCTCAAAGCTGTTATGTATGTCGGTGATTTTGTTGTAGAAGAAGGAGGATAGCGAATCGCAGAGGTCTTGGGAGGGGGTAATGTCGTTTGAGCCTGCGGTGGGGTTGGTAAATTCTTTGACGATGTTGAATAGTTCCTTGCTGTTTTGGGCGTTGTTGTTGAGTCGATCCTTGAATGCTGATTTCTTGGTGGATCTGATCAATTGGTGGTGTTTGCGGGTGGCTGCCTTGAAGGTGGTCAGGTTGTCAGTGGTTGGTTTTTTCTCCATGTTTTCTCGAGAGTACGGCATAGCTTCTTGGATTTCTTAAGGTCATCGTTGAACCAGGGGGCCTTTTTGCTACCCTGTTTGGTTTGGTGGTTTTTCAAGGGTGCTAATTGGCCAGTGCTGTGAGTGATCCATTGTTTGATTTTGGTGGCAGCTTGGTTTGGGTCCGATGAAAGGGCGGGAGGGTTTTGGTTGAGCGATGTGAGGTTTGGTCGGTGGTGATTTTGTTCCAATCCTTAACCGATCATTAACCGGGAGCATCTGTGCTGCCCAGTAGCAGAGCTGGACATCTGCACATCCCAGAGCTGAGTCATATTGAGACCGGCGACATTTCACAAATGCGACATTTGGAACTTTCCCTACCCATAGGAAGCCAGATATCATCTATTGAATGTTTCTAAAAAAGATAGGAGAGCATATATGTGGGTAATTTTAATGGACATACAGCAGTCAGGGGAGGCTTTCCATTTTACACAAGGCTCTCCGCCCAGCATTGAAAGGGGGAGCATCTCCCACAACTGATATTCACGTTTCATCTTCCCTTTCAGGGTGGGGTAGTTCAATCCCCACCTCCTAATTTCTGAAATGGCTATTTCCAAACCTATCTGAAGTGATCTCTTGGTGCTTGTATTTGCGCAATGGCGAGGTTGGAGGGAGCCCACCTGCAATAGAGAAGTAGATCAATTTTGACCAATTTACCCTCGGTCCTGAGGCGTCTCTACGTAGATCAAGAATTTCCATCAGCCTTAGTAGTGTCAGCCAGTGACATTTGAAAGTGGTGAGACATAAAAGTTTGAAATTACTTTTATGTAGTGAGCTACACAAGCAAGCTTAATGGACCAACCTGTGGACCAGGCAGGATCCTCCTCCAGAGAATTACAAAAATTAAAAGATTGGCAAATGATGCATTCTAAAGCAAATTATTTTAGTGATAAAGAAAGGCTTATAAAGCAGTGTGAATACATAGTTTTGAAATATTATGCACATAAAAAACTGCCTTTTATCCGGCTGCATTAAAGTTACTGTAATGTGTAAATTGTACAAAGCGACAACTTCAACCTTTTAAAGTGTGTGCTTGTCTAGTGTCTTGCACTGCATGGGCCATCAACTTTGGAAGAAATGCTCTAACGAGGCTTCGGGAAGGACCCACAGCTGCTGATTGCAATCAGTCATTTAGAAATATGTGAAGACAGGTCTTTATTGGGATGACAAATGTGTTGACTCTCTAAAAGGCAACACATAAAATAAATTTCTGTGATTCCCGGAATGTGCCACCCGACCAATATTTTGGTTTCTCTCTGTGATGTAATTGCATCCAGATATATAACACAACTGAACTACACCTAAAACCTCTCAGCACGATTGGCTTTGTCAATGGTTGTTAGCTGTTTAACATAAATGAGTAACAACAAGGATTTGTTATAAGTATTTAACATTCACAATGTTTCAATTATGAAATTTTATTAGTATTGAGACCTGTGGAAGGAGTTTATACCTTCAGTTATGTGTGCTTTATGTTAGATATATATGTCCTTTTTCTCTGCACATCTCAGCCATCTGCACATCTTCCACCACCTCTCTTTCCTCTTTAGCACCCTCGTTTCACTCTTACCCAAATGCACTTCCTTGCATACATTTAAGCAATGTATTTACTTTTTGTTTTTGCCCTGTAAATATTTTGCCATCTGTGCACCCCCTTCAGACACATTTTCACAAAATTGCAATTACAACTGGAATAAATAACCCTTTTTCTTTGTGCTCTGCACAGAGGCCAACCCACTGATAGGAACTTTGCTTTGTCTTCAGTGCCAGCATCAGAGCTCTCAATCAAAGCCCCTCATAAACACTAGGCATGGCTCAAATTATTCACAGAAAAAGAATACAGAAGGAAACACAGCATGATTAAATATCTAACTCTCAAGGGAGGCAAGATGAAGTAAAACTTGAAAAAGAAAGGAACTGACATGCATTGCCTCAACGTTTTTAACACTCATCGTTCGTGAATCAATCCATGTTTTTGGCATTATCGCTGTTAAGGGCATGAAGATCGGGTCAGTTTTAATGTCATACAGCAGATATCTGTCTACTGTAAGTACATATCTCAGCTTTGCTCTTGCATCTGTTATTTTTGATCAACTTCATAAGGGAACAAGAATCCTGGCCTGCTCGTCTTTTGGATCCATTTTGCATGGGAACAATACAGCAGCTCCATTTCTAACAGGGCCAGTGACATGCAGCTAGGGCATGGTGTGTCACAGTGGGGGAGGTTAGCGTGGCGAAGGGTCTCAAAACAATATACATAATGGAAAATTAGCATTCTAACACTTACCATTACTGAGAATAAGGCACCAAAACACGTGCTGGTATCCACTTCTACGTGTGATGAATGGGAAAGGGTAGGATCTATGCCTGTCAATGACAGATGACTGATCTCAACCAGGGATAGAGACTTCAGTACTGGGAACCATGATGCTGAAAGTGTCACTGGCCTATAGTGGATACTGCCAAAGACTACAATGGCAATGATTCATTATAAAAGGCTTTCAAACATTAAGCCAAGTGTCGCGCACCACAGTTCTGAAAGTTGATCACTGCCTAGCTTTCGTCTCATGCGTCAGTGCGAGGCGGGCCAGCATACTGGAACAGACAGCCCAGATTTAAATACATTCATTTGTTTAGAGATACGATCGTATCTCTAAATAAATCGATCCATTTAATATTTATACAGGAATGTGAGGGAATACCAGGGGGGCGCAGCCCCAGAGCCATAACAAGAGAAACCATCCCTGAGCCTTAGTAATGAGGTGCCTGGGTGCTGCATATTGATGAGCATTTCATCTGCTATAGTGATATTCTATCTTCGTGACCATTGCTTCAGCCTAGACCTATGATCCTAGTGTCCCTGCGTATTCATTCGGCCAGGGGTTCTATAACCAGGGTGAATGATCGTGGTGGCAGATGGTATGCTTGTCTGGTGCCCCTTTCAATTGGGAAGGGGGCTAATAGTACGCCGTTTACCCATACCTGCACCAATGACAGTGTATAGAGTGTATCAATTAAAAGGATAAAGCGAAGGCCAAAATACCTGTTTGCCAAAACTTGGTGCATGAATGGTCAGCGCACTGCTTCAAAAGCTTTCTCCAGGTCTAAGGAAAGGAAGGCCACAGGGCTCTCAGTTCCCCTAATCTGGAAAGGATGAGATTCAGACACCGAAGACCGTGTTGGGTACTCCTGTTGGGCTTAAACCCATTTTATCCTCATGTATCCACAACAGGAGGGCTAAAACTTTTGCCATGAATGTTGCTTCAGTAGTAAATAATGAAATTGGGTGACATGAGGCACAAAGGGAAGGAGGTTTAAGTAAAACTGAAATTGTTCCACCGCGTAAATCTGGGGTTAAAAATGGCAGTTCATAGGCCTCATCAAAGAATGCTTTAAAATGGGGGGCTATAAGCGAGGCGTATTTCTTGAAGAACTCCGCTGGGAAGCTATTAGGTCCAGGAGATTGAAGTGGTACATCGCAGTGGGGTCTTCTTCAGTACAATAAAAAGGGAAGTGCCTCCTTGGTGAATGAACAGCAATCAATCTCATGTGTGTGAGTTAACAAACTAGCTCAGTAAAGGGGGAATAATGGAGACTCACCAAATAGCCTAAAATATGTCTCATTCATGATTCAAAAGTTTGTAAGGTAAAACTCAGTGCCGTCACATCCGGGCATTTCCTCAAGGCAAAAAGACTGTCCTATAAATCTAATGGTAGTTACAGCCATAAAACCTAGCTAAAAGGACTGATATGAAGAGGATAGCTCTCACCAAGAGGATGCGTGAAATAATTTCCAGTGACTCATACATTCATATCCATCTGTCAAATGAAAATGATGAAAAAACAGATAGTTTTAAACTCAGATAGTGCAGTACTAAAAAAGAAACACACCGAAGGCTAGTGCGAGCAACTGCATACATACGTCCATGTGATTGATGGATGTGATTGTATGTGACTGCAATGTACCACTTACATGCTTCTTCAGCAGGTCAAAATGTCAACATGTCCATATTTTTGGCTTATATCTAAAAGACTTAAATTGGACAAATACCTTGTTTAGAAATGTATCAGTAATGCCCGAACTGTCGAGACCTTATGAACATTTAATTTTGACCGGGCCTTTAGACTCAAAGAAATTGAATGTTGTTTTCTCTTTTTCAATTCTATATATCTTATACACTTATTTTTGCACTGCACAAGCCCTTTTTTGCACTTATCAAAGTGCACATGAGTAGAAATTATTGTAAATTTGAACGGTGCAATACTTCCATAAATGGCCATTGAAGGGGTTTGACTACTATTATATATAATTATATGTGTTTTTAAATGTTTCTATAATGTTTTATTTCCACACATATTAAGAGAATCAACAGTTGTGTGATACTTTAATTAGAACCCAAGTTCCGAGAAATAAAGGGTAAACGGAATATAAATAGCAGCCTTTTACATGTTGATCAATCTTCCTGAATTTCCTCAGTTGTGATCGGCGTCTCGTCCATCTTTATTGTTCCTTTGGGTTTCATGAAAGGTTTTGGGTCCCGGTCTCCTGAGTTGGGTCTCTGGAAACCTGAGACACTCTTCCACCCACTCCTGGGTCTGTTTTGGGGATTTGAGGAAATGGGCCATGTTCCTTGAACAGGACCTTCAATTTTGCCTGTTAGCGCAACATGTATAGCCCTTAACTTCTGTTTCAGCTGATCGAAGGATTGTCGTTGAAGCTTTACGATATGAGAATAATCAGAGAAAATGTTTTGAGTTTCATGCTGAAGTTTACCTGCGGACCATGCTTAACACACTACGCTGTCACAGTCTCTGTAATTGAGAAAACAAACAATGATCATATATGACCATGCCTCAGGAGACAGCCGGGGGCCTAGTGCCCTGTGTGCTCTTTCAATTAAGAAGCAAGTAGAAAACTGTGCATTTGAAGAGGTTGTTTCAACCATTGTTCCAGAAATTGGGCTGGGTCAGTCCCTTCCAAGCCTTCAGGTAAACCAACAAATCTGAAGTTATTGTGGTGGGACTGTTCCTCTGAGTCTTCTTCTCACTTGCATAATTCTAAGTTTGTCTTTTTTTACTTCTGTAGTGTTGATTGCATTCATCCTATAAAGAGGAAATGTGCTCCTCTGCTTCTGTAAGTTGGTCGACCACCTGTCAGAGATCATGCTGTAACAGGGTGACATCACAATCCTCCACACCTATCTGGGATTCTAGAGCATGTCATTGTGTCTGAAATTGCGTTTAAGATCATGTTGGTGGAGGCTTCAGCACCAGGATCCCCATCAGGAGTATTGTGGTCTGACTTCAGTGCAGCACAGAAGCCTCTGTTCTGGCACCCCGGACCACTGTTTTGGCAAACTTGTCAAGTTTAGTTTGCTGCAGTGGGCCTTGTCTCTTGTCATCTTCTGTGACAGGTGTGGGAAGTGGAGATGGAGGGGTATGCTGTATTCAAGGCTTCCACATTCTTGGGCAATGAGCTTCACTCAGCTAGGTCCATCAGTTCCAAGACTGGGTGGCACAAGCAGCCCACGAATTCACCACCTGTAATGTGAGACGTTCACAACCCTGGTTGAAGGGGTTACTCCCAGAGGGCAACAGACAAACCACTGCTTGACTGATGGGACGTGCCCTACCCCTCAGGCATTCGCCCCCGCACTAGATCCTTAGGTCTTCTTTCTTGAGCTTGTAGCAGCCCCTCAGCCCTGAGATAGGGGGCACATTCAGCCCGCTAGTTGTTTTGTGGGTGGGGGCCACACCCACACTGCACCGATCAACCAGGTGGCAGAGGCAGCAGGGAAACAGTCCTCTTAAAAAAGTATATTGCTCTCCAGTAACAGGATCTGATCCCCAGCAGTTGTTGCAGTTTTTGAGCTGCATCAGTCCCCCTCTACCCCTGTGCTTAATTTGCTCCTACCTCCAGGCACACCTCTTGGTCCACCACAAGCTCAGAGCACTGTGGCGGCAGTCTCGATTCCATTATTTCCACAGGCTACGTGCACCAGCTCTCAGGACCAGCTGATGTGCATCGGGCACTCAACCGCAAACAGCACTGTGCTCGCTGACCATGTTGCCTGCTTCTCTTGGAGAAGTGTGGCTCAATGGTTAGAGCAGGCAGACCTCGATGCAGAGCTCTGGCCAGGGACCAGGGTTCGATTCCCACCTCGGTGGGTCTCGGGCTCATTAATTCCCCTGACCGGATATTCTCGCCTCAGTGCCTATTCTGATCATGGGTCCCACGCTGCAACTCTGGGCAATAGCTTGCTTAGTCTCCACAACAGCCCCCACAAGGCGAGGAATGCCTGGTCTGCACCATGGGGTTGCCCAGGAGTGGACACTCCACAGGGAAAGCCAGGAAGGGTTCCCTTGCGGTATTCGTACAAGCGCCGGGAAACCCACTACGGGTAGCTGTGCCCTATACAAGTACAAAAACATTTACATTTACATTTGCATTTACATTTTCTTCAGGAATACCAGATCCCCAGGCCATCTGCACCTTGGTGAGTATGCTCCAACAAGGTTAGGCCCAAGGGCTGCACCTCTTTTGTTGCTGGGCCGCAGCCCATGCTCCGACTCCATCTTTCATGGGCACGTTGTCAGCAAATGGCACTGCAGTATCACTCTTCACCTGCGCCCAGGAAGCTGCGCAGAAGTAGGCACATATGAGCCAGGGATATGCAGTGCCTTACCAGGATTATTGCAGAATATAGGGCTTTGACTCGGGAGCTCAGCAAGTTACGTCTGCCATCTTGCGAGTTCTGGCTACACCCCTATTCTGGTCACTTTTAACAGCTACACATCATCTCACAGGTTGACGCACTGCTGCAGTCACCCAAAAAACCAGAGACAGGTGACATTCATTAATTATCATGCCATAAGAACTGCAGTGTCACCTTGGTGTCATTATCATTGCCACTGCAGCGGGGATATCCGGACCAGGTGATGCTGCTAAGAGGCATAACAAGCTCCCTGTATAAATTATTCTCCTCATCTTGCACAACCATGTGAAAAGCCCCAAATTACATGATAGTGTCCGGTCCTTACGGGATGTGAGAAAAGGGCTAAAAAGCCTCAGTCTGACCCAGGATGCCTGGCACATGGCAGGACTGTTATAAATAATTAGTTTGGATGTACTACTTTAAATATTACTTTGTTTTTTAAATGCTAGTGTACTTAGATTTTATTATGAGAAACTTGTGTCCAAAAAAAAGAGGTTGTCTTTTAAGTCTATGATATACAGGAAACACAAATCTTACAGTAACATTATATAGTGACACACAATGTACGTCACACATCAGAAAAAAACCATACTCCATGTTTTAGACCAACTTCATCACACATGTATGAAATTAAAATAAAGACCAACTGTCAAGTAAAACCCGCAAGAAAATAGAAATAATGTATATGCAAACTACAAATGTAGGGTGTATGTTATTTGGCAGGTGGATCAGAAATGTCTCATAATAAAGTGGTATGAGCAGGCCTCCAAGGAGGCTTTGTGGAGGATACCTGTTGGAAAGCAGATATAGATGTTGAAACGGAGGGAGAATCGCTGCTTGAACTGCCGGCTGGATCACGCATCTCTGTGGTCAATTGCTCCCGACCTAAATGGTCCCTGTCCTAGGGCACTTGTGTGTTTATCAAGCAAACACAAGACAGACACATATCCTTCAGCAAAAAGGCTTGAGAAAGGATGCACAGCATGCATCATTTGACGTATGACCGGTGTATTACCCCTTTGTTCTGCATGATCAAGGAAACGTTGCCTTTATGGCAGCCTCAAGAAACACCACATTTGAATGCAGTGACATGTTATAGAACAATGCTCTTGTCCCTGCATCCCCCAAGATGTTCTATAGAATTACATAGGGAGTGCATTTGATAACCAATTTTTACTAAGGCATCTGTGGATTCCTGTGATTGTATATGGACAGACTCAAGGCTCAACTCCCTGATTGCATCCCTCTGGAAATTAGTTCTAATGTCTGGCCACAGGACTGATGGTCAGGGGGTCACAAGCTGAGGAAAATTATCTGGTACATGGTAAATGTCTTCCTCTGCAGGTGGGCTCCATTCTACACCCCGCTACGCACAGCAGCTGCATACTCTCACCTTCATCCTCCTCTTTCCGTTCCGGCATGAGCATCTCTCTGAGGCTTTGAAGAATAGGTGGTGACAAACGTCGTCTAGCAATGGAGGCTGTGGCAGTAGTTAAGATCTCTGTAGGAGTTTGGGCAAAAGTGACAATGCCAGAGGCAGGCTGGATGTGAGTCAATTCCTCAGTTGGTATGGTAATTTCAGATCAATTTGTATTAGCCACAGTAGTGCGTGAAGTTGGAGTGATCGTCAGTCTGGAGATGGACACTTTCTGTGCTGTGGAAGCAATAGTGACACTGGCTTGGGGAGATTACTTTCCTTTTGGACATTTTGCAGGTGATAGTGATGGTGCAAATCCAGCATGGGTCTTTTCTGAATCTTCCTCTGATGTGTTACCTGTAACGAGAAGGGTAATACCCTCTTTCAATTTTGAGGAAGCCAATTTAAAGGCATAAAAGTACTATTTTACTTCAGCTTTGGGCACAGCATATTCTATTGTTATTCTAATGTCATTTGGTATAATGTTTTGAAAGGATTGTGAACATCACTCTTTCTCTTTACAGTTTGCACAGGCCATGTAAGCCTATGTATCATATGATTGTATGGCCATATATTATGTTGTGGTACATGGTACCCACTTCGTTCCTTTAACCGCTTAAGCTTTAGCTCCTCCTTCATTTTCATAACACTGATCACATTGATACTATTCCAAACCTCCTCCTTCCATGGAGTTAACTTTAATTCTAGTGCAGGTCGTCCACCAATGGCAAGACTCCCACATCAGTGCTTGGATAGATAGTCACACATACATTGCTTGAGGTCCTGGTATCTTTGGTCAGGACCAAACCTCATATTGATTTACCCACTCAAAACTGTCCTCTGCAGTAGCAATGAAATGGGCGACAAGGAAATGACATACTTCCTGTTGTATATTCCATTTCCTGTCAACATGGTGTTTCCATGTATGTATATTCTCCAGACAGTTTTACATGCCAATAAACCCACATTAAAAAACCTACAATGATAAAATAGAATGTAGCAAAATTGCATCCAGTATTTCTGATTCCCCAGTACCTAAAATAAAGGGATCTTCCAGATCCTTTCAATGGATGTACTTGTCAGTAACAGTAAATCAAGATGCGATTTACAGAACCTGATTACCTCTTCACGGTCAATCAGTGCCTTTGTGAAGTAGTGTGGCTCACTGGTTAGAGGCGGCAGACCCGAGAGCAGAGGACGGCCCGGGACCAGGGTTCGATTCCCGGCGTGGCAGGTTTCTGGACCAGGGTCAGCGGACTCGATAATTCTCTCGCCTCGGTGCCCACTCTGATCAGCGTTCACACTCGGCAACTCTGGGCATTAGCTTGCCTCATCTTCACTAACGGCCCCACCAGACTGCCGGGGATGCCTGGTCTCACCCTGGAGATACCCATTAAGGGACCATCTCTCAGGGAAGCCAGGAAGGGTTTCGCAGCGGTCGAAGCGCCTTGGGACCCTCCGGGTAAGTAGTGCGCTATATAAATGCCTATACATTTACATTTACATTTTATAGCCAATCGTATGACATTTTTGGCTTTTTATAATATCTGCTCCAGTAGTAAGTGTTCACCTACTTATTCTATGCACACCGATTTAACCATGCTTTATTATTTGTAAATCTCTCTTACAACTGAGTCTGGTACCACTACCCACCCTAAAAAACTGCTAAATAAATGAATAAATACAAAATGAACTAACCAATATCATATATCAAAATTCCAAAACATCCACCTGGCCAGACTTCAGAATTGTGTTTCCAAATTAGAGGTGCCCATTTATGAATGTGAAGAAAATGCTCCCTAGAGATATTCACTAAATTCTGCAATGTTTATCTTGAAACATCTAGTCAACTTTTTCGGAAACGATCATCTGAGAATTATGAAATCTATGATTACCATACCTGCCAAGAGTGGATAAAGAGCACACTGACAACACATATTTGAAGTTTCAAAGAACAAATCTGCTGACAAGATGCTACCAATCCAGAAGGGAGGAGCGAACCAGTAGCAAAGTAGGCATGCTTACAAATATCACTTAGGGTGAAGTCTGCACTCTAAACAGAATTTCCCAACCATACAAAGAAAGGCACCCTGACTTACCTACAGGAAAGAGACTGATAGAGCATAGACGTAATCTTTCATCTATCTCTACAATTTCACCATGAAAAATGATTTGTGCTATTATTTTACGATAATGACAAATGTGTTATAGGTTATCGAGTATAAAGAAAACACAGAAATGAAGTCTGATGTAGAATTTAGATACTGCATCATAAAAGCATGCAGAATGTTAGACATCAATTTCTGATTACACTTAACAGCCAATAAGTCAATATAAAGTTTAACAAATATATTGATATATGTTTTCTCTATGCATAGATGAACGTAGTAAACAAACAATAGCATTGAAATTTCTATATAAGAATAAAACTGTTTATGTGTTAGAAAAAAAGGCTAATAATACAAGAATGTGTAATGTGAACGCTGACATTAATGAGAGAAATAGATGCTATACAAGAAGTTATATTTTGTGCTAAGTAAAGGTCTATTTTAACTGTGCTTTTCAAATCCCAAATGATGAATTAACCTATAACGTGCAAAGTTGTTTGCAAATTATATGGGAAATAATAAGGAAGTATTAAAAAAAATATTTTTAGGGGTACCTTATATTTACATGATGTAATTACAAATCATTAATCTAGTTGTAGAACTAATGCACTGTTTAAATATTGTAAGATTTATATTTTAGCACAAATTAATTGTGCACAAGCTGTGTTTCATGAAGGCCTCAAAACTTTCTTTTCTTTCCTAGTATGAACTTTTGAACTAAATAGTCTGAAGCCTATGGGAACCTTTCTGCGCTAATACTCAATGAATCTTTTCATGTTTGTAGCTTACTTGACTAGGCTTTCAACAAAATTGTCACTTCCTAGAGCACATGCATGGGAGAGGACTGACAAGGATGAGAACATCAACTTGTCTATTTCCTAAATGTTACAGCCAATCATGTGATTAAAGTACAAGTGGTCCTAAAGAAAATGAACAGTAATGGATTACTTAGTTCTTCTGGATTTGTATGCTTTTACCTACTACATCATCTCATCCTACTGAAACTGACCAATGGGACAGATTTGGTCCGACAAATTTTGTGATGTCAAGGGGTGTAAACCAGAAATCGATGGAGTATAATTATCTAAACTCTGAATATGGGTGGTTCCTATCTTGTCTATCTCCCCTCTACCCAGTTTGTGGAACTGAAACTGGCAATTTGGACTTCCAGATACAACGCAAAATGTGAAGAAATACTGCGCTTGCTGCCGGCTTGTATGCTTGCGTAGTGGAATCTTTCCAGCTGAAAGGTTTCCAAGAACCCGCTGTGGCATTGATGCTGCAGTATGGACAGAGACAGACAATCCTGTCCATGAACTAGAACTGGTCATTTGCAAATCTACGGAACTTTCAGTGATAGGGTTTGTAGTGTGAGACAACTGATTATCCTATAATATTTACTTCCTTAGGACAAAATCTCTCTCAGCTGAGGAAGATAACTCCCTTAAAAATTGGATGTCACAGCTTGCTAAATGCTTATTAAATCTGTTCAGTTTAAACTAGATTGTATGCTAATCATTTGAAAGTAGATAAAACAACAAATTGAGGTAAACAACTTTGCAGATAGATTCTGCTTCATTATTTGCTGGGGCTAAAGTAAGCTGATTTATGATCAACTAATTGGGTGGTAAAAATTACTTGGGGTGCTTACTTTGACTTTTTTTAAATACTAAAATTTATCTTATTCCAGGTACTCATATGACATGTGTTCGTCCCCTAAGTATTCTGGTCCTTTTCAGCACAGAACAAGATCCATTGGATGACCTAATGGGATTAGTGTGGTAGCTGAGGTTATTGTGAGATAAAATAAATTGGATCAACTAAAATAATTTATGAGGCCCAACACGTTTACGCTGAACAAGACATGTAGAAGCCTGGAGCACTCCATTGTCTACAATGGAGTGCTCAACATTCCAATGTTTAGAACAATGGAATGTTGAGCGCTCCATTGTCTACAATGCCCAAGCCAAACAAGCCTTTAATGCTGGGGCAGGCCTTTAATAGCTGGAAGAGACCGCTATGTTGGGCTCTAAGGCTGTGATAGGTTGCAGCAGCGTGCTCAGTCATATAAAGGGTCTTAATCTCAGAATGGTGTGGCCTTTGCACACTGTGAATCACCTCGAATTAGAATCGCCTCTAGCATTGTGTCTATGCTCTTTAGTGGAACACTTGCTTTCCTTACATAGGACTGACCATGTTTAAAAGGGGTTCTTGAAGTGGAAATGGTTCTATTTGCCAGTCCTGCATTTCTAACAATCACCAGCAATAGACATTCTAGAATGTGTCAAAATGTTTGGCAGATGCTTCTCCAAGTTGCGGGAGCCTCAAGTACGAAGGGGACCCAGGGCCCGAACCAGGGTTTTGGTGCTTAGGGGCTGTGGTCTTGGAGGCTGGCAGGGTGTGATTAACCAGTCAGGCACAACCTTGTTGCAACCACCTAGCAAGATCACCCTGCCCCTTAAAAGGCAAAGTGCGGAGCACGCATGCGTTTTTGGTTCCTGCTCGCTGACTGAGACGCCTCGCAGGAGTCCTTCTTGCTCCCCACCCCACCCGTGCACGACTGAACCAGCAAACTTCGAGCTGCATCCCGTGGGTGTCCCAGGAGCCGCATGGGTTTCAGATTTGTTTTTCAAGATTTTCAGTACAGTAAAAGATGTTTTGGCACTTATTGAAAGAAAACAATCTATTATAATTAGAAGACAATATGAAGTCACTGAAGACACCAAGGCATCAGAGTGTGAGATGAGTGGAAATAAAATGCAACAATGTAACTTTATGTTTAGATTTTGATAACTATTTCATTAATGTTTACAGCAGTTTTCATAGTTTCAGGGCTTTTCTGTTTTGATAATAAATCATGTCTCTTTTTTATTTTACAGTTGTACTTAATACTCTGTTTGACACTAAGAGCCAGATGTACTAAATATTTTCATGGTTATAGCCACTCCAAATCGCTGTTTCTGATCGCAAAATGTTTTTTGCCAAGTACTAATGGCATTTTACTAGTCCGTATATTTTTACCAACTCCTAAATGTGACTCCACGCCAAATGGCTATTTGGAAGGGGCATATTGCTGGCATACCTTCCAAGTAGCAATTTAGTATGAAGCTTATCAATGCTTTGGGGCCGAAATCCTGTCATAAAACGTTGAAAAATGTTTGACTCCTGAGTTGGTACAGTAAGCCATTCACAAAAGGAAAGAGGGTCAACTCTAAAACAACTTTTCTTTTTAAATGTAGCATTGTTTCTTTTAAGGAAAACAGGCTTCTTACCCTAGCAGACCACCATCCCTGTGTTAATGGCACCAATCACAGAGTGAATCTTAATTTGCGACCTACCTTAGTAATATTCATAAGGTAAGTCATATACAGTGCTTAATTTGTAAAACAAATAAATGCCAGGACTGTCATCAGGAGGTCTCTAAAGCTTGCACCACCCATTTCCCCAGCCATTGATGCCGGTGGCAGACAAACACTCTTACAAACATCACATTCCTTCAAAAGTGGCACTTCAGACTATTCCAGGCCCGAAGATACAAGAATAGCTTGGGTGGCCAGTACTAGTCATTTTAATGTATACTGATTTGATAAACAACTGTGTTTTCTAGAGATGAGCACAACAACAAACAGCGCAACCATGTGGCCGAATGTAATAAGACCCGGTGTTGGCAATTAAGTGCTGGTGCCGAGAACCGGAAACCACCGGCTCAAATTAAGAACTGGTCAGCTAACAACCTACTGCGAAACAGAATAAACATAGGTCGGTTCACACATTTTTTTACTGGTCACAAAAACACTGGTCAGAAATTGTTACCAGTTTTTTACGACCAGTGTTTTCTACGCTGGACCAAAAGTATGCTGCCCTTGCTGCGTGTATAAAAGCCTACAAAGCAAAAAAAAATACCATACGGGACATTCTTCCGTTTCTCACATCTCATGTGGAAGGTACATCTCATGACCGATATAGAGGGGTTTTCAAGCCTAAATAGGGCGCTCTCTTGTGGCTGTTGGTGCAATAGCAGGCTGGCTTCATTAGAACATTACATTTATATAAGCCAATGTTATGGTCCAGTAAGTGGATTTTCTTGCTAGATTGGCAACCGTTTCTTATGCTCTTTAAAGGGCATTTCGTTAATCACATTTTCCCTCAACATGCACTGTGTGATTGCGCGATTTGGCGATTTTTTTTTAACATTATTTGTTGAGAATGCGTCCTCCCACTTATTGGACAACATTGACAAGCATGGCTGTTAAGTGAATCTTACCTTATGAAAAGTGGGCCACTGGATCTTCTGTGATGGCTCCTTAAAAAACAGACTTGAGGCGGATCTGCCTCATTCTTTTCACAGTCCTCAATTTGCATTAAAAAAAAGTGTTCCACATGGTTTCCAGTTCATTCATAAAGAGTTTTGAACTTTAATTATCAGCCCCGTCTGTGGGGTTGGAATTGCAGCCTCTATGGAAAGAAGGTCTGAGACTATGGGGCAGTTTCAACCATTACTTTATTACATGTAGCAATATATCTTATAGGGGTGAGCCGGTCTGCTCGCTACTGTGCCGCACTCAGAATTACCACCTGCGTCACGTCACTCCCGCAATGCCTTGTGTTGGGTCACTTGCCTGCTGGGAGGCTAGACCACAACACTACACATCTTCCCCCTTAACAACAACTGAAATAACTGTCACTGAGGACCACAGGTGTGGGGGGAAGAGAGCGAGAGAGAGAGAGAGAGAGAGAGAGAGATTCACAACTGAAAATCACTGAGATGTTTTGGCAGCTTCACTGCACGGCCCGTGCGGGTGTGCGTTCTGATCCCTTGCTCTCTTCCTCCGCGGGGTGCAGCTGAGCTCGTATCCTCCTCTTGGTCCCTGCCGATGGCGTTTGGAATCTCACATGGAATGCCCCCTTCGTCTGCGTCCTGGCAGGGCGAACTCTGTGTTAGCCGCCTGGCAGACTGTGCTTCCACAATGGCTGAGGTTCTGGCCTCATTCCTGTTTCCGTCCCCTCGCTGACTGGATCAGTAGATTGTGCTGCCGCTCCCTCAACACTGGGGCTTCCTTCTAGCTCGCTGCTGTCCGTGCGCCACTGCAAGATCTTGTTGCACTTGGCCATCCTTGATTGTGACCACACCTTGCCGTCGCTCAACAAGGCAGAGCGGATGTAGATGTCTACGACTCGCAGGGGCTCACTGAACTTGCTATTTCCTTTTTGTCCAGAGTGTCCCTTTTTAACTCGGACCCAGTCGCCCTCTGCCAGTGAAGCTTCACGCACATTGTTCCGTTTGTCTTAATGCTCTTTGTAGATGTCTATGTTTCTGCGGACGATGGCCGGGGACCACTTGCTCTGGAGTTGCATGGTCATCTAGGCTGAATTGTCTCTGGTGAAGGGTTCTCTGCCTCTGAGGATCTTAAACAGGCTGTATCCCGTCAAGGTGGGTGTGATACCAAGGTGGGTGTGATACGGTAGGCCCATACCGTGTTCCTGACTTCGGACTCCCAGTTCTTACCGGCGCTGATGGCTGCTTGCTAATCCATTGTGCTATGCACGCGTCGGTTTGGATCCCATCCTCGTCGCCACTGGGGGGTTGAAAGTGCAGCCCCTATGGAAGGAAGTTCTGAGACTATAGGGCAGGTGCAACCAACACTTTATTACATGTAGCAATATATACCACAGGGGAGAGCCGATCTGCTCGCTACTGCACCGCGGTCAGAATGCCCGCCTGCTTCACGTCACTCCCGCAATGCCTTGCGGCGGGTCACGTGACTGCCAGGAGGCTAGACCGCAACGCTACACCGTCTAAATGCTATATTTTAAAGAATCGACTCTAGGTGTTTTTTGTATGACTCTAAGATGATGGTTTAATTAAAGCTGTATTCCAAAGTCGAAAGCATAGCTCTATGGCCTTAGAGAAAAACTGTGCCTTCTGATAGGACAAAGCAGGAAGATCTAAAGTATTTCTGTTTAAAATCGAAGACCAAACTGTGGGATTGACTAAATTCTTATTTTTGGAAAAAGTATAACCATGTTGTGCCATCAAACATGTGGTAGCAATCTGAAAAAAGTGCCAAAAGAGAAGAGGTATCCAATTAACATCCAGATATGGAGGTTTACGTTTACAACGTTGGTTTGTTATGTAATAATGTTTATTCATCATGTTCAAAAGCACTCAAGAGCCAGGAAGGGCACGGCCTTTCTATAAATGCAAAAAACATACAAATAAAGAACTAACAAGTGACTGCTTGTGTAAACCGTAAACAGAGCTTTCTGAGGTAACAATGTGTTATATTTTCGGATTTAAAACACACACAATTGTGTTTCTTTATCACATAAACACATATGGTTACTTAATACAATTCAGTTGTCAACCTGAGCAACAACTTTGAAATATCTGGGCCAATGCAATGAGCACAAATAAACCATTTTGAATGGATACAAATGAAAAACACTGAAATATTCGTCGCAGTATTAAAGCACCGTCTGGTCGGTAAGTGGGTATAACATTTGCAATTATGCTGTTGGTCAAAGAAAACAATCAAATAAAGCACATTTTTATGCCACATGTCTTGAGTCAGCCGTGATTAAAATGTGGCATGACCCATGATAACATGGGCACTATTGTTTTCCTCCTGAAGTCTTTTTTTGGGATGCATAGTGCTAGTCACATTTCCACTTCTGACTTGTGCTTTATGACTGCAGATAAAGTAGTGATGTGATGTGCCACCAACTGCACCTTCTGTGGTTACAGGGGACACGCCAGTTGTAATGAGAATGTTGTACTCATCAGGCGATACCAGAATGCATGTGAAGCTGGCGCTCTACCCTCTCCAATCAAGTGGCTAAAAAGATGTTAGCATAGGTTGCGGTGCCTACTTGCATTGTTGGCTGGTTTTTCATTGCGCCACGTCAATGTGAGATTAAACATTCTCCTTGTAATAAAACCTCAGTAATTTTAGTAACATTAGGGTCGATTTACAAAAGCATTTATAAGTATGGGTAATAGTATTTCAGGAGTACTCTTTTAAGTTCTTTTATATGTTTTTATGAATCGCCCTGAAAAGTCCACCTCCCTATTAGTAAAAGTACAAAGACAGTACGGTTTTATCTTATTTGTACTATCTGGACATGAAAAGTCCCTGCACATTCACATTTTATTCCCATTTTAGAGGTTTTGTGGCTGTGTAAGGGTACATAAAAAGTATTACAGGGGTACTACTTTGTAAACTTTAAGATGCCTTTGTGACTAAAATGCCTCAGTGACCTTTTGCTGAAAATGGCTGAACATGGGACATTTCAAAGTTTTTCATCAGTTTTTAGCATTCAATATCTAAATTGCATGGCCTTAGTTTGCCTTCAGGGTGTTACTTACTGGTGTATGCTGCAGAGCAAGTAGTTTAGACTGCTGTTTATTGGAGAGATTTCTCCTGTCCTCATTGAATTCCTTCTCTATAGCTCCATGGCAACTCCTTGACCTGACCTTTAGCCCTGCCTTTGCCCTGGGATGCCTCAAAATTCATGCAATCTCTCTGACTAGATCTATCATTACATCTCTTACAGAGATGTAATGATAGATTATATTCACCCTGCCAGTCAGGCCCTGAAATAAGTCATCTCCACCCGTCGACAACATTACACGATCCAGACCACTGACAGTCCTCACACCAAGGCTTGGACATCGATCCAACACACAAGTGTGAGCAGAAGCCGACTTGAATCAAATGAAGCCTCTGTGCATCTGATGCATCACCTATAAACTCCCATGAGTGAGTAAGCCTTGATGCTTTGGGGCTCAACAATGCCTCTAAGAACATGAAATACACGCTAAACGCAAATTGAAAGACCTTGAAGTAAGACATATTAGCAATAATCAGATGATCTGGTGCAGGAGATCTCACTGTTGAGAAGCCCAGAGATTTTTGTCAACATGTTTAAGAGACAATGCACTTTTCAGAATAAAGAGTCCATAGCCTCAGTCTTTCCAGCAGAAAATACATAGTGCCTCATGTTACTGCAGCACATAGCAGTATCAAAAGGCATTGCTTCTCAGCAGCCAAATATTTACCTCTCTGAAGCAGCCGAGAAAAAGCCCTATTTAAGGTTCAATAACAATGGAACTGACGTAGGTACTAAGGAGCAGATTTGCTATAATTTAGCGCTGGGGTTTTACAATATTGCGGTGTAATTCAGACGCAAATCATTTTTGGTATTTAATAATCTTGGTTTAGTACATACAAAGTAACACAATGCAGCAAATAGCACTGCCTAGCATTACCTTGCATTGGGAAGGCGTTCCACTGGTGGAGCATATGCGTTTACATGCATTCGCCTATGGATTTTGGTGCGTTCCCAGATTTGTTAACGCTAGTAAACCTGGGAAAATGTCAAAATGCTATGACTTCCCAACTGTGGCACGACAAGGAGAAATATCAATGTTCCTTCTTGTTATTTCCTCTTTTCGCGTGTTCTGCATTCTGCCGGACACATAGAAAGAGGGATACACATCTAAGGATTGTTTTTGAGCAGGAAAGTATGACCTCCTACATAAAAACAATCCGGCCCGTAATGCAGGCACCTTTGCACCATGGTGCAAGGGAACCTGCATTGGCGCTAGGCAGTCTCAAGTGCGCCAGTGCAGGGAGAGAGCTGAAGAGAGCCATATCATAGTAGATATGGCTTTTATCAGATCTCTCCAATTCATGCGGATGAGCACAGCAACTTGCCTTGCAGTGCTATCATCCACCATACTATCCTTTTGATAGGGACATTTTACTAGTGAATTATCCTCTACCTTTAGCAATGTAGAAATCACAGGATATTTTATGCCACTCAACTCTAAATCAGGCCAAGTGTGTTCTCTGCAGCAAGAAGAGTACTTTCCAGCACTGAGCCAAACTCTAGACAATCAAGCCTTTCATTCCATGGTAAAACAACTGAAGGCATCCAATGAGCATCTCATTGAAGACATTTACTTTTCTGTAAGGGAGGGTTACAAATTATTGCAGGCAGAGAATATTATTGAGGAGGTCATAGACTGATATGTAGTTAAGTTGCTAGTAAAGTTACATGTAGTAAAGGTGTATATTTAGACATCAGCTGTAAATTTTAGCTCTATACTTAGACTTCAGGTCTAAAGTTCGATGTTTGATCTAACTCTATGTTTGTGAATCGGTCCCTTAGTCTGCCTAACTGGGCCTTATGCCTATTACACCCATTCTCTAATTTTAAACACACCTGTGCTTAGATGCTCTCCGCCCTGTCTTGCATTTTGCATGCCTTATTGTTATATGAAAGTCCTAACACACATGACATGGCAAGCAGTTCATTCCTATTCTAAGCACTGACAGCCAGTGTAACAGAACAGTTTCCTGTCATGCAGCACAAAGTACATTTGGAAAAGTTACTTTTCCTCTACATTTATCGAAAACTTCTTTAGCATTGAAATGTTTCACAAAAACTAAGAAATCACTTTTAAACAGGCACACTTTTTACAGTTTATTCATAATTAGGCTTCTTTTTGGAAGATGATAACCAGACCTACACAGTGACAAACAGTTTTTGACAATGTTCACTGTGGAACCATAATTTTTAATATTTAATATGTTATAAATGAAGCACTCAGCCTTGTAGGCCTACAGGACAGATATAGGAGTGACTTATATAATATGAAAAAGTACATTTTCTATATAGCAAAGCACTTTTTCCAACTCATGTGCTACTGCAGTGACTTAAAACTGCAGCCTAGCTAAAAACAATGATGTTCCCTGGAGCCATATACTTAAGTCATATTTGTGAGTTATGTTGATACACACTGCAACCCACATAAGGCACTAACCTTCCAAGTCAATTGGGCGTAATAAAGTCGACAACAGATGAGCATGGATGGGGTGTGGAGTTTCACACAGTGTGCAAGCAGTTGGAATGTGAGGAAGAAACAGCACACAAGCTGAAGAGA
Source organism: Lissotriton vulgaris (assembly GCF_964263255.1). Lineage (NCBI taxonomy): Eukaryota > Metazoa > Chordata > Amphibia > Caudata > Salamandridae > Lissotriton > Lissotriton vulgaris. The sequence goes on from NC_141689.1 coordinate 1,530,206,446, forward strand.
TCAAGCAAACACATGGACTCCCATGGGTAGCTAAAAGAACAAGACCAGGTAGTATTGCAATGTGAAGCCATGCATACAAGTCATCCGGTCAAAAGTATGGGAAAGAAGCTACTCTCCAGCTGCAGGAAAAACACAAGAAAAGGAAGGGACGCCACTGAATGAAGCAAGCAAATGAGTTTTGCTAGAAAGCCAAGCATTGGTATGCTTCAATCCAACCCAAAGTCCACCCTAATTATTGGTGTTGTTCTCAATAAGTCTTAAACAACAGACATCTTAAAACCGGTCTGTAGGCAATACCTAAAAAGGCAGGTAACCTGTACCATTCCTGCTCTTATTGTTTCCAGCTAAGGTAGTAAAGCTAGAACCAAAACCACACCCTCTGATTTGCTGGAGTCCTTTTGGAAGGAGTCTGCTGTTAGCTGTAACTATTAAGGCATGACTCCAGTTATCATGAATTTGAAGACACTAAATGTGAAGCATTATTGGAATGTAACTGATCATCACACACATTTAAATGAGGTTCCCTTTTAAAATTTGAAAATAGATCAGCATCTCTGAGTCTGGTTGGACAGTCACCACATCCAGAGCCAGCTTCATTTTTTGTGGTCACTGACAAAACATATTTTGAGGCTCAATGTTCAGAACACCTTTACATTAATTATCCACTTTTCACTATTTCAAACACTTGTGATCCCAGCCCCTATTGCCTTATACATAAACTTTCAGAAATAAAAGTGACAAAAAACATTGACTGCTCAAGCTACCCATACTCTATCTGCCAAATAGAACCAAGCAAGCACTTATAAAGTAATTTATGTTTGCACTTGGATCTAAATTTGATTGGTCTGAGTGGTGCAGGCGGACAGCTATAGACGCAGACAGACAGAGAAGTGTCGTAGTGAGAGAAGTACACAAATGTACAGGGTGGAGGGAAAATCAAATTGAGAAGAAGTTTAAAAAGACACATCAGGCAAAGAGAGGCCGAGGGAAAGGTAGAGACAGAGGGGGAAGGGTAGAAAGAGAAGTGTGGTGCAGAGAGAAAAAGAGATAAAGTAGAAATAGGTGATGACATTGTATCAGTTGTTGTAGCATTTGTACAGTGCCTCTTGCTCATTTTGGGATATCAGGTAGAGAAAGAGAGTGCACTCATCTGGTCCCAACAGCAGAGCCGATACTGGAGCTGATGCTGTACCTCCTATCCCTCCAGAGGACAGCACATGCCAAGAGCCGAAACCCTAGAACACACACTGTCCTCCGGTGGCAAGGTGGGTTCAGATAAAATAAGAAAAGAGAAACTTGAGGTATTGGATCTGCTCTGTGGCTGTGTGGCACTTAGTAACAGGATATGTCACTTCTTAGACCTTTTACGCTTGTGAGGTAGATGTGCTCTGGACCAGAACATCTGGTTTGGTGATGATGCAATGCACTGGAATTAAAAAGAGGAGGCAGTTACCATCCGTACACTAACAGGTCTCTACGTACAGTGACAATACATCGACTTTAGTGACATTCACTTACAGGTTTAATCAGCAGCATGACGTGAGATCAGACTAACCAAAATCATAGATTGGAGTTTGGGACACTCCCGAAAATTAAACTCAGAACACAGATTTCGGTACAAGGTTTCTACATATATCAAAGACTCTGAAGTGCTTTCTCTAGTCACTACTGTTCATAAGAGAAACACAGAGCCAGCCGCGGCCCGTGGAGGGAGTTCCGTGGGGCAGGCAGGCGTGGCGGGGGAGGGGCAGGGTGGGGGTTGATAAACACCGGAATGTGGATGATTGCAGGTAAGTTGACAATTACATTTATAAACGAATTTCGTTGTGCACCCTGCATAGCAAAATGCGATGCAGGGCGCGCTACGAAATTCATTTTATTAATTCAATTGTTTACTTACCTGCAATCATCCATATTCCGGAGTTTACCAACCCCCACTCGGCCCCTCCCCGCCCCGCCTGCCTGCCCCACGGAACTCCCTTCTTGGGCCGCGGCTGCACGGAGCTCAAGTCTTTAATCCTTGTGCACCAACAGTTCTAGTGCTAAGGTTGCAGGAAGGGTCTGGAGTATAAACACACAAGAAGACTATGAGTAATCCCAGAGAGGGCATGGAGGAAAAGTCTAGTCTTTGAAGACATGGATATTCGTTTCTTATTACTACTAAAGAAGGATTAGTGTGCAAGTGAGCTAGTCTTGGATGGTTGACATAACACACCTTTATTTTAGGAATTATTTCGTTGTCTTTTTATTTTCAATCTCCAAAAAAGAAATACCAAGAGAAGACTCAGGGGTTAAAATTTAACAAAACGTCTTCTTTTCTTCTACAGGGCCTTTGTAGTTCCTGTCCGCCAGTGCCCTCGAGAGATGGAAGAAATCAGGTAAGTCACTATTTTAACTGTATTTCTAGTGAATAGTGGGTTGGAACAGTAATCCCCCTCTTTTGTTCTTCGTTTTTTGTAATTGGTAGAAGGGTGGGATACCCTTAGAATAAAGGACCTGTGTTCCCGGTGAACACAAGGAGTTGGTAACAACCCCAACAATCTAAAATAATGAGGCAGAAAGAAATACTGGAGCCCAAAAAAATGAATATAAATTTCTCAGCATTTAAGGAATACAAACTTAGACAGTGGAACCCTACAAAGAACTAGCACCTGACCTGCTATCCCTATTTATTATGCATATGTTGGGAAGTACCCAAGGTTTTGTGTGCACACAGTTAGCGCACTCACTGTCACAGTGCAATCCAGTACTGGAATTACCAACTTCTAATAAGAACAAAAGGTGCACCACTAAAAGGTAAGTAATCACACATCAAATTATCAGATCCGGGTACACAGTTGTTTCTTTGACAAATATATATACACCCACATCACTCTTGGTGAGTTACTGTATATGTGGTTATTAATTTGTCATAACCTATGCATATAGCAGTCCTGTCGCAATCTTCCTTTTGATTGAGTCATATTGTAAAAGTGTTACGTTTTTACTTGTCCTTTGTTTGTAAATGTCCTCTTGTATTGTATCATATTGATGTGTGTATATATATTTGTTAAATCTACAGCCCTGAAGAAGTCCTTTTGTTTGGACGAAACGCGCCCGCTGTTAATTTCAACTTGATCGGTTTTAACTTTTTCAATAAACGAAGAATTTGAAGAAACAACTTTGGACACGGATCTGATAATTTGATGTGTGATTACTTACCTTTTAAGTGGTGCACCTTTTGTTCTTATTATAAATTTCTCAGCCTTGGCAAGAATAGTGTCGCTTCACAGTGACCAATATCCCCCTTTTAAAGTGATCTCTTTCCTTCTGCCACAGGCGGCACACCTCCCGTTTGTGATGTGCCCTACCTCTTAGGGGCTCTACTTAGGAGCTGTGCACACACCAAATGAAGCCACGACCCCCCTGGGACCTGGCCAGGAGAAGGATCCAACTGGCAGACAGGATAAGTTTGCTCCCTCTCAGGTGTCCTCATGTTTCTCCCTGACTCTGCTCTTCCAGTACTCCCTTCTCTGACTCATCAGGTTCTTTGGGATCCATTTTCAAAACAGCCTCCTTGCTCGGCTACCTGCGACGCGCTTCTCTGCTCCCCTCTCCTCCTTCTGCCTCTGCCGTTGCCTCGTCGCTTCCTTTTTGCATCCTGGCTCTCCACTGAAGTACTTGGCTCCTTCTCTCTGCCTGACTTCCGGTTTCAACAGAGCGGGCCAGAAGAGCATAGTCGGCTCTGGTTCTGTTGGTTTCAGTGACAGTGCTCTAACCTGATATCAAATACTTAGCCTAGTTCTTCCACTTGATTAACGTTTGCAGAAGATCTTGAGGCTTTGACTCAGGGAGTTGTAGGGGGTCCGGAGTAGCTGTGCAGGAGAGAGAGATGAGGAAGAAGTCAAGGGAGCTGGAGCCACGGGAACCAATGGTTTAGATGGACTGGAGGGAGACTGAAGCATTTTTGAATGATGAAAGGGTGACGCTTGTTCTGCAGGGAGTGAGGCCAAGCCTTCATTCGGGATTGGACGGAGTTTATATACCTTCTTGAAGACTCAATGGATATTGCTAGTTCATGTGTGGCAAGTGGGACATGGCCACCTGGAACGTTCTCAAACCTTTGATAAAACATGTGTCGGAACACTTGCTTTGACCTTACAGAATGGGCAGTTGCAACTTGATGATCAGAACCAAAAAACAGGAAACAAATGGATAATTTTTACTCAAACATGCAGAATGGAAAAACACCAAGGCTCCAGTAACAGCAGGAGCTTGGCTTGCCATTGGCTCACAGAATTTCGGGGGAAGCTTGCAGGGATTCAATCGCAATGGAATTACGGGTCTTGGAGTACATCAGTCATGGTATCACGGTGCTCCATAAAGCAACACAGTGGAAAAGTAACATGATCCCTGCACTCTAGGCCCACTACACAGAGGGCACATGAGAGGATCGTGACAACTCAAATGCCCAGAAGAGTAACGTGGATGACAACTTGCATTAATCTACATGCATGGCCACAGCTACCAAAACCACCAAGCACTGAAGTAAAGCACCAAATGATTTGACCACAACACTTATAGCAATGAAACTGATGCCGCACAAACCACAGATTTTGAAAGTTACACAGCAAGAATGACATTTCAAGGGCAAGGATGGTCTCTCCATCCTCATCGGTTTTAAGTTTCAACTTTAAAGTCTTGCTGGAATTGTTGCTTTCATAAAATTGGAGCAGACATCTTGAGTAAGGCTCAGTTATAAATGTCCACCTCAGTGGCCATGATGTTGCTATAAAACATGGCAGACCCTGAGTGAGTGGGGCATTGTCTAGCCTTGCAATTTAGACAACAGTGTTCAGACTGTGCAGCCAGGCCTGGTGAATCTAATGTTTAGATTTAACAGTCCATTTATGTGACCTACTACAGAGCCTACAATCAGCAGGATACATCACAGAATCAAAGGAGCAGTCCCTTTGTGTGACTTAACACAGACACAGCACTCAGCAGGAAGCATCTCAGAATGATAGAATCAGTACATTATGTGACTGGAGAGAACAACTTTAACACCCCATGGTGAGAGACATGGTAATCTGTCAACTAAGCAGCTTATGACTCCACTTTGGTGACAGTAAGACAATAAGGTCTAAAACATTTAGAAATATATTGAGGGAAACTATGGTAATAGCTGATAAATAAAGAAAGCTATATCTTACTGGATAATTTAGGTGACAATTTGAGGGAGAAGCAGAGGCTAAGGTATTTAGTAGGTTAGAAGAGTTACATCATCACCCTGTAAGGAGCATACCTTCTGTGTTGAACATGTTTATTTGTAGTTCTTTCTTTTTCAGGTTTCAACAGATGGCAAGATCTGTAGATAGAACTAACAGAGGTGAAGTACAAAGGTTTTCAGTACTGTAACAGTTTAACTGTCTGTTGTTGAAGGTCTATTGTGTACAATGCAATAATTAGGGTGTGCTTTGGGTCAGCCCAAAGCTTACCATTGACTGGCTTTCTTGTAAATCACATTAGCTTGCTTCATATGAAATGGCTTTTCTTCCTCTTCTTGTGTTTTCCCTCCACTGTGAGTCCCTTGCTCACTTTGCCACTGGATTCAAGCAAGCCTGGCTGAAGACGACTGTAATGCCAGAAACCGGTCCTAGGAAGCTTGAATCCGGTCCAGGGAAGGCATGGCTTGGCAGTTCGGGCTGGACTGTTCCCATGAGGCACAGAGTCATACTGATTTGCATATAGCCATGTCTGAACTGGGGTGGCAGGGTGGGCTAAAGAACGGTGATGGATTAAACCCAGATCTTTTGACTGGTTGTGAGTGTTTGATTGATTCAGATGCTCCGTCCATCACCACCCCCTTTTGTACAACTTTCTAAAAGTGACATTTTTAGAATTGCAACCTAATATTTGACATTCAAATTAAAGAGGATTTTAAACTAAAGTTATTTTGAAACTACACTTGACTTTCTACCTGTTCCCAAGGAAATGGTACCATTTATTAAATGTAATAAGGTAACCCAATGTTATTTTATGGGTGAGGTAGGCCTCACAGCAGTGAAAAACGAATTCTGGAGTTTTCACTTCCAAGAAATTTAAAACTTAAACGCACATGTGCCACTTTTTAAATGCACTGCACACTGGCCTATGGGCTATTTAGGGCCTACCATAGAGATGTCTTATAGGTATTGAAAATGGAGGTTTAGGCCTGGCAAATTGTTTATTTTTCCAGATTGAATTGGCAGTATTAAACTGTGCACAGATTGCAATGGCAGGCCTAAGCTCTGCTTTAAAGGGCTTCTGAAATGAAGGGCACAATAAGTGCTGCAGGTCCACTATTAGCATTCAATTTACAGGTCCTATGTACATGTTGTGCCACTTTACTAGGAACTTCTAAGTAAACTAACTGTGTCAATCAGGTGTATTCCAATTGTACCATGTTTTCAGGAGTGAGCACAAGCACTTTAGCATGGGTTAGCAGTGGTAAAGCACACAGAGTCCTAAATCCAACAAAAACACATTTTTGCTACAGGAGTGAGTAGGCAAAAAGTTTTGTGAAAGCCCTCCCGGTAGGTTGTCAGGCCTAACACTTTTACCCCCATTTTGGTTTCTTCTAATGTCTGTGTGATACAAGGCGGATGATAACGGGAGTGAGATAGGGTAGAGCTGGCCTTCAGCTCAGAGAGTGGTGGATGCCCGGCCTGACAATGGAGGTACTTGCTTAGCTTCCAAGAAAAGGGAAGATGAGGAATTCAACTCTGTGCCTGCTCTCTGATCTAACTTTAAGGGCGAAGACTCCTCTCCTTGGCACTGAAGGATTGATCAGCTGCACCAAGGAGTAATACTGACCATCAAACGTTAGACCTGTTCGGAGTAGTTGCTCATCTCTAATTAACCTAGAAGAGTCAGTCCTGGGCTAGGACTAGTCTCACTAGCCAGCTGAAAAACATATTCACCTCCAATCGAGGAGATAGATACTTTGGATTTTGCTGCAGTCAGCCTATTTTCTTGGGGTAAACGTATGATTTAGAATGACAGCAACCTAGAACACTCCACTCTGATTAAGGTACAATGTTCCCTATATGACACTTATGCGAGTACAAGAACGTAAGACTTAGGCCTTGTTCCACTTTCCTACTGCTCAATGTTGAATGTCTCAACCAGATACGAAAAAACTACAGAAAAGAGACCTTTTTGTTTTACTGAAGTTACTGAATAAGTTCTAGCAGATCAGTGTATTGCCTAAGAGAAGAGGACAATTTCAAAAGGCAAAATGGCCATTTGCTCACACCACAAACAAAACTTTTCCTGTCTTCTATATCCAGTTTGTGAGGAAGAGAGACAGACCCAGCGACAAGTACTGACACTGAATGATAACACTCGATGTCTATTCCACCTGATAATACATACAGAATCTCTAACGCAACAAGGACACCACCATCTGGTCATCACACTGCACATCACATTCAGGATGAACATGCTGCACTCTGACTGCAGAGAGAAAGCACCTTTGTGTCACAGCAAACATAACACGAACTCCACAAGTATATTTCTGGAAGGCTTCATATCAAGGGACCGATTCATTCATTCTGAAATTGGCACACTTCGTGCGGCACACCACAGCAACTAGTGAAGAGGAAATACATTGACATTAGAGGATATCTGCTCACTAAAGGGGTCACTAATTATACACAAAAGCTATGAAGTGCCAGGGGTACACGAGCCTCGACATCCAATCGGTATTTGATGCTATATATTCTTCCTGCATAATCCGTAGGCCTGCAGGGTTCATGGCTTGATGCAGATATCGTCAGGCAAAAATTATGGGCAGAATAAACAAGCATTGGCATAGCCAATAGGTCTCGCCTTTGGGATCTTATAAGTGTTTAGCCATGCAACAGTTGATGTTGTTGCACCAAGGATATTTTGCTGCATAACTAAATACTTATACGGTCCCAAAAGCGAGACCTATTTGCTATGCCAATGCTTGTTATGGGCATGCAAGATTGTCAATACTCAACTTCATAGGATCTGACAGTTGTTGGGAGCGTGGTCAATGTTCTGATGGATCTTGTATTTTGAAATGATTATTTACAGCAACATGAAAATGCTGGATGCATCTACACAGTGCCACACTCAACTTATTAGAGACATCCAGTATTCTTCAATTTCCACTGCTTATTGTGAGGGCCACTGGAATAATGGGATTAAGAGGACGCGCCTTTTCCCCTCCAGATAAATATGCGTTTGCTGCATTTGCCGCTTAACCCATCTGCTGCATTATCTGCAGATGTTAGCAAAACAAGTGTTTCTAGCTCAAGCTAATCACAAGTTACTAAAAACATAGCAACGTGTTCACGTGCAGCAGAAGGCCCCGTTGCATAGGTTCACTAGTATTTGGTTGTGAAACTAGCATTAATGAAGTAACATTTTTGCCCGACAGAATAACCATCTTTAAAAAGTACAAAATAATGAAGTGATAACAAAACCGTGTTGGATCCGTCTGAAGCGGTGACCGTGTTGGATCCGTCTGAAGCGGTCGCTCACCACGCTCCCTTACCATCCCTGGTGCCTGTTGCTCTGTGTGGTATCGTAGCACTTGGTGCCTGGTATTGTAGCGCTTGATGTGTATCTTTATCTCTGTCTGTAACTTTGTAATATCGCAACGCTTGCCGCCTAGTGTCGTAGCGCTTGCCGCTTATTGCTGTGCCTTGATCTCTGACCCAACTCGCATTGTTGCACTGCTCGCATAAGCTGTAGAATTGTGTTATGCCTCTGTGTGCTGCTTCCACTGCCCAGACCATAGTATAGCTCCGGTGGTGCCCCTGTATCGCTTGTTGTTTGTACTGCCATTTTTTTTGTTAACTCCTGGCCCGTCCCTCCTCCCCGCTCCCGCCTCCCAGCTCCTCCTCCCTCGCACTAAAGATAAAGCTGATCCCTCCTCGACCAGCGCTGTGACCGTGTTGGATCCGTCTGAAGCGGTCGCTCACCACGCTCCCTTACCATCCCTGGTGCCTGTTGCTCTGTGTGGTATCGTAGCGCTTGGTGCCTGGTATCGTAGCGCTTGATGTGTATCTTTATCTCTGTCTGTAACTTTGTAATATCGCAACGCTTGCCGCCTAGTGTCGTAGCGCTTGCCGCTTATTGCGGTGCCTTGATCTCTGACCCAACTCCCATTGTTGCACTGCTCGCAAAAGCTGTAGAATTGTTTTATGCCTCTGCGTGCCGCTTCCACTGCCCAGACCATAGCATAGCTCCGGTGGTGCCCCTGTATCGCTTGTTGTTTGTACTGCCATTTTGTTTGTTAACTCCTGGCCCGTCCCTCCTCCCCGCTCCCGCCTCCCAGCTCCTCCTCCCTCACTCCACCCCCTCCACTTTCCATTTATGACAGATGCTTTTCCGCGCAGCGTTCACGCGCTGCCGTCGCGCCCATGGCGCGCCGAAGGTGCGCCAAAGGTAAGCCCGTCTACGCCCGTCCGCGCCTGGACCGCGCCCAGCGCCAGACCCCCTGCCCCCCGCAAAGCGCACTCCTCCAACATAACATATGACGCCGCCACCCTCCTAGCCCTTAACCCCGGAGGCACACCTCTATGCTGCGTAGCTGCCACAGGACTCACCCATGGACCCTTCGCCTGCCACAACTGCAAATTTACCAGCATCAAGACCCACACCACACCCACTAACCCCAAACACAGCTCCGACTCTAACCACCTGAAGTGCATCCTGCTGAACACCCGCTCGGTCCACAGGCACGCCACCGAACTTTGGGATCTACTCCACACTACATCACCGGACGTCGCCTTCCTAACTGAAACATGGATGAACGCATCATCAACACCTGATACCGCCATAGCCATCCCGGACAACTACAAGATTATCCGAAAAGACCACACCAACCAAACAGTAGGAGGCATCGCCATCGTCCATAAGAACACCATCAAAATCACGACCAGCTCCGACGATAACCTCACAACCGCCAAACACCTTCACTTCCAGGTCCACACCGACCCTAGAACCACACTCAGAGGCACCCTCATCTACAGGCCTCCAGGAACCCGTAAACAATTCAGCGAAGACATCACTGACTTCATCAGTCCACATGCCCTCGCCTCTGAGAACTACATTCTATTAGGAGACCTCAACTTCCACCTGGACAAGAAAAACGACAGCAACACCACCACCCTTCTCAACAACCTGGCCAATCTCGGCCTCAAACAACTTGTTGATACCCCCACCCATGTAGCCGGACATACACTCGACCGAATTTTCACCTCCAGCAAACACATCTCCTTCGATTGCACCACAGCTCTCCACTGGACGGACCACAGTTGTGTTCACTTCAGCTACAAAACCACCTCGACCCACAACCCCCCACAGCTTATCCCCCAAAGAAAATGGAACAAAATCACCACAGACCAACTCCTCACATCGCTCAACCAAAACCCACCCGCCCTCTCATCGGACCCAAACCAAGCTGCCATCAAATTCAAACAATGGAGCACTCACAGCGCTGACGAATTAGCACCCTTGAAAAACCATCACACCAAACAAGACAACAAAAAGGCCCCCTGGTTCAACAACGAACTTAAGATATCCAAAAAGTTATGCCGCACTCTCGAGAAAACATGGAGAAAAAACCCTACCACCGGCAACATGACCACCTTCAAGGCAGCCACCCGCAAACACCACCAGCTGATCCGATCCACCAAGAAATCAGCACTCAAGAATCGACTCGACAACAATGCTCATAACAGCAAGGAACTATTCAACATCGTCAAAGAATTCACCAACCCCACCGCTGCCTCAAACGACATCACTCCCTCCCAAAACCTCTGCGATTCGTTATCCTCCTTCTTCTACAACAAAATTGCCGACATACATAACAGCTTCGAAAACAGCTCCAACAAACAATCCTCTCCACCCCCCTCAGAACCTAAACAGCCCTCTAACAACCTCAGCACATGGAACACAATCACCACTGAAGACACCATCCGCCTCATGAATTCCATCCACGCAGGCTCGCCAACCGACCCATGTCCCCACCACATCTTCAACAAAGCAGACTCCATCATCGCACCCCATCTCTGTGATGTCATCAATTGCTCCTTCATCTCTGCTACCTTCCCCGAAAGCTGGAAACATGCCGAAGTCAGCGCCCTCCTGAAGAAACCCACAGCAGACCCCTCCGAACTTAAAAACTACCGCCGCATATCCCTTCTCACATTCCCGGCCAAAGTCATTGAAAAAGCCGTCAATGGCCAACTCGCCGCCTTCCTCGAATACAACAACTCCCTCGATCCCTCACAGTCCGGCTTCCGAGCCAAACACAGCACCGAAACCGCCCTCATCGCAGCAACAGACGACATCCGTACACTACTGGACAACGGAGAAACAGTGGCCCTCATTCTACTCAACCTCTTTGCCGCCTTCGACACTGTTTGTCACAGCACACTCATACAACGCCTCAGCAACGTCGGCATAAGAGGAAAAGCCTTGGACTGGATCATCTTGTTCCTAGCCGGGAGAACTTAGAGAGTCCGACTTCCCCCCTTCAAATCAGAAGCCACCGAAGTCATCTGCGGTGTACCACTGAGGAAATAGAAATTTTACGTGGCCAGTTTGTCCCCTACACGCACCCTATGTATGTACATATACCCCATGTATGTCCATGTCACCATGCAATTCCCTTCTCATGTCTGTAATAATAATGGCTCTGCATTTCCGTCCAATGTTAGCATGTCAGTTACCAAGCCTTCCATGAATGAAACGTTCATTTTGCACTGAGGCCTATTTTGCCAATGCATTTACATGGTGCACGTTTATAAGTCGAGATGAACTCGTTTTTGTGGTTCAGCCGAGCCAGGACCCGAATTCAGGCTCCAAGCCTCCTGATACTCTGAAAGCTGCAGTTTAGTTATGTATCCCTGACCTCTCACATACTTCCTGCTCAGCCGAGAGGTGCCCAGCCTGGCCTGCCAAGACAGTATTTTGCCTACAGTTATCTGCTCTGCTCCGCTGAAACACATTCCTGTCTAATGAATGGGGTAAACATATTCCGCCTGCAGAAGATAGGGCCTAGCCTTTCTGTCTCCATCCAAGTGATTTACAGAACCTACATCCATAGAAGGCCCATGGCCCCCGCAATGCACGAAGAAATATATGCACACACTAGCATTTAGTGATGAGCAGCCTTTGCTCGAGCGACCTTTACTTCAGACAATACATCCTCCAAACACAAGATATCAGATAGTGCCAGAAGTGCAGGTCGTTCTGACATCCAAGACTCCTCTACTAGCACTAAAGTCAGCTCCCCCCAGCTTTCCCCAGTTACACGTCAATTCCACGTCATGACCAATTTTGCGCGCACAAGTAGGGTAAAGGTTCCTGCTGACCATGCAGACCCCCTCCATGTATCCACCCACCTATGACACACCTATGACTCATCAAGTGAACACCCACGTGTACGCCTTCTTACACGCCCTCTTTTACGCCCATGTGCTCTTATCTCTCTCTTTCACTTGCTCCGCCTGGAGCGCTCCGCCTTCTCTATGCAAGTTAATGTACGTTTTAACTATATATAATGTGCTCTGTGAATAAAGATTCAGATGACGATCCTTCCTGATCCCTAGTGGTGATGGAACCCGATTCTCCATTAACTCGAGTTACTGAATTAAAGCCCTTCTGAATCGGACACCACGGACTCTGCCTCTCATTATATGCATGATCCTTATAGTATAGAAATTATGACAGGGTAATTAATTATTTACCACATTAATCTGGCGCCTGAACAGGTACAAGTCCCCTTCCCCACGCGCCGGCGATGTAGGTCCAGCCCCCTGCCCCCTTCTACAGCCGTGACGGACTTCAAGTGTACACGACAGAGGGACTTCCTGCCTACTCCCTCAGGCCCACTGAGGAGACGGAGACTGCGACCAGGCATCCACACGAGGCGGTGAGGTTCGCGGACCATCCCAACCAGAGCCCAAGCCTAGAGAGCAAGGTCCGAGGTATCCCGAGGCCCACCTGTTCCGAGGCGCATGCGCAGCAGCAGCAGCACCAGCAGTAGCAGTAGCAGTCACGCAGTATCGAGTTTCCGAGGCCTTCAGTTCTGCTTCCCGGTGAGTACCGTTATTGGGAACGCATAGAGACGGGTTCATTTATTTGAGCCCGGTAAAGATGTATCTGGGTACACAGATACGGTAAAGACGTGTCCATTTCGGTGGACGCGGTAAAGACGTGTCTCTTTACGAGACCGGTATGGTTGTACTGTTTTGCAGTGCATAAAGTAAACAGTTTTTCAGGATCATTTTTTTTTTTCTATGTACTAGTTAGGATGTATCTGTTTTTAATGTTTTAATGTTGTAGTGTGAATGGTTGTTTCCAGTCTATTTTTGTGTATATTGTGTTTTCATTAAAGTTGGTTCCAACATGCCACTGTTTTCGAAATTACGTCAGATAGGGACCAGGAAAGGGATACTCGAAGAGGCAGTCCCCGTCCCGCCTAGAGACACTCCTGGCCATTTCATGTACCAGAAGAATGGGTTAGATGCCATACTGTTTTTAGACTTATGGGTAGATTACACGAAGGATCTGGACGAGAAATATAGATGGCCTGCCTCAGGAACATGGGATGCTGAATGCATCATGAAAGTAGAGGAAGCACTATGGAAAAAGAAAGCTAGACAGTCCCAGAAAGATGCCATTGAATTATGGCATAAAGAAGCGCATAGGAGAGCAGAAAAAGAATTCCACAAAGCAGAGAGAAGTAAAGAAGCAGCAGAAAAAGCCAGAGAAAAAGAACTAAAGGAAGAGGGGGAACGGGTCAAGGCAGAACAAGCAGATAGAGAAAGAAATGTCCTTATCAAAGGCATGTATCCGGTCCTCGCTGAAGGACTAGCTAAAGTGACCCCGGAAGTACCCAGTAATTTGCCGCCACCACTGATCCCGACCAAAGTACGTAGTCATAAACAGACAGCAGCTGAGGCTTTTATTTCCTCCTATTTAGAAGAGGCCGCTCCGGATTATGGTAATGCAGGTTTTCCTCCTCCTCCTCCTCCTGTCCCGTCCGTCAACAATCCTTTTCTCCCCCTGCCCGCATCACAGGAACAGTTTACACAACCGCGGCCTCCACCGACCGTGAAAGACGACTCAGGCCAAGGGGCAGTGGGAGGGGGGCCCACAAACATACTGCAAACACCGTCACCATCACGAGCACTGCAAGAGCTAGCATTACAACGAACGCCACAAATGACAGCATCACCTTTTAAACAAACTGTAATGATTTCACAATGTATATATGATCCAGTACCAGGTGTGGGCCCAATGCTCATGTACTCACTACGATTAAGACGCGTTGCAGAGTATCTGATCACATTACCAGGCATTAAGGACAATTTAGACAAAATATACCATTTCATTAGAACGGGGGAGGGACCCGAGAGTACACATGAGGCCATGGCACAAAGAAAGGTGGAGGTTCAACGCGCAATTTTACGTTTTTTGATTAATTGTCTGATCAGGGAACAAGACCAGCCAGATAAAGGAGTAACTAGTGGTATGATTGATTGGAGTGACAATATAGCTGCCGGTAAACATGATACAATGGCAAAGATAGAATGCATGTACAGGAAAATACGTAAAGAGATTCTAAACTTACACAGGAAAGAGTCAGACGAGAAAGAGGACGACTTAGCATCAGATGATGCTGAGCCCGAAACCGAGGAAGTGGATAAAATGAATTACGTAGGTAGAGCAAGACAGTTTGACAGACCCAAGGGCCTCGATTACAGCAAACATGGACCTCCCGTACCAGAAAGATATTCTCTCAAACACCTATTCCAAGCTACTGAGAATGCACTGAACAGACGAGCAGGGGGCGGGGGCGGTAGACCCCACACTATACACGAACAGGAACTAGCCCGGTCAGCCGTTCAATGGCCGTCTAATTCTAACATATATAATGATGACGTAGTGGCGCAAACCTTTTTAAGCCTTCCTCCGGAAGAACAGCGTTTAGCTGGTATTTACATGGTTCAACATCTGATCACGTTGTACGAGAGTCAACGTTCTGATCCCGGTCCCTTGTACAAATTACTGGACGATATACTCCTAGAGAGATGGAGAGGCCTAGGTACCGAATTAATTAATGTCATTCTAGACCAACGACAATAAATACTTGACTTTTCTGACCACGCACATGATTCCTGCCCCACACCACGACAGAAAGATCTTACACATAGACAGACAGAACCCCCTACGAGAGGTACATCCCGTCAAAAATGAAAACAATGAGCTTCAACGAGTATATGTTTACACACCCTTGACGAAAATAGAAATACTGGAAATGAAAAAGATGCTGCCCTGCCATGATAAAGACCCGGGGGGATTCCACCGTGAATTAAAAGACATTCTCCGCATAGGGGATTACACATACGCTGACATCATTACATTTTTAAAAGTACCGTTACCAGCAGGCATTTATGAAAAGCTTAAAGAGAAAGACTGGGAGGTGGGAGAGAAAAAGATAAATTGGGCAGAATTGGAAACAGAGGATAAAGGCCGGCACCCTGGTGTTGGTCTTGGGGAAAAAGCTAAAGAACTACCTGAGCTATTGATACAGGTCCTGCCGAGATTATTAGTTACTAAAAAGGAAGATTGGGATGCTATTTCAGCCTGTAAACAGAAACAAGACGAAGACACCAGTGATTTTTATTCTAGATTCGAAAAATGTTTTACTATTAATAGTGGCCTTAAGCCAAGTAGTGAATCATATCCACATCTTTTTGTGAGCAAATTAGTAGAGAATTCCTTACCCCCGATCAAAAATAGAGTACTGAAGGTTGAGAGTACCTGGCAAGCAAATAAACCTTCCCAAATGTTGCAAATGTTACAATACCACCAGAACCGAATTAGAGAGGAACAGGAACATGAAAAGAGACGCATGAAAGATACGAAAATGAAAGTGCTAATTGCACAATCAGTACCAGCCGATGGGCATAAAAAGGGCACGGCACCTGTTAAAGGGAACTGTAATTATTGTAAGCAACCAGGTCACTATGTAAATGAATGTGCTGTCCTGAAACACAATATAGCTACAGGCAAGACAAAAGAAAGACCGCATCCTCCCAGACAGAATAGCACCCCACAGAACACGCAAACGCCACAGAACACGCAACAGACAGTAGCTGTACCGCAACCCATAGCTGCCACACAACATGTCACGCAACAAATGTACCAGTACCCGCAGTCAGACTATCCAGAATATCAACAGTACTCATGAAATAGCCTAGAGAGGGAGGTTGGCTTGCCCCTTATTGAGGTTCCTGTAGATCAAGAGGGTCAAGACAGAAAATGTCTGATTGACACAGGGGCGAGCAGAACTACCATCAGTCATGACGAGGTTCCAGGGGCACCCCTCTCAGGCTCACAGAATATTTCCCTGGGATTTTCGGGAAAGCCTATTGTTAACAAAGTGTCAAAGCCAGTATCCCTAGGAGTCGGTCCATTGTCCCGTACCACAGACTTGTTACTTACTAAGTCATGTCCAGAAAATTTGCTTGGTATAAAGACATTGAAAGAACTAGGAGCAGTAATTTGTTGTTCTCCGGAAGGAGTGTGATTGTTTTTACCTGATTTTAAAGGACATTATGTGTTGAGAGATTTTGATCCCAGACTCCAAAATGTACCACAGCATTTATGGGTGCAAGGTCCGACTGATCTAGGTTACATGCACATTACGGCTCATCGTGTCACTCTCAAACCAGGAGTTGTACTGCCACGAATCCGACAATACAAGTTACCACCTGATGCCGTAGTAGCATTACTGAAAATTGTTGACGAACTCATTGCACAGGGAGTGGTAGTAGAAACTGACTCAAATATATGTAATTCACCTGTCATCCCTATTCTGAAACGAACTGACCCGAATGCACCACCGGTCTACAGACTAGTGATTGACCTCCGAGAACTGAACAAGTGCATAATACCCCAGTACCCAGTGGTCTCAGACATTTCTTCATTACTGACTGCAATTGATTCGGAGGCAACGTTCTTTACTGTAATTGATTTAAAGAACGCCTTCTTCAGTGTCCCAATACATCGTGAGAGCCAGTATCTCTTCGGATTCTGTTTAAATGGACGCAGTTTTAAATTTACGAGGGCTCCTCAAGGATTCACAGAAAGTCCTAGTATTTACAGTCAAGCATTAAAAAGACAACTAGACAGTATTCACATGCCTGCCGACACCGCACTGCTTCAATATGTGGACGATATCTTGATTACAGCACGAACAGAAAAAGACTGCGAACGTGCATCACTGACAGTCTTATACTTTCTGGCAGACAAGGGGCACAAAGTGTCCCCTTCAAAGTTACAATTCTGTGCACAGCAAGTGGTGTACCTTGGACACTTGCTGTCCAAGAGGGGTAGACAGCTAACACAAGACCGCATTCAGTTAATTGCAAATCTTTCACAGCCCAAGACACAAAAGGAGGTACGGGCCTTCATTGGCCTCACTTCTTACTGCAGACAATGGATTCCCCAGTATGCATATCTAGCCAAGCCACTCATACAGTTAACAACACAGGAGGTAGCGTCTTCGACTGTCCTCCCTTGGACACAAGAACATACACTTGCATTTGAAAAATTGAAAAAGCTCTATGTCAAGCACCAGTTTTAGCGACTCCTTGTTACAGCAAGCCTTTTACACTTTTTGTCACTGAACGAGAAGGTACAGCATTATCTGTCCTTACACAAGATCAAGCAGGAAAACACACGCCTTGTGCTTATTTTTCTAGTACATTGGATCCAGTGGCCCAGGCTCTGCCTGCGTGCCTGAAATCAGTTGCAGCAACAGCCCTAGCAATAAGACAGAGTGATTCCATAGTGTTAGGACATCCCCTGACAGTACAGGTTCCACACTCAGTGCAAGTTCTCTTGAAAAGGACTCAGACACAACACCTGACTGTAGCAAGACTGACAGGATATGAACTGACATTATTCCAGCCACACATAGAGATCAGACGATGCAACACTTTAAACCCTGCTACACTCTTGCCCTCAAGCACAGCAGACACTGCACCACATGACTGTGTGGAAGTAATTAATACAGTAACAAAGCCAAGACAAGACTTGACAGACATTGCACTGCCAGACCCAGACCTGACACTTTATGTGGATGGTTCATGCATGAGAACAAGCACAGGAGAGTTAGTGGCCGCATATGCAGTGACAACTGATACTGAAGTCATAGAGACACATCGAATTGACACACTGTCAGCCCAGGCAGCAGAGCTCATCGCTCTGACACAAGCCTGTATACGAGCCAAGAACTTGAAAGTAAACATATATACAGATTCACAGTATGCCTTCGGGGTCGTTCACGACTTCGGAGTTTTGTGGCAGGAGGGAGGTTTCCTGACCTCTCATGGGGCCAAAATTCAGCATCGTCCCCTCATTCAGGCTCTGTTAGAAGCAATACACTTGCCTACAGCCATAGCCATCATGAAGTGCAAAGCACATACTAAAGTCACAGACACCATTTCCCAGGGTAACGACCTGGCAGATCGAACAGCTAAACTTATAGCCCAGACTCCAACAGACACTACAACAGACACGACAAAGACAGAAGTACCATCACTGACAAACTGCATGACAGTCAGGGATCCCACACAAGATGTACTCGACATACAGACACATGCCACTCCAGACGAAATAAAGAAATGGACTGAACAAGGAGTGGTCCAGACTGACCAGGGTTGGATGACAAAAGGCAAAGCCACATGGTTTCTTCCTGACTCCATGGTTCAAGTCATCATAAATACAGCACATAGTCCAGCACACTTAGGAGAAAAGGCTATGTTAGACAGTTTACAGAATATTTGGTTCAACAAGCACCTGCGTGCAGCAGCAAAACAGAAAGTGCGTACTTGCATGATCTGTTGCCAGTTCAATCCAGGCAAAGGCATTCCCGTGGAACAAGGTGGATTTCATCCTCCTGACCACCCTTTTGAAGTCCTCCAGATGGATTATATCCAGATGGACAGATGTCGAGGATATAAATATGTCCTAGTAGTTGTATGTGCATTATCCAGATGGACAGAAGCGTACCCAGTCCCAGATTACACTGCTGTGACCACTGCCAGGCAGTTGGTTCGAGAGTTCTTTCTGCGGTACGGCTTGCCCCGTGTTGTGTACTCAGATAACGGTCAGCCATTCTCCTCTGAATTAATGAAACAAGTATCTCTTCTGTTAGGGTACCAGTGGAAGTTCCATTGTGTACGACACCCAGAGGCAGCCGGACTCGTTGAGAGACACAATCAGACACTTAAGACAAAATTAGCGAAAGTCTGTGCAGAAAAAGGCGTGGATTGGATGGCAGCCTTGCCGGTTGCCCTCTTTTACATGCGTATGGTAGCTCATTTCAGAACAGGACTGTCCCCGTACGAGGTAGTTTTTGGTAGACCACCGAATATGTGGGGTACGCCTATGCCAAAGAAAATTACCGATGTTGACAGTAATATGCTGACAGATTACCTGGCTTCCTTGATGTCTGCACTCCTCTCTTGTCGTTCACAGGTTGCAGCCGCCTTCCTCGACAACACTCAAGTGAAGGAACACTCCATCGTTCCAGGAGATACAGTATTAGTACGGAACTTTGATCGTTCAAGTCCTCTAGAGCCCCGCTGGCGAGCACCGAAGTTAGTGCTTCTCACAACAAGGACCGCCGTCAAGGTCGAGGGAAGAAAGGGCTGGATCCATGCCCAACACGTCAAAAGATTCCATGGACACGGAACTGTAATCGAAACTAAGGACTGCCCAGAAACCAGTGACTCAAAGCCCCCTTTGCTAGAAAAGACTCCGCAACCGGAGTATAAGTTAAAGCTACGGTCTAGTAGGTCAGACAGCGTTTAATTGTTTAAGTCCACCCTGTGGTGAATCGGTTAGACAGGTTCCTGACATGTATAAGATCATAGACCCGAATAATAGACAGAGAGATAAGAAAGAGAAATACTGCAAGACCTTACACAGCAGATGCATAGTAACTCTGATCATTATGTTTCTTTTAAGTATATCGATTATATGTATAAGCTTGACGCTACATGTTTTCCTTCCTCCTCTTGGTTCACATATACATTCTTCCTTCAACGACACTATAGAGCACACATTCAGTGACCTGCCACCCCATGAACTGTCATATCGACTAGCACTGCGCAACAATACTTTTATTCGCATGTTGCACCATTCTCATCAGACCAGCAATGTAACGAATTGCTGGGTATGTGGCCGACTCCCACCTTATCAGAAAACGAAGGGAGTTCTGCCCCTCTTTCCTTTCCCGTTCTCGCACAATGGTTCGTGCGGAGCATGGTTTGCTTTAATGTCATCACAAGACAGAAAGTTCACAGATTCCTAGAGTGAATGGATTTGGGGAGATTTGAATATAGTAATGAATAAGGCGTGTTTCCCAGACAAAGATGGTTTTCCCCAAAGGAAAGGAACAGATCTAGAAAATGAAGTGTATGAACTAGGAAATGTTTCCCTTAACCTTATGATTCTGAATGTCCAGTCCGAGACAAATATAGGTTCACCGTTCATAACAGTCTTACCAGTAAAAGGTGAATTATGCGTTAGAAAGAAAGGCTCAGTGCATTTAGGACAGAGTGATTGTAATACTGTGGTCGAGTTTAATGATAAAGGAAAGTCTACTTTCAAAGCTTCCCGCCATTCCTATTTCATTTGCGGTCAGACTGCCTATGTGCGTCTGCCCTTAGACTGGGGTGGGACGTGTTATATAGCGTTCCTACTGCCACCTGTTTTTCTAGCCCCATCCCATTATCATCGAGATTCACGACTAGTACATGTTAGACACAAGAGGGAGACCGATTCCCCAGTAGTTGATCAGACTGAGACAGCTTGGGAGCAATATAAAGATTTCATTAAAGGATACTTCTGGTTCATAGGTCCCGTCCAAAACAGTAAACTCATATGCAGGTTAACAAGAACTTTGGAAGCGGTAGTGAATGAGACTACTTCTGCTTTAGGAAACTTGACGGAGGAGCAGTCAGCTATGAGACTTGTTGTTCTTCAGAACCGCCTTGTTCTTGATGTCATCCTGGCAGATAGGGGCGGGGCTTGTAGAGTGATCGGCTCCAGTTGTTGTGTGTTTATTCCTAATAACGCGCCATCCGTGTATGCAGCAATAACAAGGCTCCACAAGATAGCTCATGAAATGCATCAAGACCCATGGTCTTGGTCCGGTTGGCTCTGGAGTGTAATATCGGGATGGGGTTGGACAGTGTTGTCCTTCCTAGGACTGATACTGCTCGTAATATTCAGTTGCTGTCTCTGTGTGCAATGTGGCCCAGCGATTTGCGGCTTGTGTGCCACCGCCTGTATTCCCCGTCCACGTCCACGTGTACAAAAGAAAAAAGACGAGCAAATGATGCTGTATGATCAGATATATGGTATCATGAATATAGATGTGTCCTAACGGGCACAGTAGGGGACAAGGAGGGAATGAGGAAATAGAAATTTTACGTGGCCAGTGTGTCCCCTACACGCACCCTATGTATGTACATATACCCCATGTATGTCCATGTCACCATGCAATTCCCTTCTCATGTCTGTAATAATAATGGCTCTGCATTTCCGTCCAATGTTAGCATGTCAGTTACCAAGCCTTCCATGAATGAAACGTTAATTTTGCACTGAGGCCTATGTTGCCAATGCATTTACATGGTGCACGTTTATAAGTCGAGATGAACTCGTTTTTGTGGTTCAGCCGAGCCAGGACCCGAATTCAGGCTCCAAGCCTCCTGATACTCTGAAAGCTGCAGTTTAGTTATGTATCCCTGATCTCTCACATACTTCCTGCTCAGCCGAGAGGTGCCCAGCCTGGCCTGCCAAGACAGTATTTTGCCTACAGTTATCTGCTCTGCTCTGCAGAAACACATTCCTGTCTAATGAAAGTGGTAAACATATTCCGCCTGCAGAAGATAGGGCCTAGCCTTTCTGTCTCCATCCAAGTGATTTACCGAACCTACATCCATAGAAGGCCCATGGCCCCCGCAATGCACGAAGAAATATATGCACACACTAGCATTTAGTGATGAGCAGCCTTTGCTCGAGCGACCTTTACTTCAGACAATACATCCTCCAAACACAAGATATCAGATAGTGCCAGAAGTGCAGGTCGTTCTGACATCCAAGACTCCTCTACTAGCACTAAAGTCAGCTCCCCCCAGCTTTACCCAGTTACACGTCAATTCCACGTCATGACCAATTTTGCGCGCACAAGTAGGGTAAAGGTTCCTGCTGACCATGCAGACCCCCTCCATGTATCCACCCACCTATGACACACCTATGACTCATCAAGTGAACACCCACGTGTACGCCTTCTTACACGCCCTCTTTTACGCCCATGTGCTCTTATCTCTCTCTTTCACTTGCTCCGCCTGGAGCGCTCCGCCTTCTCTATGCAAGTTAATGTACGTTTTAACTATATATAATGTGCTCTGTGAATAAAGATTCAGATGACGATCCTTCCTGATCCCTAGTGGTGATGGAACCCGATTCTCCATTAACTCAAGTTACTGAATTAAAGCCCTTCTGAATCGGACACCACGGACTCTGCCTCTCATTATATGCATGATCCTTATTAATGTATAGAAATTATAACAGGGTAATTAATTATTTATCATCACTCAGTCCCACCCTCTTCAACGTCTACATGAGCCCACTCGCTTCCATCGCGCGTCAACACAACCTAAACATCATCTCCTACGCTGACGACACCCAACTGATCCTTTCCCTCACCAAAGACCCCAACACCGCCAAAACCACTCTTCACGAAGGCATGAAAGAAGTAGCCGTATGGATGAAAGACAGCCGCCTTAAACTTAACTCAGACAATACGGAAGTGCTCATCCTAGGATCATCCCCCTCTGCCTGGGACGACTCATGGTGGCCTTCGGATCTGGGGCAAGCACCCATACCCACGGACCATGCACGTAACCGTGGCTTCATCCTAGACTCTTCACTCTCGATGACCAATCAAGTCAACGCAGTCTCGTCCTCCTGCTTCAACGTACTTCGTATGCTCAAAAAAATCTTCCGCTGGATCCCCGCCGAGACAAGAAAAAATGTCACCCACGCACTGGTTACGAGTCGACTAGACTACGGAAACACCCTCTACGCCGGAATTACAGCCAAATTACAGAAAAAACTCCAACGCATCCAAAACGCATCAGCAAGACTCATTTTGGACATCCCTCGCCAAGATCACATCACCGGCCACCTGAAAGACCTCCACTGGCTTCCAGTCAACAAGAGAATAACGTTCCGTCTTCTCACCCACGCACACAAGGCCCTCTACAAACTAGGGCCCGAATGCCTCAACTCTCGGCTATCCTTCTACACACCCACTCGCCAACTAAGATCATCCAATCAAGGCCTCGCCGCAGTTCCACGTATCCAAAGATCCACCATGGGAGGTAGATCCTTCTCATACCTGGCGGCCAAGACCTGGAACTCACTCCCCACTAACCTCCGCCTTACTCAAAACCACATCTCCTTCAGAAAAGAACTTAAAACCTGGCTATTCGATAAATAATGAACCCCCCTCCCCAAGCGCCTTGAGACCCTTTGGGTAAGTAGTGCGCTTTATAAATTCTTGAACTTGAACTTGAACTTAAAACGTGCTGCATAATTTGCCATTTTATGCTGCATATTTTAGTCAACTATGCCTCAATCCGATATTCCACTGTCACATCATTTTGGTAACCCTCCTGATTGAAGTACCTGCTTGTCACACAGGCATTATAGTAAACGTGGGGAGTATCCTGCTGAGGCAGGAATGTAATGCTCTGATCACCAATATCAACCGAAGGGCACTCCTGCAGGGGTGTGGATAGCACAGGCACCTGAAGAATCAATTCAAGCAGCCACCCAAAGGAATAGTATTTAAGACTGTGGCGCTGCGTCAATAGGATGAGCGAACATCTGGATATGCATGTGTACTGTTTTTCCTCCACATTTAACTTGCTTTGGAATCCATGTTTGTTGTGGATTATTCCTTGGCGGGTTATAGAAACCTCTGAACTTTGTGCTATAGAGCTGCCTCGCACAAGGACAGGCCTGTACGCATGAGGGGTAGGTGCCGGGTTGCCAGGGGAACTGTTCAGCGCACCCCCTGCACCAATGTGAGTGCCAAGGAAGGCGCGAGGCGGGTGATGGGCACATCTATCTCAAGGCATTATTACACAAGGACAGGTATGTGCGAGTGAGGAGCTCGTGACAGGCACAACCTGCTCACTGCATTGTTACACAAGGACAGGCCTGTGCGTGTGATGCAGAGATGCCAGGCTGTGATACGTGACAACCCAGCTCACTGCATTGCACAAGGACATGCTAGTGGGAGTAAGGGGCGGATGACAGGCACAACCAGCTCACTGCATTATTGTACAAGGACAGGCCTGTGCGCGTGAGGGGCACGTGCCGGGTTGCCAGGTGAACTGTTAAGCACACCCCCAGTATCGATGTGAGTGCTTAGTAAGGTGCGAGGCGGGTGATGGGCGCAGAACATCTCACTGAACGAACCAATGACAGCCCTGTGCTCATGACTGGCGCAAAGTGGGTGACAGTCACAACCAACTCACCGAATGTGGTTGGATAAGCCTGTGCATGACACCTCAAATGACAACCTGGTGTGTGTTGTATACATAAAAAAACCCTGCATAATCCCTGAGAACCACACAATGGTAGTGTAGAAGAGCGACGCAGAAATGAGAGGGCACATTTAAAAAAAGAAAAAAACAAAGGAAAGCTTTGCTGGGAGGTGGTCATTCTTTGCTGAGAAAAGGTTCTGGCAGCGAAGAGTCCTTTACAGGAGGTGTTGAGGGAGAGCCTGACCTCGAAAAGGAACTTGTAAAGAAAAACAAGCCAGGAAGTGGTGCGTGCGCGAGAGAGAGAGAGGGGGAGCAGGAGGTGAACCCGGGAGTGGTGCGTGCGTGCATGCACAGTCTGCTCATTGCCAAGCACTGCACACATGCTTGTGGCGCCCCGCTGCTCGTTCCACAAGGTGGATGCCGCCACAAGCACAAGTGCGTGCTTGAAAATAAGCAGAACAACGGCCAAAGGCCCTCATATGCAGCACATGTGCGCTGCATAGGCGAGACCTTAAAAGGGCCAGTACTTGGTACCGGGCAATACCGGCCCTTTTAAAGCGCTTAAGGCAGCACAAGTTGTCCCAAGGTTGCTGCCGATATTGCGGTATGGTACCAGAGGTGCAGCAGTGACATTCATAATACTCGTGCGGGAGAAAGTGCCAAGTGCATTGGAAAAGTGAATATATAAAGCAGATTTTGAGCATCAGAGTAGAAGAACTCCACTAATATTTCTAGAAGTGATCTGGTATGAATTCTGCCACGGTTTTTAAATGATAACTCAATAAAAGCAAAAAAAAAAGCTTGTTGGTGGTCTTTATGAACAACCATTTAAACTATTATCTAGGTATTACTATTATATTGAAGAAATATTTAAAACTTACTGATCTAGGCTAAAGTAGAGAACATTTGGGTTGGACAGGATGCACGGTCGAGTGCGGAACTCTGGCCCAGATGTCCACACACGAGTGGCCAAGATTGTGAGCTGAAGTGCCTTGCAATGCAGCACCCAAGGAAATACCACTTCACACATACCCCAGGATTAGCTGTGCAGTAAAACCTCTGTTACACTAGATTCAAACTTAAATGTCACATTTTAATTTGATAGTAGATGACGTTTGTAAAAAATATATTTTACTCTCAACTCAACTGTTTTTTTCTTGATATATTGGATTTTCCTCGATTCTGCTATGCAACCCTTCCACATATGTTTACATATGACATGGATGAGGCACACCACAAGTTGCAGGAACACACTGAACACTAACTGATCTCACTTTGGATTATCAGCTAGATTTCTATGTGTCTTGTGCTAAGGACACTGTCCTGCATTTGATTTCTACACCTTTAATGAATGGCGACCGTGCTGCAGCATAATAATATATTATACTAATTCCACTCCTGTCACAAAGAAAAGATCACTGTGCTGTCACGTCAGCCTGGTGAGATAACCTCAATTCTATGGGAACTTCAAATGTTACAAACCACAAATATATTTACCTCCATCCACTGCACCGAGATAGCTACATCAGTCTAATAAAATAATTGTACAAGTATACATCATGATAAATCTGATGAAACACAACCTTTCTAGAGCAGTATTATGCTGATTTAATGAGGCTTACTTGCACCAGTGCAAGCACATTGTGTGTGGCTGGCATTTGGCGGGGAACAGCGTTTACAACGCAACTTTTACCACGCAGTACCTTTACCACGCAACTTTTACAACGCAAGTCGTTACAACGACTTGCGCTGGGGGGCGCTGTAGGATAGGGAATAGTTTAATTTACTATCCAAAACCTTCCCTACTATCCACGGGTGGAATTGGAATAGTAAATTAAACTATTCACTATCCAGCGCCCCCCAACGCAAGTCGCTGTAACGACTTGCGTTGTAAAACCTGCGTGGTAAAGGCATGCGTTGTAAAAGCATGCATAGTATGTTATGTCATGTTATGTTAAAGAGAGTTTTATATAGCGCTCAGCTACTCCATGGAGTGTCCTGGCACTTAAAAACCCTCGGCGGTACAGGCGGGGGGGGGCAAAACAGAGCACCTACTGAACAAAGAGCAGAGTTTTAAGGTCCTTCCTAAAAGCTAGCAAATTGTCATTAGTTCTGAGAGACAGAGGCAAAACGTTCCACAACTGTGGAGCCAGACGTCTAAAAGAACGTCCGCCGCACCTGGCACGCCGAATTGCTGGTACAGCTGCCAAGGCCAAGGTGGAAGACCTAAGTGATCTATATGGCTGGTAGAAAACCATCCGCTTTCGGAAGTACACAGCTCCTGTGCCATGAAGTGCCTTAAAGGCCACAGTGAGTGCTTTGAAAACAATGCGCTTTCTGATTGGAAGCCAGTGAAGGGTTTTAAGAAGGACACTTGCACTGGCTCTCCGATTGAGGCCGAAAATGCGTGCGGCAGAGTTTTGGACAGTTTGCAAGCGCGATAGGAGGAAATCCGGTAGGCCCAGATACAGCACATTTGCGTAATCCAGGAGGGGGTCTATCAAAGCCTGCACAGTAACTCTTCTATGATCCAACGAGAGTAGGGGCAAGAATTTCCTGATCATGTTTAGGAGACCAAATCATTTACCCACTAGGCCCAGAACCTGAGGTTTCAAAGAGAGGCCAATGTCAACCTGCACTCCGAGATTTTTGGCGACCACCAAGTCACTGGAGGGGGGAACATGGCCGCCGGCCACCAGGACTTCCACCTTGGATCCAGGAGGCAACCAAAGAACAGCACCTCAGATTTATCGGAATTGCACTTGAGGCTGTTTCGCTGAAACCAGTCGAATACAGCTTCCAGACAGCCTCTGATGATCTCGCCATCAAAATCGGAGCCTCTGTCACACGAGAAAAGGAGCTGGGTGTCGTCTGCGTACGACACGATCTGAGCTCTATGGGCCTCCGCCAGTGCCGCCAGAGGGGCCATATAGATATTAAAAAGAGTTGGGCTCAAAATTGAGCCCTGGGGAACTCCCACCTCTAGTGGCGGCATCGTAGCAGAGAACGGAGGGCCCAGACCGTTTGTTGGCGGTCAGCTAGAAAAGACTCAAACCAACTGTGCACCGACCCCCTCAGACCGATCTCCCTGAGTCTAGTGAGGAGACGGCCATGGGGGACGGTGTCAAAGGCCACTGAGAGATCCAGCATCACCAGAATCGCTTTGCCCCTGGAGTCCAAGGTTTCCTTGATGGCCTCCGTGACTTCTAGCAGAGCTGTCTCAGTGCTCATGTTAGATCGGAAACCCGATTGTGAATGGTGTAGAATACTATGTGTCTCCAGAAAGTTGGTAAGAGTTAGATGGACGTGCTTCTCCACAATTTTCGCCAAAGCTGGCAGGAGGGAAATGGGTCTATAATTAACATAGGCCGTGGGATCAAGATTGTTTTTTTTAGAAGTGTCAAAATGGGAGCCTGTTTCCAGGACTGAGGCACCACGCCTGTGCTACGGGAGAGATTAAGCACCGGATTGACTAAAGGATTGATCACTTGAGCAACTTTTGCAAGAAATTTAGCGGGGCAGGGGTCAAGAGGGGAGCCAGATTTAAGTTTCAAAAGGAGGTCCAAGGAAGCCTGCGGAGTTAGGGGCGGGAAGTCCGAAAGAGAAGGACTCTCAGCGTCTAAAGATAGTATGAGAGGAGACACTTCCTGGGCTGTGGCCACACCTACAGCAGAAAAAGAGGCCTGAATAGATTTGATTTTATTAGCGAAGAAGTTAGCTAATACAGTGACCCACAGCTCAGAATGCAAGCTTCTGGGGGCGAGGTAAAATCCTTCACAATCAGAAATATTTCTTTGCAAGAGTTAGCAGCTGCCTCAATTCTTCTTGCAAAGTAGGACTTTTTTTCTGCGGTGATGTCATGATGGTATTCCTTGATGGATTCTCTATAAGCTTCCTTAGATAGAGATTCATAGTGCCTACGCCATACTCTCTCTGCTTTTTTACATTGCCGCCGCTTCTCAGCCAGAGCTGGAGAAAACCAAGGAGCAGATGCTCGGGGAGAATTAGTACGGTCGACGTGAAGGGGGGCCAGTTCATCAAATTGTTGAAGGAGCCAAGTCTGCAGGCGCTCAACATCAGTCTCTAGAGCGCCAGTCAGCAGGCACGGGTGGGAAAGTAAGGCCTGCGCTAGCATGTCTGAGGAGGCATGATGGAAGGCTCTGATGTTCTGAGCCTTGTGGGCGTGGCCGCTAGAAACAACTTTTTTGGAGTGAGTGATCGGAAATTCCACTAAGAGTGGTCCGACCAAAGAACTGGCACAGGGGTGGAGGTGTCAATCGGGATAGTTGAGAACACTTGGTTTAGTGTATGACCCTTGATATGTGTTGGGGCCGAGAAATAAGGGATGAGTCCCAAAGAAGCAGTGGTGTCACTAATCTTGATGCTGTCTGTTGAATCCTCAATATCCATATGGATATTGAAGTCACCTAAAAGCAGGCAATGCTGTAATTTTACGCAAAGTGCCGAGATTACGGAATGGAGCTCCTCATGGAAAGAGCCCATGGGGCCTGGAGGTCTATAGACCAGGAGCCCCGAGCACGATTGATGTGGAGACAGGGAAAGAGAGAATCCCAAAGTCTTGCATCCCTGAATATCGTCAGTGTGTACAATTGAACATGCATAGCGCTTATCCACCACCATAGCATCCCCACCACCCCTACCGTTGACTCTGTCTTTCCTAAGGATGACATAGCTGGGGGGGATCGCTGTGGCTATATCCGGACCCGAACAGTCTCCCAACCACGTCTCAGTCAGAAAGAGACAGGTGGGCTTAATCTCTGTCAGCAGATTAAAAACATCCAATGCATGCTTCCCTAGGGACCTAGTATTTAATAATAAACAATTATTCTTGTTAGGAATGAAATTGGGAATAGAGATGGAACCATTGCCTGGTAGCCATCTGCAGCCGGGGCAGTGTCTTTTGCCTTTGGGTAGTTTAGGAAAGACGTACAACAGGTATTCGTATTGTCCCTGAGAGCTAGAAGCTCACCGTGGGTGTATGTTAACATCCTGGCCCACTCACCCGTCCGCCCCCATCTGCCTCCGGGACGCTGACGGGCGCACACGGGCTTTCCTTTGGCGCTCCTTAGGCGCGCCCGCTGCTCGCGTCCGCTGCGCGTAAGCGAGCTTACTTAGTGTTAAGGCGTCGACGGCGCTAGGCAGAACCACTAGACTGCCGCCAGGCGTGCCTGCCCCCTTCCAAGATGACCGCTACAAGCGCAAAGCCTACACGTCCCTGCACCCCATTCAGCACCAAAATCGGCTGACTGGGTGATGTACGCTCAGGGCAAGGCAGCGCGGGCAGCGCAGCATAGGTAGCAGGACAATGAGGGGTGAGTAACAGCTGGAATAGCTAAAGTGCAGAAGAATACTAAAAGTCACCCGGCTTTCCGCCTGATACAGGTGATACAAAGAGCGAAATGGAGCGCAGTGCGCACAGTAACACAACACAGTTTAAAATCACTGTCAGTAAGCAAGTAGCAAATAAAACATTAAAATCTGCTGATATCAGTAAAAATGCACCCGCTCGCCCGCACCCGGCTTTCCACCTCAGGTTACGTGGGAGGGATGAGGATCTGACCCGAGCTCTTCTCTGTGGAGTTTTAAGGCGTCGCCGGCGTTAGGCAGAACCACTAGACTCTAACACTAGTAACGACATACATCCGCATTTGGCTATTCAAAAAGCAGGCTTGAATTGAATAGTGCCCAAGAGAGGGTGAGGAACCCCGTCAGAAGAAGTGGACCTCTCACCAGGCCGCCTATACCTTGAAGCCAGTGTGCTAGAATTGATTGAATCCTGGATTTGCATGCATACAAGATGTTCATTTGTTTCCACAACACCTCTAAGGACAACAACCATGTAATCACAGTGGAGACCACAAAACACCTATCTGGAGACACCTAAACTGAGCTTTTTTCAAACATAACTCAAGAATTTACTCCTTTCTACCACACACAAGAGCCGTCTGATTCCTGCCCTTCAATAAATCCCAAGACAGGATACTCCAGCAGATATGTGGTGTATCACAAGTGCATTGTAGCCTATGGCCCTTGTAATATGGCGGATAACATATCTGTCATGTTTTGACGGTCTCTAAATAAGCCCCCAAAATATTCCATCAAATAATCTGTTTGTGTAACTTGGTGAGAAGTGGGTGTTCTGCCTGGCAGTGCTGGGAAATGTTACTTACTAAAATCTTTCCTCACATTTTCTTACACCAAACTTGCCGCTTATCATTAAGGTGCCAATGTAATGTGCTTGATTGGAAATGTTGTGCATTATCGTAGTGGTGACAGCACATTTAAGCAGCAACATTGTAAAAGTGTGGCTATGTAGCAAAATGCACTAGAAGTGGGAAGGAACAAAAGACATAGACAGGGGGGGCCTCAGGAATTATGCGGCAGGTAGGCCCAAATTATGTGACCGAGTCGACCAAATTATGCAGCAAGAAAAAACAAATTATGCGGAGTAATGGGGCACTTTTGTGACTGTATTATTTCATTATTTTGACATTTTCACTGATGTAAACATTGTCTTAACAAAGTCCTTGGTGCCACTTTAACACTCAAATATAGCAATGGGCTGCTGAAAGGTTGGTTACCAGTCAACCTTTGTCGTGCATTATTAGTAACTTTTGAGCTGTTTGAACATTTATCTTGTTAAAATTTGTAAATTATGAAACAGATGATGGATTATGTGGCAAATTCTGCAAATCATGCATAATCATGCAAAAGGCAGAATCGCATAATCCCAGTGTCGTGGGCAGAGAAGAGAAAGCACTAGGGAATGGAAAAGGCACTTGGAACAGGCGGGGAAACAGCAATAGAAATATGAAATGGCATGGAGACGGGAGACAGGTAAGCAATTAAGGAGATGAGTATTTGGTAGAGAGGGTCTGTATAGAACGGATATCAGCATGTTAGCCCTGCAATGGTCTGCTCACCCACACCAATCAAGTATGCCTTTTACTTTATAGCCATCCTAATCTCAAACAGGGCATAAATTGTCCACATCACGGAATTCCATACGAACTGCTAACAACTCACTGAAAGAAGTAGCAAATGTAAAATCGACTGGCTTCCCTAGAAAGTCATTCATTTCCACCATCCTTCATATCTGGCCAATTTACTTACCACATCTTTAATAAAGATACTGCATCTCACCACCTCTAAATTCCACACTTCAGTAAATATTAAACTGATCTTCACTGGGGCAGCGACCAATCTCTGGAACACACACCACACAGGGTTGAGAGCCCATCCCACCCCCTGGCTTTCAGAACTCAATGGAAACTCGTCTTTTCATTATGTACTTAAATTAGATCTTTCTGACACAGCCTCTTCCACTTCCATACCGCCCCCCCCCCCAGTCTGAGTGTTTCAGAATGATTGCTTCCCTGAATAGCATCCATATTTTGTTCCCCCTGTCCAGAACAGCTATGCCTACCAAATGTTTACCTGAATATTTGTGTATATTTGTTGTTCATCTAATGCACACCAGTGCCACCTACCGTGCTATATGAAACTGTTAAATAAATAAATGGGTTGGGGTTGTGTAAAGAAATGACCTCAGCGTTAGGGTGCCGTGAGGAAGGGAAACAGACCGTGAAGGCTGAATAGATATGGAGCTGGAGGAATAAAAGTTGTGAGCGAAAGGAAAGGACACTTAGACAGGCCAGGATAGGACTCGGAGATGGGAAAATTGTGTGTGTGGTTAGGGGTGGTGGTGATGGGACAGCGGCACTGAGGTGAAACCTAAAAGTTCCCTTACCGTGCGCTTTGTTTCGTTCATGCTCTTAACATGTAAACATTGCAAAAACTACCCCAGATCACTCAAATGCTCTCTAATCGCTCTCACCTTCGCAAACCCAATAAGACAAACAATAATCAGTAGTTCAGCGTACTGCCTGTCTGTGTCCGTTTTCTTGGACTATGATGCTCATGAGGTAAACATTTACGCTTTAGAAGTCAAAATTAACAAATTAACATAAGCAGGTAACACAAAGCTACATGAAAAGTCAGTTCTTTTAAACACACCGATGAGATGATCATCATAAAATGGCAGGAGAGAGAAAACACACAAACATGTCATGAAAACCCATCAAGTACTCGGCCTGATTCACTCTCAGCAGACATAGACAAACTCACCTCGAGACTCCAAACTTAAACAAGTAGGGGGTGGGAGGGGGAGTGCGGCCGAGAGCTGGCAGCGTTTCCCTTGCGGGAGCGAGTACAATAATTACTAACACATGGCGCAGCTCGCTCCCGCAAGGGAATCGCCAAACGTGCACGTATACATCATGAGATGCACTGCACTGCTGTAAAAGTTAAATAGATCCTATCTCAACAATGTCCTTAAACCTTCCACACACATCAAAGGGGAAGCAATACTACACTTCAAAAACATCTTTTTGCATCATCTCCAGTGTGAAACTTGCTGTTTTGTGGAGTATAGCACTGATATTATTCCAATGCAATGCGACACAACAAAGTTTGCGTGGTCTTGCGTAGTCTAAAACGATGATGCAGCAGGCAAACAAGTCTTGCGTGGCCTTGCATGGTAAATAATGATGCTGCAGACTGCAAACATGTTAGGTGTAATCTTGTGGGGTAAAAAATGGTGCTTACCTATGCACATATGAGCCATTATGAAAATGGGGTGACCCAAAAACGGTTGTGGACCTGGGTTCGATAAAGTACGAAAAACAATGGTCCTAAACCTTAAATCATAAATGATTGAAACACAACCTACAATCATTATTTCTAAAACCATTTGAGCCTCAACACTTTGGCTCACCGTATTAATACATTCACTCTACAAATGGTGCAACAACCAAGGGATTTAAAAAAACTTTTTTTTTATTCCATCATATTTCAAGATAACAGTAAAATGACTACTGGACAGTTTAAGGTACAAAGAGGAGGTTACTCATAGTAACGTGCAAAGGGAGAGAGTGCTCGGGTGATGAAAGGGTGAGTAGAAGTTACAAGAATAGTGATAGAAGGGCAATTGACAGCTTTTTCAATCAGCTGGACTGGTCATGCAATCTCAGTCCTATTACAACCTGGCCACATTGCTTTCAATATCAATTCGATTTAATTTGTTTCTTAAACAGTGCACAATTAAAATCTTGTGTGGCATGTTTATGAATGGGGACTCGTGGTCCAGGTAGGGTATAGGTGGGCATCAACGTTTTGACCCGACTTGGGGCTCAGGGGTGAGTAGGGGCCTCAGCCTGCGGGTCTTCCCCGGGACGGAGTGAGCACCCTGGGTACTGGTGTGGTGTCAAAGTCACTAACCCACAGACTCTCGTGGGTAGTGGGGATACATCCCGTCAAATTCCAGATAAAACTTGTCCTTGTCAATGATTCAAAAGAGCTAATGCGTTGGCTCCCGTGGATTGTAGAGAACCTCCCCGTCCAATTTAAGAAGGAAAAAGCGCCCTCATCCAAAAATGAAGGGTAACGCGTTGTCTTCCAGACTGAGGCATGTAATGCCGCTGCTCGTCTCTGTGAAAACCGGCGTCAGAAATCCACATGGAGTTTTTCCCTCATCAGCCAGGCTATCTTGAATCCAGTGACAAACTGAGCAAGGGACCCACATCTGGGCATAACCTGCCAACTTAGGGCGAACAAAGCGATACCAAATGGGATGATGGACGGAGCATTTGAGAAAATCAAAAACTCACCCGAGTCAACTGACCTGGGTTTAATCCATCATCATTCTTTAGCTCACTCCACCACACCAGTTCAGAATATGGCCATATGCAAACCAGTCTGACCCTGTGCCTCATGGGAACAGTCCAGCCCAAACTGCCAAGCCAAGTCTTCCCTGGACTGGAAACAAGAATCCTGGGACCGGTTTCAGGTTTATAACCCTCATCAGCCAGGCTATCTTGAATCCAGTGGCAAAGTGAGCAAGGGACCCGAGTCTGGGCATACCCTGCCAACTTAGGGCGAACAAAGCGATACCAAAGGGGATGATAGACGGAGCGTTTGAGCAAATCAAACACTCACCGCCAGTCAACTGATCTGGGTTTAATCCATCGTCATTCTTTAACTCACTCCACCACCCCAGTTCAGACATGCCCATATGCAAATCAGTCTGACCCTGTGCCTCATGGGAACAGTCCAGCCCGAACTGCAAGCCATGTCTTCCCTGGACAGGAGCAAGCATCCTGGGACCGGTTTCAGGTTCATAACCCTCATCAGCCAGGTTCATCAGCCTAATAGCTGGGAGCAGAAAACATGGCTCGCAACAATGAGCGTCTTCAGGAGGCCATGAGGCCCTTGGCGGAAGCCGACCACATGGACCTCGTCCTAGGCCCGGTAGAGAGCGCGGTCCGGTCGTTGGGTGGCAGGGGGCGTGGCCACCGCAATTTTGGCATGTTTGCTGTCGCGAGGTGGCAATAAGAGAAAGAATGCAGAGGTATGTGGGGGGGGCACAGAGCTAAGGCGGCCCCGGCAAAGCGGGGAAAACGGGGAAGAAGCACCACGAGGCGCCCCCCACTGGCATTTCTGGAAGGGAAGGGTGGGGCAGGGCGCAAGTAAAAGCCCAATAAGGGCCCGAGGCGGTTTTCGCCGCGTGTGCCACAAAGGCCAAGAGTCTTACTGGGAGCCTGGGGGGCTCAGGCTAGTGGGAGGTGTCCCTGATGTGGGGGGCCAGGAGAGTTTGGGTGGGAAGGTAGGGAGGGTCACAAAGGCAGCTCCCGGGCTTGAGGAGGGGAGGTTAGACAGGCCTAGGTTTAGGGGAGTCTGGAGTGCCCCAGGTTTTTAGGGGTGAGGAAGAAGGAGAGGAGAGGGGGGTCAAGGGAGGCAGCTGTGGTGGCACTGGACATTAGAGGGTGGTTAGACAGGGCCCCCTGGGGGGTGAGGGACAAGTGGTCGGTGGAGTTGGGGTTGGTGCAAGGTTCCCCGGGGGGAGAGGTGCCTGGGGGGAGGGATGAAGGCCTAAGTGGCCCAACTGGGAGGGAGGAGGCCGGTTTCCCTTTTAGAATGGAGCGAGGGGTAAGAGGAGGGGCCTGGGAGGAGTTGGGAGAGATCTCCACTGTCCCTGGTATATGGGCGTAAAGGAGACAGGAGGGGGGTGGGCCCGGCAATAAGGGGGGGACACTCGGCGAGGGCAGGCGGGGGGTGCGGGGACACAGGCGGGTTTCCACAAGCACCCTTGGGGACCTCAGGTATGGGGGGGTATTGGCAGGGGTGCCCCTGATCAGGGGCAGGCAGAGACAGTTAAGGACACTAACCACGGCATGCCGGACCTTCCATTTGCTTTGCAGGAGCAGCGAGCGCGGGGTGCACATATTTCGGTGAAGGCAGGGTACAGGGTGGCCAGCTTGAGCACGTCGAGGGACCATGGGGCAAAGACGAACAGAGGTCTGAAAGGGTCACGGCGGGGCGACAGCCCAGTGGGATGGAGGTGCCCACTAGGGCAGGGGTGACAGTGGGTGGACAAAAAGGTAAGACTGCGGCGGGCAGCATTGCAAACAAACCGGTAACAGAAAAGGTGGTACACAGTGAAATGGTCACATCTGGGCAACAGCCCGGAAGGGCAAAGGGGCCCTCCATGGCGGCAGTGACAGGGTACGGGCAGAAAAGGAAAGCCGAGGCCACGATAGACAGATTGTTGTAAGAGGCAAGGCACACGTGGGTAAAAAGAGAAGGGGTAGTGGGAGGACATCCCATTAGATTATGAGGAGGATAGTTTAGAAGAGGGGGAG
The DNA here is from genome assembly GCF_964263255.1 of Lissotriton vulgaris. Taxonomy (NCBI): domain Eukaryota; kingdom Metazoa; phylum Chordata; class Amphibia; order Caudata; family Salamandridae; genus Lissotriton; species Lissotriton vulgaris. The sequence continues at coordinate 1,530,242,816 of NC_141689.1, forward strand.
ATAGTGGATGAAGATAGGGGGGGTCAGTAAACAATTTCATTCCTGATGACTTGACGTCAGTGTCACACTCTTTAGTGGACATAGCCAGGGCACTAGTGGAAAGGGTAGGAAAAGGGGCTGAGATGGCAAAGTGTGACATTAAGGCCCGGCTCTTGCAAGTACATCCTGAGGACTTCCAGTTGCTGGGCATGCAAGTGGATGGGAACTTCTTTGTGGATAAGGCTTTACCCATGGGGTGTTCAATATCATGTGCGCTGTTGTCGTGTTCTATCTAGGACCCCGATCAATATTGTGACCTTATGCCCCTATATGGCTATAATCAATCCATACCCCTATGATGGCATAAATGATCAGAGCCATATTTTAGAAACTCGCCTCTGCAGCTCATTACAGTAGATGACACAGCAGAAGCCACTATCTTAGATTCCTAGATTACACGCCGAGTTCTTTCAACAGATAAAACCCCCAGCAACCTGGGAAAGCCCCACTTGCTATGGTTTGATTAGTAATAGAACTCTAAAGAGCACTGTAAGAACGACTGGTTCTTAGTGACATCTTTATGGACGTCTTATGTCCAAAAACGTACGTCAAACAAGGCACCTTTTAGGCATAAATAATACCAACATTGCCTTAAGCAAACATAGCGGTGGTGGTGGTGAATACAGGAGCAGAACAGCTGTCCCTTGCAGAGCCCAGCAGATGCGAGAAGCCCACGGACGCTGCCCCTCCTCCTCCTTGACGCGCTGAGAAAGACGCTGTCTTTTCTCCTGCCGAGAAAATCCAGCTCCGGCGTTTCTAGCCTACCCTTGTGGGTAACTGGGATATCGAGTCCTGAGAGGAGATACAAGACCTCCAACATTCTATTCCAGAGGTACAGTGTTGACTAAACCCTTAGGGAGAATTCTTGAAGCAAACCCTTGGCAAAACCAACTTAACTTAAATTGCTACTTACTTATTCCCTCCCACGTATTAGGCTTAGGTCAGGTACACTGGGGTAGGCGTAGTTAGAAGCACCAGTTGAGGACGTTAGCTAAATGTATATATGAATGTATATATTTTACTAATTTTAACCATTGTATGGCTAAGAAACCATATCTATGCTTTTACAGTATTATTTCGCAATCCTCCTTTTACTGTACGCACTTTTTATGATAACAAGTCTTGCAATTGTGGCAATTCATTTCTCTTGCATGAGAAGAAAGACTGTTCAATAAATAATACCTTTTTATTGAAAACGCCCGTCTCTCTATTCTCTGCATCCTAGTGAAAGTAATTCTTGCACAACTGACTGAGTGAAATAGCTGTCTATTGTTTCACGTGACTCTAGAGATTGACTCTTATTCTAAGGAGCAAAGTTGTCATGTTTATGCGGTTGTTGGAAAACTATATCCCTTCTTGTCTGAGCCAGGGGAGCTGATCACTTCCCATTCAGTCAAGAAAGTTTCCAGTGACCTCTGAGCTAGTTGGTACAAACCCAATTAAGTTTAACATAGTCAGTAGAGACCTGGAAGACCGCACTTCTACGTCTACACTGCTGTTTATGTTATTCCAATGCGCAGGGCCTATAGAGAAAATAGGAACTACACTACATGGCGCCTAACGTTTGGTAAGGCGACAAAACTAACGCAAGACGTTAGAGTAACTCAGTCGTGCTTTTTCACACAGACCCTTTCTCCCGTAAATACTCCAATAGACGTCTGGAGTGGGGGAAAGGTTAAAATCCGCCCGAACTTAGTAGGAAGAGATTCCTATGTAGAGTTTCTGGTTTATATAACAACAAAAGAGAGGTTTACATATGTCTCAGAAGCCACAGAGACGGAGTCAAATAAAGAATGTACCAACCAGCCCAATTTGGGAGGATAGGAAAGCCCTCACACAATGACCTAGTCAGTGTCATGCTTCATCATAGGGCCCCACCTCGGAGGTCGAGTACCTCCTTGGTGTGCTACGACGCCAGGAGACTGCGGAGCAGGTTTTTGTGATTAGGCGTGTAGTGAAAGATAAATTAAAAGTGTCTAGTGGGTATCTCAAAAAACTTTATTGATAGATCCCTTTAGCACGATTTAAAATAGGACTTATGTGATTGAATTTAAAGCCAAGAGTAATGGGTTGGTTTAATTCAAGTTTAGATAGTCAGTCAACATGTTTCAGCCTTTAATTGGTTTGAATTTACCTCGGCATTCGTCAGGACTAGTGTAACCCCGGTGGTATGGATTCTCTAATCATCCACCCTATCTGAGGACGTGAAAGTGAAAAAGAAAAAAGGTGAAAAAGTGCAAACAAAAAAGGGGTGGACATTTGTCGCATCCCAAAAATCCTGAATTAGGATATATCTGCACCTGCGGGAGAAAAAAGACAGACACACACAGACATACAAAGATGGACATTTTGTCAATAAAGGGTATGAATTCAATGATCTGTCTTAAGGTGCTCCGTAAAGTGGCGATGCAGTGTCTATTTAATTAACACTCAAGTTAACACCATCAATATAACCCCAAGGAGGATTATACCACTAACAGTAGGAAGTGAGGTGTCAAACAGTGCTGTACAGCAGTAAAAGACTGTGTAAAAATACACATAGGGAATGGGGGAGGTTAAAAATGGCTAGGTGATGGTTAACACTATGAGAAATCAATGGACCAAAGGTCGGGTGACATACTCAAGTGTATAAAGCCATATTAGAAGTTATTCTCACTTTAAAATTTGGCGCTAAATGCACCATGTGTCTCGGGAGGGGGGTAGAAACGTCCCTGGCACATCCCGCAAACAGAAAATGAATCAGATAGAAGAGCCGTCAGTTAGCTTGTTACTTAGCTCAGATCTTCTAGTTGCGTCTTCCACAAGTAAATTGGCGCGTTGCACGGGCAGATGTAGCTGACTTACGCCCTCAGCATTTGCTACCCTCTTCAGCACCTAGCTTTAGCTCTCGACCGGACCCAGGCGATCTAGAGCCCGGTCGATCGATGTTTTTTAAAGGGCAGTTGTGTAATTGAGCCCGCTTTCTGGTGGGCATGGCCTGGTTGGAAGCGAGGCTCGGAGCGCATAAGATGTGTCCTGCGCATGCGCTAACCTAGCGGAAAAGAGGCTTGGATCACAGGTCCAATCCGAAGTGGTAATTGGATGTCGCCATGGATATCTGTTGCGAAGCGGCTGATAGTGTTGTCGAGCCCGCTTCCTGGTTCAGATAGAGGCTTGGAGTGCGTGAGAGGTCTCACGCATGCGTTACCATGGTAGGAACGAGGCTTGGAAGATAGAACCAATCCGAGTAGGGCGAAAGAGTGTTACTATGGAAACATGTTGAGTTACAGGACACTATTAGCAAACGGATTTACCGGATGTCAAATGCTGCAGAAATCCGCATATATTGTCAATTGCGGAAGTAAATAAGCGCATATAAATTGGGAAAGTGGTGTGCAGCAGTAAAGAAAAATTATGCAGTGTACAGATATCCGAAGACTAGCAAAGCGAACCAAAATGTACAACGTCCCCACTACTCAATGACTATCGATACCAGGTACGTCATCTTAGCAGGGTTTACTGAGCATACATGGTATTCAGTGTAGATAGACCACATCATCCTGTCTGTGCTTTATTTCTACAGGGCCCGATAGATTGAGCAAATTCCCACGACAACTGGGTCATTAGTAGTATATTAATCTTTGCAATTGCGATAGATAGAAGATTAATCATTGATTATACATCCCAATTATAAATTAGATGTGTCATACCCTGTGTTATTGGTTGTGCATCGTTATTCATGGAGCTAATGTAACTGCCCCACGTATGGGTGAACACACATAGATTTACTACAACCAATCAGTGTGGTGTCTCATATCTCAGGAACGAGAGTGACAGCATATGATAGACTAAGTTTAAGGCTGGTTAGGTATTAGTGTCTAAGGACTGTATTCCAAGGAATATCATCATTCAGTCCTTCAACGTTAGTACCAAGACGGTAAATCCACCGTTGTTCTTTTTCAAACAACCTGTTCGTAATGTTGTTTGTGCCGGTGACTGTTTCAATGATCGTCCATCTCATGTCATTAGTCGTGTGATTACTGGAAAGAAAGTGTCTGCTGAGCTTTGTGGTTGTTTTTTTGCACCTAATATTGCTGCGGTGTTCACAAATCCGCTGTTTGATTTTGCGAGTGGTCATACCTATGTATCTGAGGGCACACGGACACGTGATTAGATACACCACGTTCATTGAGTTACAGTTAGTGTGTGACATCTGTCTCCATACTTTGCCTTCTTCCAGATTAAGTGTTCTCGAGGTCTCTGTCAAATGACATACACTACAATCTGTGCAAGGGTAATGTCCTGTGACCTGAGTTTCTGGTTTATTCAACGCTGAAGGATACAGTGTTCCAAAATATTGTGCACCTAATCTTTGTCTCCTGGGAGACCTGCTCTGAAAAACTTTCATTTATACAATGTCAGTACTAGACAACGGGACCGCTGAAGCTGCAGTAGATGCGAATCAACGGGACGCCGGTGTTAATGAACCGGGTGCAATTATCATCCTGGTCAACATAAGAAAAACTATAACGTTAAAACTTATAGAAAATGGACTGACCACACAAGGTGGCACAGTCGTCTTCGTGATAGAGGCACACGAATATTGGCAGACAGAGGTATTCTATTCATGGATAAAATTTCCAGCGGCAAACGCTGCAACACACGAGTTCCACTATTACAAAATAGAGGATCCACCGGAAGAGTACGCTCCTTTCGAGGAGATTGAAATCCAATTAAAATTCCAAGAGCATCTGCTCTGGTTTAAAGGCGCCCTAAAACACAATGATCATATTACCAGGCTCGGTCCACTAGGTAGACCAGGAGCAACGTGGCCGCTTCTAGCCAGCTACACACCACATCCGGACATTGCAAAAATGTCGAAAGAAGAACTTTTTGCACAGCTAAAAACATTAATCAAAATACATAGACAGTTAGTCCAATATGTAATGTGGACTGCAACAGTCCAAACAGCTGTTAATGTCCCACAGCTGACCCCTCATCAGGGGAACACAAATAAAATTACACCACAGAACATACAATCATGTCTTGGTAAAACACCCATAAAACGGGAACAAATTCCTTTCTGGTTAGCGCAGAAAATTACTCAAATAGAGGCAGTATTTCCGAACACTACCCCTATTGAGAAACACAGAATTCTGACCATCTGCCTTTCAATGGGGGTCGCACCACACGTGGAGGACTGTGACACTTGGGGTACAGTCTTTGCTTCCATTTACACAAAAACACATGGTGTTCCGTCAATGGCGGTAATACCAGATGTGCTAAAACAGATTCAGAATGAATACAGTCCAGAACCTGCTTTAACTCTTGGTATGAAATTACTGAAAGACTTCAAGCAGGTCTCGGCTATATTACTAGCCAATATAAAAGGAGAAGCAGCATCTGTGGCGATCCGCCAGAAGTTGAAGGAAACAGATATAACAGATCAACCAATTGAGCTTGCCAGAATTATAGAAAAATGTTATGAAGAATTAGGTAGAGACAGCTTGGGTGGGAAACCAGTAAAACCCCAACTACTCGAAAATCCTGAAAAATTATTTATTAAAAATAATTCAAACACTCCTAAAAAGAACTGGGATGGAAATAAACAATCCACTCCCAAGGAAAAAGTTTCCAGTCCAGAGGGAGCCCTCTAAGAAAAGATATAACCTTAGAAATAGGGATGACTTGAAGAAGCCTGATAGATATCAAAGTATTGATACACGTTCCTCTCGATCTTTTTCGCAGAAATCGGAAAGAAGAGGACGGTCAGACCCAGGAGAGCACACCAAGTCCAAAGACAAGGAACCTGCTCAAAGTAAAAAATCACAATTTCCAAGAAAGAAGGTAGCCAGTATTAGAGTAATCGAACATGCCGAGAATACTGAGGACACAGCTGAAAAACGGGGAGTGGGCACAGACAATGCTAGACAGTGCAGCAGAAATCACCATAGCTCGCAAGATCCTGATGAGTCATCTGGAGACAGTGGACACGAATGAATACATTCAAGTAGAAACTGCCGACACCAGAGTTAGCGAACCTCATAAGATATACGAAATAACACTGCGTATAGAGGGAGATAAGACTAGGAAAATAAGGGGTCTATTTTGGGATAAACGCTCAAAAGGCTATGACATCCTGTTAGCTGAAAAAGATTGGTCCCCGGAGTTTGTCAGGGAGTGCCCTCGTGGTGAAGAAATGATTATGCCTGCCTTCTCGAATCACATTCCGATTCCCGCTAAATATATCTATGCAAGGAAATGGGCAGTAGCCCAGGCACCAGCATTATATAAAAATTGTGTAGGATGGGATGAGGACTCTCCTCCTCACAAAATCCAGTTAAAAAGTCAACCGACTGAACAAAGGCAGTATCCAATTAAGCAAGAAGCTAAAAAACAGGTCAGGGAGATTTTAGATCAACTTGAATACCAGGGGGTGATTGAAACATGCACCTCCCAAATGAACAATCCTTTGTTTCCTGTTTCCAAACCGGACGATTCATATCGTCTAGTTTTGGATTACAGTCACCTAAACTCATGTTGCAAAACATTTGCAGTACAAAATTCGCATAGTGCTGCACTAATGAATAATATAGTTCGGAAAAAATATAAAACGACATTATACATATCAAATGGGTTCTTTTGTCAAAATATTGCACCAGAAAGCAGGCACTTGACCGCTTTCTCAGTAATGGGGTCACAGAAAAATTTCTGTAGGCTCCCACAGGGATTCAAGAACAGCCCAGGACTATTCTCAGCCAGAGTAACAGAGTTACTACAAATATATGATGATGAGGCAGTATCTTACGTCGATGACATCTATCTCACAGACGACGACTTGGAGACTCACTTGAAAAGGGTGAACACCATAATACTTGGGTTCGCTGCAGAGGGTTACAAATTCAACTTTAAAAAGTCTCCAATTGCCCATCTGACAGTATTATTTTTAGGATACGAATTATCAAGTGAAGGAAAAAGCCTGGCGGACAACTTCTTAGAGAAGTGCGCTGTACTCCAAGCACCAAAAACGCTGAAGAACTTACAATCAAGTCTAGGCTTCCTGAATTTCGGAAGAACTTACATTCTAAATTATGCGGAGAGGGTTAAACCTCTCTACAAACTAATTAAACCTGATTTTACACCAATCAACTGGACTGAGAAACACACAGACATTTTGAGATCACTGCAAACAGACATGTTAGCAAAAACAAAATTAGATACACGTGACAATACACGCAACCTTGTAATCCTAGTCATCCCAGGAAGATGCGGATTCACGTACCTGACCTCTAATGAGGGAGAAACGGTACCAATAGCTTACAAATCTCACTAGTACACACAAGCAGAAAAAACATTCAGTCTCACAGAAAATACTGTGAAAGCAGTGCAAACTGCTATAGCTAAAGAACGAGAACTAGCACATGGCAAAAGGAACATTGTCCTCACAGCGGAATCCGCCTTAGAGGCGCTATTCAGCCCAGTAAACCTGCCTACAGTGTCACTGGATTCGAAATGGATACAGTGGGTAAATTCTCTTGGCGCGGAAGATGTGAAATACTATTTCGCCCCGTACATGAAAAAACTGAATTATTTAACTTATGAAAAAGAATATCCTCTGCCAATCGAAATTCTTCCTCTACAACAATACTCCTGTATAATCCACACAGACAGATTTGTACAGCACTACAATGTGGAAAATAAATCCTACGATGCAGCCTGCGCGATTGTTAAAGGTCGCTGGCTCTGCGGTAAATTCAGACCGAAAATAACAAAAACTGAATCAGTGAGAAAATGTTCGGCTCAGCGAGCTGAAATCAGATCTTTAAAGATGGCGCTTGAAAATGCAGAACGTGAATTCCCGACACTAATCGTGTGCGATTCGCAATTTTGCGTCAACTCTTACAATAATAAGTTGCAAAGCTGGATTCAAAATGATTACAAAGATGACACAGGTGCCACAATCAAGCATAAAATGCTTTGGAAACAGGTAGTTCTTTTACAGAAAGAACTACAAAAGACTCACGTGATACACACTCTGAGTCATCAACGTGATGGCGTTCACGTTGCAGGGAATTCATTGGCTATTACAGCCACAGCGGAAGCAACTAAACCGGCTTCCGTAGCCACAAAAAAGCGTTCAGAAAAATATATAGACGGGGAAACTATGCTGGCAGTAAAAACGTCCTTAAAAAGCGACTGTGCAGCACTACCCGTGAACTATCCACTCAATTATGCATACGTAATTGATGCAAACTCCGTTCCTTTTGCTTGAATCCCTGGAGTGGGGGATACGGTAATTCCAAACACGAACCAGAGAAAGTTATTAATAGCAGACGCACACATGGGTGAAGGTCCAAGGCACAAACAGATGAAGGAATCTCTGACTGAACTACAATCAGTATACTGGTGGCCGGGGATGAGCGTGCAACATCAAATATATGTGAAGAACTGTCCCGACTGTGACAGAGATCGCAGTAATGAACCGGTCCAGTCTGTTGCCCGGTTACTGTTTATAGACAGGGTAATGCTGTCTATATGCAAACCAGCGTCCTATTAATTGTTTAAGACTAAAATTCACTTAAAAAATGTGGCCCAGCGCTCGGCTGACGCCAAAACTGTTATAAAAGATCTGTGAGTCTTTATCGGCACATACGCAATTGCCATGTTCCATTCTGACCAGGGTCCTGCTTTCAGCTCTCGAGCTTATAAGGAGGCCATGGCCAGTATGGGTGTTGGGTTGCGATACTCTTGTCCATCACATCCTGAGGGGAACAGTGTAGTGGAAAGAAAAATCAGAGACATAAAGCAATCTATAACAGCGAAGGTATTAGGTTCGGGTGATGGGTGGGTCAAACATTTAATAAGTGTCCAACTTAGTCTAAATAATTTGCCAAGAAATTCTCTAAAAGATTTCAGCCCATACGAACTATTGTTCGGAACTAGAATGCATGTTCAGGACCTCGATAGTCAGGCTTCAGTGGTAAAAGATAAGAATAAAGACTTTGACATCAAAGATCGTTTGGCTGTTTTACAGGACTTGAATGAAACAAGAAAATCCTTAAGCAACATAAAGTTAAAGCATCAGCCAACTACCACTGAAGACACACCACCGGTCCCAGCAAGACCTGTCTGGATTCCAAAGATTGGGGATCTAGTCAGAGAGAAAATAGCGGTGAAGAAGGAATTTGGGCCTTCTTACAGAAAAGCAGTACCTGTCTTGGCAATCAATGGAACAAGATCAGTAGTACTACCGCCTCTTGCTGGTAAAAAGGAGAACCAAGTTGTATCAATCGACCTGGTAAAACCACAATCATGTGGCCTATAATCAACAGTAGGCCAAGTGGACTCCCAAGAAATAACAGAATACCCAAATTTGCAACAATCCAAGAGGTTCAAACTGAAAGACTAATCACATTTGATAAACCTGCAGTGCACAGAGAGGGACTATGCAATAATGCCATGGAACTTGTGCCTCTTGAAACACAGATTGAAACAGTTCGTCATGAAACACCAGTCTACAATGATGTGGCATCAGAATGTGCTAACGAAAGACAAATTGAGAAAACAATTCCAACAATTGACAGAACTGCCTCTGGCTACTTCATCAACTTCGATACCTTTTCTGAAGATCAAAACGACCCTGAAGTGACGCCAGAAACAAAGACTTTTAAAGAAAAAGCAACAGAACTCTTTCATCAAATCAAAGAAGTATATCTAGATGCACCATTGATTGAGCATTGGATTATATCAGGGGTACTTATACTCCTATTAGGCCTAATATTGGTTTTAATTTTAGGAAAATTTATCACAATTCAATGGACACAGCAAGTGAGAACATCAACTTAGTTCTAAAACCACACAAATCATCTCACATGAAGAAAAGAGGACTATCATCAGTAAATGTCACAGCCATTCCAATACCCGGCGGGGTAGTATGGGACAAAACTGACTATGAAGTATATGGCCCAGTGGAAATCCTGAAAGATCCTCACCAGTTCAAGGTTTCATTAAGTGACTTTGTAAAACCGAGTTCATTTTCTGATGATTGGGATTTTGAAAGTATAAATAATATGATGTCTGATTTAGTATTGTCAGCAAGATTTACAGAACATGATTATTTACAAGGTTCGTCTAATTATAAACAGATGTACTGCTTCTCACATTAGGGAGACCATTACTTACATAAATCTGCACAACCTAGAAATGTTTTTAAATATAACCAATGGGAACATTGTGCTACTCCACCTAAAAGCAGTTCGAAAACATTCTATGAGAAATTCCAGTACTTCTCAGGGTTTAACACAAGTGATGCAGAAACGTTTTATTATAAACTGTTGGATAAAACAGGGTTGAAAACAATGCTGACAAATACTAAATTGATATATTCAGAAGCATTTTATGGAAAAATGATGACATTTGGTTTTGATTTTTGGAAAAATACCATTGAAACAAAAACCATCTGGGGTAAAAAAGATTGGCAGGTACAAGGCCTAGAAGCATTATTTCGAGCCTGCATGATCCCAGAACAAATAATGTTCTTAAATGACACAATTCACCAAACAACCTGACTTGGCCTAGCTAAGATTAAAGACCTTAACAAACCGTCCATTCCAAAACCAATACCTGATAATGCAACAACAGAAGTTGAAATAGACGTATCAAAAATTTTACATCTAAACAGAACACATCCTGATTGGAAAAAGTGGTTAATCTGGCCTACTGACACAAATACCTGTCAAGATAGATTCCTGAACAAAACACAGGGGTTAACAATGACCTGACCAGACCCTAGATACTCCCAGAGACAATATCCAGGGATAGTAAAAACAATTTAAAAATTGCCTTGAGTATATATCAACTGGCCAGTATGAACGATTGGGTAAAGGGTACATTAAGTCAGCATGGAAATTACCATATACACACACATGCTATAGTGACAGCAACAAAAATGTATTTCTTAGTGGTGAAAATTGCAAACATTCACTAAGCGGTATACTTTTGTGCCAGGGTATTAATTTACACGGGGCCTGTGAAGGAACTTGTGGGACACCCCCGCGCCGCACGGCCACCAGCTGCTGCGTGTGCCCCTTGCCTGCCCTCTGCCTCGCTGCTGCCTCGTTTGCCGGTTGCCGGCTGCCTCCGCTGCGGTTGTTTTTGCCCTTGTTTTGTCGATAATTTGTGCCTGTTTTGTTATATTTTCATTTTGCCCTTGTTTTGTCGATAATTTGTGCCTGTTCTGTTTTATTTCATTTTCCCCGTGTTTTGGTTTTCCTTCCTTGTTGTCCGCCTACCTCGCCGCCCTCCGCCCTCCCTTCCTGCCACCGCCGCTTTTCCCCGCCCCTTTTTCTATTCTGTACCCTCCCCGCTCCCGCCTCCCAGCTGCTCCGCCCACCCGCGCACTTCGCCTTAAATGGCGACCGTGCGAACGCGCAGCGGTCACGCGCAGCGGGCGCGCCGTTTGTGCGCCGAAGGCGCGCCAAAGGTAAGCCCGTCTACGCCCGTCCGCGCCTGGACTGCGCCCAGTGCCAGGACCCCTGGACCACGAGGACCCCGACCGACCCGCCTGACGTACTCCGCCGCCACCCTCACCGCTCTCAACACCGGCCGACTCCCAGAATGCCATCAAGCCACTCCACGACGTACCCACGGACCTTTCAGCTGCCACGCCTGCAAGTTCACCTGCATCCGGACCAGCCTCGCACCAGCACCCGCCAAGTCGAACACCAGCAGCACCCACCTCAAGTGCATCCTGCTCAACACCCGCTCCGTCCACAGACACGCCATCGAACTCTGGAACCTCCTAGACGCCATAGCCCCTGACGTTGCCTTCCTCACGGAGACCTGGATGAACGCCTCTTCAGCTCCCGACATCGCCATCGCCATCCCAGAGGGCTACAAGATCGTCCGGAGGGACCGAAACGCCAACCAGATGGGAGGAGGCATCGCCATCATCCACAGGAGCACCATCCATCTCACGACCAGCACCGACACCCTGACCAGCGCCGAACACCTGCATTTCCCGATCCACACCAACCCGAACACCACCCTCAGAGGCACCCTGATCTACCGACCCCCTGGACCACGCACGCAATTCAGCGAGGACATCGCCGACTTCGTCAGCCCGCATGCCCTCCCCTCCGCTGACTACATCCTCCTGGGAGACCTCAACTTCCATCTGGAGAACAACAACGACCGCAACACCAGCACCCTGCTCGCCAACCTCGCCAACCTGGGACTCAAGCAACTGGTGTCCACCCCCACCCACCTCGCCGGACACACACTTGACGCAGTCTTCTCTTCCAGCACAGACATCGACTTCAGCCACGCCACAGAGCTTCAATGGACGGACCACAGCTGCGTCCACTTCACCTTCAAGAGAACGACGACCCACCAACACCAGCAACAGGCCGCCCGCAGAAGCTGGAACAAGATCACAGCAGACCAGCTCGCCACCTCCCTGAGCCAGCACCCTCCTGCCAGCTTAGCGAACCCCAGCCAGGCCGCCGACAACCTCACGAAGTGGATCAGCAACTGCGCGGACGAACTCGCCCCACTGAGGACCCCGCCTAGCAGACCCGGCAGCAAGAAGGCCCCATGGTTCACCGACGAACTCAAGAGCTCCAAGAAGAACTGCCGAGCCCTCGAGAAAGTCTGGAGAAAGTAACCGACACCGGACAACAGGACCTCCTTCAAACTTGCCACCCGGAAACACCACCAGCTGATCCGCGCCGCCAAGAAAACAGCATTCAAGGACCGGTTGGACAACAACGCACACAACTGCAAGGAACTCTTCAACATCGTGAAAGAGCTTTCCAACCCCAGCGCAGGAAACAACGACATCACCCCATCGCAAAACCTCTGCAACTCCCTCGCTTCATACTTCCACAACAAGATCGCGGACATACACAACAGCTTCAACAACCAACCAACGCACACCATGACCGAGCAACCACCCCCCACCACCACCCTCCACGCCTGGACCCCGATCAGCACCGAAGACACCATCCGCACGATGAACTCCATCCACTCCGGATCACCGACCGACCCCTGCCCTCACCACGTCTTCAACAAGGCCGACGCTGTCATCGCACCCCACCTGCGAGACATCATCAACACATCCTTCGACACCACCATCTTCCCTGAGAGCTGGAAACACGCCGAACTCAGCGCTCTACTCAAGAAACCAACAGCGGACCCCACCGACCTCAAGAATTACCGCCCCATCTCGCTCCTCCCGTTTCCAGCCAAAGTCATCGAGAAGACCGTCAACAAGCAGATGGCCGCCTTCCTCGAGACGAACGGATCCCTCGACCCCTCACAGTCCGGCTTCCGAGCCAACCACAGCACCGAGACCGCCCTCATCGCCGCCACCGATGACATCCGAGCCCTGATGGACAATGGAGAAACAGCGGCCCTCATCCTCCTAGACCTCTCCGCGGCATTCGACACGGTCTGCCACCGCACCCTAGTACGGCGCCTCAGCAACATCGGAATCCAGGACAAGGCGCTGGAATGGATCATCTCCTTCCTCGACGGAAGAACACAGAGAGTCCGCCTACCACCGTACAAGTCAGAGGCCTCCGAAGTCATCTGCGGCGTCCCCCAAGGATCATCTCTGAGCCCCACCCTCTTCAATGTCTACATGAGCCCCCTCGCGGCCATCGTACGCAAACACAACCTCAGCATAATCTCCTACGCCGACGACACCCAGCTGATCCTCTCCCTGACCAACGACCCCGCCGCCGCCAGAGCCAACCTGCACGAAGGGATGAAAGAGGTAGCCGAGTGGATGACGACCAGCCGCCTGAAACTGAACTCGGACAAGACGGAGGTCCTCATCCTGGGCTCCTCACCCTCAGCCTGGGACGACTCCTGGTGGCCTCCCGCCCTGGGCACCGCACCCACACCGACAGACCATGCACGCAACCTGGGCTTCATCCTGGACCCCTCCCTCTCCATGACCAGGCAAGTCAACAACGTCTCCTCGGCGTGCTTCAACATCCTACGCATGCTACGGAAGATCTTCTGGTGGATCCCCACCGAGACCAGGAAGACCGTCACCCAGGCCCTCATCACCAGCCGACTGGACTACGGCAACGCCCTCTACGCCGGTAACACCGCCAAGCTCCAGAAGAGACTCCAGCGGATCCAGAATGCCTCAGCCAGACTCATCCTCGACATCCCACGAACCAGCCACATCTCCGGACATCTGAGAGACCTTCACTGGCTCCCCGTCAACAAAAGAATCACCTTCCGCCTCCTCACCCACGCACACAAAGCCCTACACGACCAAGGCCCGAGCTACCTCAACAGCCGAGTCAACTTCTACGCTCCCAAACGCCACCTCCGATCAGCCAACCACGCCCTCGCCGCCGTCCCCCGCATCCGAAGAGCGACTACAGGAGGAAGGTCCTTCTCCTACCTGGCCGCCAAGACCTGGAACTCCCTCCCTCCCGATCTGCGCCTGACCCAAGACCACCTCTCCTTCAGGAAGAAGCTGAAGACCTGGCTGTTCGAGCAGTAGCGCCCCCCCCCCCCCCCCAGCGCCTTGAGACCCTACGGGTATGTAGCGCGCTTTATAAGTGTCACTGATTGATTGATTGAACTTCAAACAACCTTTCATGCCACCAACATGTCACACCTGCAACGCAGATAGAGCCCTTCTTTAGGCAGCTTTCTAACGGGAGTTACATTCTAATAACTGATCACAGCTGTTGTGACTTGGTGCCAGGGAGAGCATATCTCGTAAGCGTAACTTCCATGGTCACTTGCTGTATGCAAGCATTGTTTCCAAACGGCCCTGAAGATTCTGAGACGCTGATTTGGCCTCCTTTGAATGTCTCTTCTATACAAATTGATACTTTAAGCAGAATGAAGTCTGTGCTTTTACAGACAACAGTGCCCATAACGTCATCAAAAGAGACGTATGATCTCCAAGTTGCAAGGACAACATCGGAGATACATGACCTTTTATCAACAAATTGCCCCGTGCATTTCACAGAAATGCTTAGCCAAATTCTAAATATGTCAGATGCCGTAGGTATCTCAAACGTATTTAAGACGATTTTTTCGGGACTGTTAACACCATTCAAAGCAATCCTGGGAATTATTCCTAATTTTGTCCATTCAGTCTTTGGCGGCATACCCCTAACTTTGGGACTTGTAGCAGGCATTTTATTTTTGACCCTCCTGCTCCGATATGGCAAGCCAAAACACAGACATGACTCCGGCAGGGATGGAAGAAACGATCCTAGCAGTACGCTACCGGGACCGCATAACTAGAGTCCTTGGATTGGCCAGGCTGAGAGATCTGAACATGACCTGGTTTCTTTCATTCTGACCTATATGGCAGAACTGCATCTTACCTGTGCTTCGATGTATGCTATGCGGAGAAGAATGCGTGCTAGACACCTGTCTTGCACTACCATCAGCAGTACCAATGGATATCGATACTTTGCTAAGTCCTGTAACAGCTCACGCATCGTGTTGTCCCCAGCGGCTACCAATCCTGATGACGGCATTCGTTGAGACTCCTGTGCTACGACTAGGTGGCGGCAGTGGAGCGATACATGAAAGCAACATCACCCAGGTACGGCCTTCTGTGAGCATTGCTGATCCAAACATCGATGATAGCAATCATTCTCACACCTGCCAAGTTACAGCATTATCGAACTTGGTCGAACTGTCACCTGAATATGTAGACCTATTCTTTAAGAGCCTGTCTGATATGATGTTCTCCCCTGAACAACAACAATGGTTTTTGGAAAAGCATTCCGGCGCACAGCGTTCCCATGAACTCTGAATTCGGCCTTCAGTTTTGATCAACAAAAACTACTAAAAAGCGTTTGGAACTCTATTCCCCCGTTCACCATGAATTTCTTTTTTTTTTAATTAAACACTTTTTCAAAATATTTACCTTTTTTTCCTGGCACGAATACCTTTGCTTAAAGTAGAACTATTCATAAAGAACAGAACTTCTATTTTTAGTAAATCTAGAGACATAATAACTTTACCTCAGCCTCTAGCACATTTTACAGCAAATGCATTTATATGTGATGAAATAATCTCGACCTTCTTTTCTGTATACAGAGATATTTCATGTGTAATTTTTTTCGCAAAATCGTTCAACTGTTGACATATGCTATAAATTTTGAATGATTTCTATGCTTAAAGACGTACAGTACCTATATTTTCATGTATTTCAAATACGCCATTTCAAATGCAATATGTATTTTGGGGTGGGAACTATTACACACGCATCTTATTGCTTTCGTTTTTAGTAATTTGATGGACATAAGTTCGTGGAGTGGATGTCGTGTTCTATCTAGGACCCCGATCAATATTGTGAACGTATGCCCCTATACGGCTATAATCAATCCATACCCCTATAATTGCATAAACAATCAGAGCCATATTTCAGAAACTCGCCTCTGCAGCTCATTACAGTAGATGACACAGCAGAAACCACTATCTTAGATTCCTAGATTACACACCGAGTTCTTTCAACAGATAAAACCCCCAGCAACCTGGGAAAGCCCCGCTTGCTATGTTTTGATTAGTAATAGAACTCTAATGAGCACTGTAAGAACGAACCGGTTCTTAGTGACATCTTTATTGACGTCTTATGTCCAAAAACGTACGTCAAACAAGGCACCTTTTAGGTATAAATAATACCAATATTGCCTTAAGCAAACACAGCGGTGGTGGTGGTGAATACAGGAGCAGAACAGCTGTCCCTTGCAGAGCCCAGCAGATGCGAGAAGCCCACGGACGTTGCCCCTCCTCCTCCTTGACGCGCTGAGAAAGACGCTGTCTTTTCTCCTGCCGAGAAAATCCAGCTCCGGTGTTTCCAGCCTACCCTTGCGGGTAACTGGGATATCGAGTCCTGAGAGGAGATACAAGACCTCCAACATTCTATTCCAGAGGTACAGTGATGACTAAACCCTTAGAGAGAATTCTCGAAGCAAACCCTTGGCAAAACCAACTTAACTTAAATTGCTACTTACTTATTCCCTCCCACGTATTAGGCTTAGGTCAGGTACACTGGGGTAGACGTAGTTAGAAGCACCAGTTGAGGACGTTAGCTAAATGTATATATGA
Source organism: Lissotriton vulgaris (assembly GCF_964263255.1). Classification (NCBI taxonomy): domain Eukaryota; kingdom Metazoa; phylum Chordata; class Amphibia; order Caudata; family Salamandridae; genus Lissotriton; species Lissotriton vulgaris. The sequence continues at coordinate 1,530,259,934 of NC_141689.1, forward strand.
ATGTATATATTTTACTCATTTTAACCATTGTATGGCTAAGAAACCATATCAATGCTTTTACAGTATTATTTCGCAATCCTCCTTTTACTGTACTCACTTTTTATGATAACAAGTCTTGCAATTGTGGCAATTCATTTCTCTTGCATGAGAAGAAAGACTGGCCAATAAATAATACCTTTTTATTGAAAACGCCCATCTCTCTATTCTCTGCATCCTGGTGAAAGTAATTCTTGCACAACTGACTGAGTGAAATAGCTGTCTATTGTTTCACACGACTCTAGAGTTTGACTTTTATTCTAAGGAGCAAAGTTGTCATGTTTATGCGGTTTTTGGAAAATTGAATCCCTTCTTGTCTGAGCCAGGGGAGCTGATCACTTCATATTCAGTCAAGAAAGTTTCCAGTGACCTCAGAGCTAGTTGGTACAAACCCAATTAAGTTTAACATAGTCAGTAGAGACCTGGAAGACCGCACTTCTACGTCTACACTGCTGTTTATGTTATTCCAATGCGCAGGGCCTATAGGGAAAATAGGAACTACACTACACTGTTTGAGAAGTTCAGTTCATTGTTGAGTGGGTTTTCTCTTGAAAAACAGGAAAAGAGACTGTAACACACTACCTTGATGACTTCTTCTTGGTGCACCGGCCTGGTTCTATGGACTGCCAGCATTAGCTGGACAGTTTTCAGAAACTCATGGGGACACTGGGTGCCCCCTAAGCACCGGAGAAGACACAAGGTCCAAGCAAGGTGTGGTGCATTCTGGGGCTTGAACTAGATTCAGGGGCTCTGGAGGCTAGATTGCTGGAGGACAAAAAACTGCACATGAGGTTGTTGATCAATGGCATGCTAGCCAGACAGAAAGTGAAATTAAGGGTTCTAGAAGTGTTACTGGGGCATTTGGATTTTGCATGCTGGGTTGTGAGAGCGGGACAGAAATTTTGCAGGAGACTGAGCAGGTCACTGGCAGACCTCAAGCTACCACACCGCCACAAGCATTTGTCGGCAGGGACAAAGGATGACTGAAGGATGTGGTGCAGGTTCTTGGAGGAACTTAATGGGATACCCATGTATGTGCCAGAAGAGTGGGAATGGGATGCTAAGATATTCTCGGATACCACCGGAGCAATTGGGTTCGGTTTGTACTGGCAGGGAAAAAGGTGTGCGGAAGAGTGGCCGCCTCATTGGAAGAATAGGGGCAGGAGCATTGCTTTTTCTGAATTGTTTCCACTAGTAGCTGCGGTCATACTGTGGGGGCGGAGGCTAGCGCACAAAAGGGTCACTTTCCGGGTAGACAATATGGCAGGGGTGCAGGTGGTCAACAGGCAGTCCGCAAGGGATGAGCAGGTCTTAAAGTTATTCTGAATATTCATGTTGAGTTGCTTAAACTACGACATTCAGTTCAGAGCAAAGCATGAAGAAAATTACACTGTGGATGCTTTCTCTCGTTTACAGTGGGAAGGCTTCCATGGGGTGGCCACAGAGGTTAAAACTCACAAGACTCCGGTGCCCGAAGGGATGTGGTCCGTAGGAGGAAAGGGATGCTGCAACTGGTGGTAGGGTTATTAGCGCTTTCCATGAGGAAGGCCTACAGACTAGCGTGGCAGGAATTTCTGCAGGGAGGTGCAAAGAGGAGGCCTGGGACGTGGACCAGGGAAGAGGACATCGTTCAGTTAATCTTGGACTTGATTGAGAAGGGTTTCTCTAAGGTTACCATAGCGGCAAAGCTGGTAGGGATGGCCTTCATGGGAAAGTTAGTGTGTGGATATGCCCCAACGGCAGGCAAGCTGGGTAAGAGGTTGCTAGAGGGTTGGGCCGGGAGACGGGTAGAGGACAGTGGGTTAGGTTACCAGTGAATAATGTGCTGTTGGACAGAATGATAGAAGTGTTGCCAAATGTAAGCTGAAGCTGGCAGGAGGCAATATTGTTTGCGGGCTTAATGTCTTGGCTATATTGCGGAGCATTCCGGGTTTCAGAGCTGTTGGGACAGAATGGGATAACGGGGCTGCAATGGAGGGACGTACAGGGATGCAAAAGAGGGAGTAATGCAGTCTCCATCTTCCTCAGGCGCTCGAAGACAGATCAAAGGGGGACAGGGAGGTCAGTGGCATTGTGGGCTAGAAAGGATCCCATGATCTGCCTGGTACGATAAGGGTGCTTTTTGCGGGGAGAAACAATGAGGGAGGTGGGGAACGTTTTTTACAGGACCTCAAGTGGGAAGTCATGGCGGCACAGTTTGTATGGGTCATGAGGTGGACGTTAAAATTACTGGGGGAGGAGCCTGAGGCGTTTGGTACTGATTCTTTCAGGATTGAGGTGACTTCTGACACAGCAAGGATGGGGTGGGGCTCAGAGATGTTGAAGCAACTGGGACGTTGGTCATCAGATTGTTTTAAACGCTATATTAAAGCAGGGGAGGTGGGTTGGGAGGAAGGTGGGAATGTGAATTTTGTCTCACGCATGTGTCTTTGCGTGTGCAGTAGCATGGCCAGAGTCAGAGGCGCTCGCTATCTGGATTGTTGGACATTCTTATGTGAAATGGGCAGAAAGACGCGAACAGAAAAAAAAGAAGGTATAAACTTAGGATTGGACCAGAGATTTTTTTAAGTAAGTTGGCACGGAAAAGGAGGCATGCCTTGGTACGAGCCTTTCCCCCTTTTAAATAAGTTACTGCATCGTCATGTTTGTCGGGATGTGCTGTTAATTCACTTGGGGGAGAATGATTTAATTGTGTGTAAAGGGTTGTCTCTGTTGAAGCAGATGAAAAGGGACTTGCGGGACATCAAGAGGCAGTGGTATGAGTGCTTTGTGGTGTAGAGTGAGTTTATTCCCAGAAGGCATTGCAGGGGGCCGAGAGGCCTGTTGCCAGTGATAAGGCCAGGAGGAAGGTAAACAGAGTGATGAGGGTATTTTGCAGAGAGGTAAGTGTATCACCCAGAACAAAGGTATTCGGCAAAAAGATTTTCAGGGATGATAGGGTGCATTTGTCTCACTTCGGGATGGAGCTATACTTGATCCAAATAAAGGGAGTCTTAGATTCAGCCCTGGATAGAAGACGTTATCCTAGAAGGGGCCTAAAGGTTGAGGGGTCAGAAAAGTCGTAAGCACTGAGTGGCTTTGGTTAGCTATTTTTGCCCAGTTGTTACCGTTCACTTTATGGTTGAGGACAAGTAGGTAATGAGGTTAGGATTGGATTTTTAGTAACCTCTTCTCTAGCTGAGAAGAGGTTACAGGGTTTAAAGGGTTAACAGTTATTGATCGAGTAGATAGATCTTTAGACAGGTTGAGAAGAGTTTACAAGGGTTAAAAGGTTTAAAAGGGTCAAAAGTTATTGATCAAGTTGGGGTCTGTTAAATAAATTGCAATTGTGTTTGGGGAAACCTTATGGGTGGGGGAGGAGGATACGTAGATGAAGTTTGTATAGTTAGCTATAGTTTTGTGAGGCAAAGGCCGAGGATATGTTGTGTAAGGTGTACCTGTCTTCAATAAAGCGGCCTTTTTCACACTTATGGTGAGTCAATTGTGGTTCGTTCCGTGCACTGCGGCCCAATGGGGCTTTGAGGGCATGGCTGACCGGCTGGGAGGTTCACCCCCCCTGGGTTTTTGGGCTGGGTGGTTCAGTCCGAGCCCAATTGGGCTCGCATTGGGTTTTCCCTGGGCTTCAGGGGGGTGGGTATTTATGCGGCTATTTCGGGAGCTGTATCACCATTTTGAAAGGTGGCAGGACTGTCGATTTTTCCGCTAGTTCAGGGAAAGTCTTTCCCACTCTCCCACCCATTTTAAAGGAGGAGGGGGAGGAGGGCTTCAGTTTTGGTTGATATATTTTGCTGCCATGGTTTCATTGGGTGCAGGTGCATCAAGGGTTTAAATGATAGGTACTTTAGTTGTCGCTTTAAGCAGGTGTGTGGCTTCGGTTAGCTATTTTTGACCAGTTGTTACTGTTTCATTTTATGGTTGAGGACAAGTAGGTAATGAGGGTAGGATAGGTTATACTTAGTAGATAGATTTTTTAGACAGGTGGAGAAGAGGTTACAGGGTTTAAAGAGTTAACAGTTATTGATCGACTAGATAGATCTTTAGACAGGTTGAGAAGAGGTTACAAGGTTTTAAAGGGGCGAAAGTAATTGATCAAGTTTGGGTCAGTTAAATAAATTGCAATTGTGTTTGGGGAAACCTTACGGGTGGGGCGAGGAGGATACGTGGATGAATTTGTATAGTTAGCTATAGGTTTGTGAGGCAAAGGCTGAGGCTATGTTGTGTAAGGTGCACCTGTCTTCAATAAAGCAGACTTTTTCACACTTATGGTGAGTCAATTGTGGTTTGTTCTGTGTACTGAAGCCCAATGACGATTGGCACTCTGTACTTTGCTGAGGAGAGATACACTTCTGTGTTTTCCACCCTTAAATTGCAATAAAGCTCTTTAAGCTCTTCTGGGACTCAATCATCATTTGCTCTTATGAATTGAGCTCCTTTACAATCACCCTGTGAACAGATGTTTCAGATATCAAAACGTATCATTATACAGTGAGTGGAATAAAGCATATTCTAAACAAACTATGGATATTAATTCATAATGGCAGTGTCCTCTCAGTGGAACATGTGCAATCCGTATTCAGTTATGATGCTCATGGACAATAGGAGAATATATACCATATAAACAAATGTTTTGCTCTCCTGTGCATTATCCTTATGGAGGTCACTTATCAAGTATTTACGTTTGACTGTATATATCACCTTCACATCAGACATAGATTGCAGAGAAATATTTGTGTTCACAATTTATTCTCAAGTGATTTTGATAGATTATGTATAATCATTCGTTCTCCTGCCTTCAAAGCAGCCATAAGAGAAAAACCTATTGTGTCTAGTAATCGTTGTTTTGTGCTTCCATTACAAATCATTACTGTGTTATTGGTGATGGTACACTTATCAAATTGTTAATAAATTGGCATATTAACTCTTTAGATTCAATATAGGACCTTAGTGTTGTAGACAAGCTAGTAGCTTATATCATGTTTGGTGATGTGTGAAACACTCATTGTAGAACTGTGACACAAATTCTTTCTGGAATATATCTGCTTCTCCCTCACACACCAAAACATATTATATATTTTGAGATTTATGAGTGGTAGATTCATAAAGTGTGAGACATGTCAAATGGAGCTGCAAGGAGGGGTGTGTGTAGATTACACCTATCTTTCCAATCATATAACTCTATGTACCACATAATGTGTAGCCATAATGATGCTCACGATTGCACAATGTGGTTCAAAAGGCAAAACCAAAAGTTGTATTAACGTAAATATTGATGATAACTTATGTATGTTGTCTGTATGATCCTTAATTATATTGCATGTGATGATGTGATGCAACACCTAACTTGTCTACTATGCCTTTTGTATGGCTACATCATTGGTATCATGCCAGTATACAGAGTATCCATTTTTCAAAGGTTTGAGGAGGAAAGCCAATCAACAAAAAAATGATTAGGGAAATGAATTAACCTTCTAGTCATGAAATCACCAAATAAAAAGTCACCTACTGAGCATTACTATATGCAAAAAAGCATGCTTCATGAGAAGGACAAATGAACAAGATAAACTTCATGACACCAACAGAGGACGCAGTTGAATGTAAAGAAGATGCTGTGATGAAACACATGAAAAAGTGATTAACTACCCAAAAGGTATTCACTATTGTTTAACGTGCAATTCTAGATCTGAAACTGGGGAACACTAATTCTTCATCCTCTTATGAATGTGTAGCCTCCTGTGGTTGAGGCTGTGGAGTAATGATGGGTCACTCTGAGGCACAAACATCAGAGGTTGAAGATGTATTCCCCATTTTCGGCAGAACTGTAGTGAATGACACAAAGGCTGAGTGGGATTCCCTGGCAAGAGATTGCTGATTTTGCAACATAGCAATGGTTTTGTTGTTGAGGGCACTAGTTTTTAATGTGAAGGAGTCCATATTGACATCCATTCTATTCCCTAAGGCTTCAAGTCATTGATGAAAGGACTGCACGGAGTATTTGATGGATCCTAGCTGGATGACAACATTACTGGTGCTTGATGTAAAAGGCTCTTGTTGAGTGCTGTTCTGCATCATAACACCAACAATGTCAGCTAAGGAGACATCAATCATATATTGCTGACTGGGTGTCCAATAATGCATCTGCCTGCCCCTTATTGGGACTGAGACACCTCTGGATTCCTTCTAGAGTGTCTGATAAAGGCTCCATCCCCAACTTGACCTCTTCTGTCATACTCTCTGCTGAAAGCTAACGTGTGGGGCATCAGGATCCTCGGTAGGGATATGGTGAGCAGCTGTATGTTAAACAGTCTGCGTTGGTTCGATTTGAGACCCAACAACGTCTTCTTCCCTTGCCAAGATGGGAGAAGAATAATCCATAGTCTCCATGAATGGGTTTAAAATGTCTCCATCTAAAGGTGGGGGGGGGCAGGTAGGTGTTGAGGTAAGGTTTCTCATCATGCACACACTGTTGTACAGAAGCGATTGGTCTTGCCTCTAAAAAGATGTAGCTAATGTTAGCATTTTACAATTTTACAGAGTATTTTTTGATATTGATCTTATAGGCATATTTTGACAAACATGTTTTCCACTTTCTCATACAATGAAAGGGTTCAATTATAATATGTAAATTTGAACTTTGGGCAGATTGTAAGGTAGTAAAAAGACATCACTATGTGCAGGAGCTGTTGTTTACCAACCTCATATGGTAATGTGGCATTATGTATTTGGCAGTACAACAACATACCATGTTGACACACACACTTATAAGTTATGCTTATTCTCTGTTTAGATATGTCAACCATTTCAGAACAATAATTCTATAAACCCATGTATCAACAACAAGATTTCAGGACACAGTAGTGTTCCTAGCCGCTTGGCATTATTTAACATTATTTTATATTACATGCAGCTTGTAGAGTAAATATTTGGCTAGTGATTAAATCCCCATACTCTGGTCATGTTCACCAGATGTGAAGCTACCATGACAGTAGTTGAGTATTTATGGAATATTGTGTCTTCACATTTGTATTACATTGTGTAGCCCACATATTTCAAGGCCAAATATTTCACCAACATATCGAGTAATAACCTATGAGCCTTACAGGCCACATCCATTCCTGCACATTACACAGACACCCTTAATGAATGTTGTCAATCTCCTATCTTTGCCATTCTTCACAACACAGTAAAGCATCATGATGAGTGATAGCCAATACAAAATACAGTTAAACTGTGAAACATATAACACCTCGCCCTATCCTACACTGCAGCACAGCAAATACCCATAATGTTCCAAACGTGTACTAAGGTATGATAAGATAAGACATTGCACATAACATAAAGATTAATTGTGAATAACAATGCATAGTTATTGAACTGTAAGTATATAGCTTAGAGGTAGATAGAGAGGGCAGTAGTCGTCCATTTTCACAAGTGAAAATGGCATACCCTAATAATCCTAGTCCTGCCTACCTTTATGTTTGTTATTTGCAAAACAGCTATACTTGCACCAATGTGGAAGTCTGTCACCTATATCGGTGTTCCAGTTTTTGTACCATGAGTGTGTATCAGCAGACACATTTCTTAAATATTGCTAAAGGTACTAAAATGTATGTATAATACATGAGGCACCTGGGAGTGTATGACACATTCCAGCACAAACACAAACAAACCAATGATGCAGAAACCCTTGCACTATGGTGTATGGGTGGCAGCTGTTGCCCTAGGCTGCACACAGTGCAAACAGTCCCTTTCGAGCCATATACCACACCAAGTTAGCTTGCCGGCCTAAATTACATGACAATTTAGTACCCACGCCCTGTTTTTGTGTGAAGGCAGATTTGTGTGCTTTACATGGGACCTGGTGGTATGTAGAATTGTTACAGAGACAAATACACATCTGCTTATTATTAGGGTTGGGCGGAATTAGCGAAATTGACTTTTGCAAATTATCGCGACATTGCTCAAAATCTACACGAGCACGCAGAACTTTCGCGAAGATGCGGAGATTGCTTTTCCCACCCGTTTACGATCTCTAACTTGCCCATGTGGTCGTTAATGGGCGTGGCTATCTTACTGGCGATGCTTATTTCCTGTTCCGGGTCGAATAACGTGTTTGCGATCGCAAACTCTCGCGGGATAGCGCGACCGGCTACCAACAATCCAGCATCTCGTGGCGCACGCGAACGGATAGGAAAACTCGTCGGAGAACGCAGGGACCCGTTAAGTCGCTACAGGACATGCGAGAACGTATTTTTAAAGCACAAACAAGGAAATACTTCCGTTTCGCGCCATATTGCAAACGTTTTGACATTTTCCCCTCTCCACGGAACGCGAAAATGTCAAAATATCGCAAATTCCATGAGCGAAACGAAATTTATGCCCAGTCCTACTTATTATGCTAATGTGTGTAGATGGCTGACGTGCATATTTGTACATTAACTGTTCCATAAAGTCATAATAATACACATGTTGCAGATTATTTGAGTGTGTTACACTATAACACTACACATACATACATCTTCAAATATGATGGTGATACAATAATTAGTTACTGCAACTTCTACAGTACCTGCTCTATACGATTATACGTGGGGTAGATTCAACTTTTACTGTTGTCCTATATGTGGTTACATGTTAGGGTCCTTAAAATATGTTTTACTTCTGATATTGACAATATGTTAACATACATTACAGGCATTATGTTATAACTCACCCTGTACATTTGGTTGAGCCTCAGTGGCAACACTGTCCTATCCTTCAACTGCAGCAACTAACTCTGCAGAAAAGAGTGCTGCCACCTGCTCCTCTACTGGGTTCAACTCTTCCTGAACTTCTGGTCCTCCTGGAGTCTTCATTGCAGCTTTCAGGTTCCTGGATAGTTTCTCTTTTGTCCCTTTCTGATCATGCCCCTTTTCTTACATTCAACTACAGTCCGTCTGGTTGGTGCAACGCAGTTTATCTTGTCTAATGTTGTTGTCCATAAATCATCCTTCCTGGCTAATGGTAATTTGGAGGTCACAAACAAACGCTTCTCATTTTTAGTGACCTTTGTGATCAAAGTTTAGCTTTCCTTCTCTGTAAAATTAACTGTGTGCTTTCTCGTCGCCTTTATGCCAGCCCTATCTCCTGGGATGGACCCTCCTGGCTAGATGTCCCTTTCATGCCTCCAAAGTGATGGTGTGGTTGAACAAACAATTGTTTGTAACTGTGTGGTTATTTTTAGTTTGTGCCATGCATTGGACTGCAGCAATCTTATCTGTGGCATGTAAAGCTGTCTTGCGGCACGCACTGCAGCTTTGTGTCATGTTGGTTAGAGTTGTGCTACACAGCAGTGCACTAAATATATGACCATGTCTCACACTGCATGATGCATCTCTCACCCTTGGGTCATTGTGCATCTTAAATGAAATACTGTGCATCCATGATACACAGAAGTAACGTAATACAGCAAAGCACATTCGCATGCAGCGCTATGAGATGCAGCGCTGTGTGAGTTTTAGTAAATCTGAGCTAGATTACATTTTCTGCTATGGAAACTAAAACCCATCCAAAAACTATTTATTTAAAGAAAATATTTAAAAAGAAACCTCTTGATATGGGGCTAAAATGCTAACATTTATTGTGTTAGCACTATTGATGAGGTTAGGGATACTGTTCAAGCCAAGGGTTTGGGATTCTTTAAGGATAAGGTGTAGTGTCAGGGTAAAGATCAGAGTAATAATTAATGTTAGGCTTTAGCTTAGAGTTAGGTTTAGGTTTAGGGGTTAAGGTAAGATTTAGGGTTAGGGTTAGAGTTAGGTTTGAAGTAAGGTTATAAGACAACGGTTGAAAAATGAGGGATAGAACCACAAATATTCTGGCATTTGCAGGAAGCTGGTCTGAAGATTCCACCAAAATAGGCAACACGAGAGAGACAGATTGCTGGAAATTGTTTAAAAAATGCCATTCTGCTAGGGTAAAGAGACAGTCCAATGGAAAAATATGTTAGTCTGGGTCTTTGAAAATCTTTACATTAACATTTTATCCTCCTCAAAAATATATGCATAGGCCTTAGGCTAAATGTGGAAAGCAAAACAGTCCTGGTTCTCTCTAGACGGGAACACTAGGCAGCCTAGACTGGTTTCACCCACGTTAGGCATCATCACAGAGGTGCAGTATGAGTCCTGTGGCATAGTGAGCACGAGACCCACATCTGGTTATACCCATCACATTTAGGGTGTCACTGAGAAAAACAAAAAAGCAATGGGCTAGATTATGGATTTAATCTCAGTTACTGGTAATTACTCCCAGTTTGGCTCTTGTTGTGTTAGGCCTCGTCAGAGAGTTAGGGCCTGATTTAGGTCTCGGCAGACTGATTAGCCCATCACAACGGTGTCGGATATCCTGTCTCCCAAAATATGAATCCCATAGGATATAATGGGATTTATATTTCAGCAGAAGGAATATCTGTGACCGTTGTGACGGAGTAAGTTGTTCACCAAGATTTAAATCAGACCCTTTTAGCTTAAGCCATGTGAGGTCTACAGAGCCAAAACCAGTCGGGGTTTGACTGTGTTCCGGTCTGGATTGGAACAGGCTTGGCAGTTCAAGCTGAAAGGTTTCTATTGTATCAGTACCAAGACTAATTTGCAATCTATCTAGAGTGGCAAAGTAGGTGAAAAATGATGACCTCGAACAATGTCCCGAAGCGACCACCTGTGGCTGAGATTAATTTAGTCATTCCTTCCATCACTTTGTTGTTTGTTGCATTTGAATAAAAGTGGGTTGGAGGGTGGGTTCTCTTCCTACTACCAGTTTGCTGAGGCCAACATTACCCTGTGTTAGCACATGGTACTAGAACCCAATGGCGTTCAACTACAGTATGAAAACTTCAATAGCCATAGCATATAGAAAATTACCAATATTAAAATACAGATTTTATTTAGAAGGGTTAAAAGCCAGCTGCCATATATTGCATTGACACATAATGTTTTTAACTAGGCCGTATGTTCTATCGGTCACGGGTCTCACTCCTTCGCAAGCGTTGCCAAGATCACACGTAAATACATTTTACTGGCATTCCATAGCGATCGGTATTTTTGTGAATATACTGTAGCTTGACGGCGAATACATTTATGGATACCAAATATTCACATGACTGCCTTTTTGTCAGCGTAGGTCACTCTTATTTGATTTCAGTTGAAATAACTTCTCATTTAACAAATCTTTGCGAATATAGATCCAAATACCATAGATAGGATTGTGAGTTTGCAATCCATGTATTAGTAACATGAAGCAATTTCAAACTGATATATGGAGAGTGAGGACATATACAAAGTGGATTGTTAATAAATTCTAAAAATTAGTGACACAGCCTAATAGACGGTACAAAAGGGGGTGGTGATGGACCGGTTTCTGGCATTCCAGCCGTCTTCAGCCCAGCTTGCTTGAATCCACTGGCAAAGTGAGCAAGGGACTCACGTCTGAGCATACCCTGCCACACTTGTGGCGGCCAAAAGCGGTACAAAAGGGGGTGGTGATGGACGGAGCATCTGAATCAATCAAACACTCACACCCAGTCAAAAGATCTGGGTTTAATCCATCACCGTTCTTTAGCCCACTCTGCCACCCCAGTCCAGACATAGCTATATGCAAATCAGTCTGACCCTGTGCCTCATGGGAACAGTCCAGTCCGAACTGCCAAGCCATGTCTTCCCTGGACCGGAAACAAGCTTCCGAGGACCGGTTTCTGGCATTCCAGCCGTCTTTAGCCCGGCTTGCTTGAATCCAGTGGCAAAGTGAACAAGGGACTCACGTCTGAGCATACCCTGCCACACTTGTGGCGGCCAAAAGCAGTACAAAAGGGGGTGGTGATGGACGGAGCATCTGAATCAATCAAACACTCACACCCAGTTAAAAGATCTGGGTTTAATCCATCACTGTTCCTTAGCCCACTCTGCCACCCCAGTTTAGACATGGCTATATGTCAAATCAGTCTGACCCTGTGCCTAATAGACAGCACGCAGACTTCTGTATTCAGATACGTATGTACTGCAATAATGGAACATTGGAACAGCAACAGACCAGTAAGAGCCTTACATTCATAACTTTAAAATAATAGAGCAAGTAAATATACATTTGGATAGCACATATTCCAGACCAGAAGTCAAGACAATTAATTCCTAAACCCCCAATTCTAAGAGAACTGAAAGCCTGTGAAAGGGCTCTAAGTCATAAATACATGCCCTGTCACCTGAGGTAGTGCGCTGGAATGTACAGACCAGAACAAACAAATGTAACAACCTTCGCAGGCATGAGGCGTGCATGCGGACATTCCAAATAACCGAATGGATTCCACCCGTACTTCAAAGTAGACTATTCAAAAAATAGATACATAATTCATAGTGCTACATCACACCTCCGAAAAAAAGTCAGCCCTAGGATCATTTAATATCCTTTAAAAGGGAACCAAGATTGGGCGAGATGTAAAATAACCAGGCCTTTTGAGGGTAAAAGGCTGCATTAATTGGATAGGTATGCAGATTCAAATTTACAAATGATAAACAAAGCTTCACTAATACAATGTCAATAGCATAAAAACCCCCACCCTTAAGCTTTCCCCACAATAAATAAATTCCCAAAGCATTCTTCCAACAAACTATCCTCACCATCCCTTTTCTTTAATCCACTGCCTTCATCCTGCCTCCTGTGTTCCCTCTGCCCGAACCTACTCTGCAATGCCCCAACCCTTCCTGCCTTTTTTGCGCCAATCAATTTCTGCCACCTGTCCAAGCGACAAATACTGTCTGTCAAACTAGAAAAAAACCTCATAGGGATTCATAAATTCAAATAATGGGGAAGGCAGGAAGGACCGCAAAAATTAGTTTAACATCCTACCTCAAACCACGGCTAAGTGACTAATATTCCTAGCGTCATTAACCGTAGTTTAAGCCCCAACCACTGTCAACAAATACCAAAGGCCACACACATGTCTGAGTGGAATCTTCCACTCGCCCAAACCTGCCTGGGGATGGACATTCTGCGAATGCCACCCCCAGGAGCCCTCATCGGGTGAGATGTAAAATAAATATGCCTGTTGAGGGTAAATGGCTGCTTTATTTTGACAGGTATGCAGATTCAAATTCACAAAAAGATAAAGAAAGCCTCACTAATACAATTTCAATATACTAACATCCCCTCACCCTTAAGCCTTCCTCAAAAAAAAAATTCACAAACAATTCTTCTAACAAACCATCCTCACCATCCCCTTGCTTTCATCCACTGCCTTCAGCCTGCCTCATTCATCGCTCCCCTGTGTTCCCTCTGCCCAAACCTACTCTGCAATGACCCCAACCCTTCCTGTCTGTCTCGAGCTCCTCAATTTCTGCCACCAGGAAAAACCCTGTCAGGCGTATTTCCTGTCCCCCCCCAAACAAGTTAAATAAGCCCATAAAGCTAAAAAAAAAAAAAGAATTATTTTAAATATTTTTTTTATATATCCTTTGGGTGTGAGGGGTGGGGAGGGGGAATTAGGAGAGAGTAAGGATACGAATAAAATAACCATCTATTATAGCACTGTTGCAAAAATAGCTAGCTTCAAATTTAGCTTGAGCTAGAGAGCAGCAAAAAACGGTCTGTCGCCATAACAGCCAAATTTTAACAACAAGTTGTTATAGCTAAGGTGACTGCTAACTTTTCTTTAATATTGAATACATATAGCTCATTGCCTATGAAGAAAAGGTGAACACCATCTTGTGTAAAAAACTGAAAATCTTCCTTAGTTATATCATTATGTGCTAACCAACTCATGCTGTAATGCTGCAAAATCGATGCACCTCCCTATTAACTTTTCTCCTTGCCATCTCAACTTCTGTGAACTTTTCAGCACCCCGTCATATTCTCCTGTGAACTAGCGACGTCAATATCAATTTTGTCTTGTTCCAAGATCTAGTCATTATTTCTAAATCTGTTTTCATCTCTTTTATTAAACTTAAGCCTGATTATTTAAATATATCATTTTCGAATGTCTGACATATCGACGTCGAAAATATCGACGTCAAAAATATCGGAGGCTGAATATCGAAGTCCTATCTACATTAAGGTAAATACAAAAATATAATTGTAATAAATATTGTTGTAAAAAATATCTTTTTTTTAATGCTTACATATAATATAAAATAAAAAAAATAATACATATAATTAAAATAAACATAGTTAATTATATGTTTAAAATTATAAGTGATACATATAATGTAAAACAAATACACATATACATATAAAATATAATATATACTTACTTAATAATATTTACAATTAATTACTCTAATAACTTATAAATTGATACAAAACATTTGATAAATTATAAATATATACATACACATACAACAGTAATATAAATAAAAATATCCAAACCATATATTACAAATTGCAAAAAATTATTTTAAATAAATTATACACTACATTAACTAAAACACTAAATATTGGGTAGCGTAGGGGTCAAAATGACTGTTCGAACTACAGAGAGTGCAAAAGTAGAGAAAGTGGTGGATAGCGTAGGGGTTAAAATTACTATTCCAACTCCAGAGGGTGCAACAGTAGGGAAAGTGTTTGATAGAGTAGGGGTAAAAATTACTATTCCAACTCCAGAGGGTGCAACAGTAGGGAAAGTGTTGGATAGCGTAGGGGTAACAATTACTATTTTAACTCCAGAGAGTGCAACAGTAGGGAAAGTGTTGGATAGCGTAGGGGTACAAATTACTATTCCAACTCCAGAGGGTGCAACAGTAATTTAATGATTAGCTTAAAAGCACCTAATTTCCTCTCACTGTTTAAGTATTTAGTATTCAGGATTTAGGCTGCGGGTAAGCTCTTGCCCAAAGAACTCTAATAACCCCACATATTTATGAATACTAGAGACCCAGGAGAACCCAGAGGGTGTGACTTTAAGTGTTTTAAGTATGGTTTGTCACACAGAATGCCCTGAAAATGTCATGTCTATGTCTAGAGCTATATATCAAATTCCCTCACACTTTCCATGGGATTGCTGCAGCACTGGGGCAGGTATACTAGTGGGCTTCTGCTCCCCTGGGGGGCAGATTTGAAGTAAGTCCCCAATCTGACCCGCATACCGCGACTGAAGGACAGAATAATCTCCCAAACTAGGGCTGCCTCCTGACCAATGATAGCCGGCCCCAACCCCTTTTTAAAAAAAAAACAAAAAAAACTAAAGCACTAAAATGTGCCACCCCTGTTTAGCAGAAAGACTGTGTTATTGCTAGGTGTGCATGGGTGTGGCCAAAAACCTGGAAGAGCCTGCTCCCCAATGATATAAATATGTAACTACTGGTGTCTAGTGGGCTTTCTGCCGGGCTGGGGAAATTTAGGGTAGATCCCCCCAAATCTGACACCAGGGGGTGGGGGAAGAAAGTTTGATTTGTCCTTGGAGTGGGGGCATGCTAACCTACTCCATTATGGACTCCCCCCCCCCCCGTCCACTCCAATGGGTACAACAGCAAAAAAAACGGAATCTAATTGGCCTACTGCTCCTCTGGTTGGGCAGATTGGGTTTACACCTCCTAAAACTTCCCGTCATAAGGGGGGGTAAAAATCCTCTGGCTACTTGATGGGGAAGCGCAATTGGCCATGCTGTAGCGTTGCTCCCCTTTTCAGTGTCCTTGATGGTCTAGTGGGATTGCTGTCTTGTGAAAATCCCTCAGCAGGGATCCACAAGAAAAAGATGCTGCTGAAAAGGTATCTTTCTAGTGTTGGACTATCCTGTAGACAGTCTGGTAGAGCCATATGGCCCAGCTGCTTTTTTTTGACCCATCATTGAGCCCAGCACCAACAAAAACTGGCCCAAACAGTGGCCCTTTTAACCGCAAGCGCGCTAGCGGGTTTTCCCGCTGTGCGCTGAAACTTGAAAATCACGCGGTTTGTGACAAAGCCAGCTCGTCATCCGCGTAGCGCAGGTAACGCCCATGACGAGCTGGCTTTGTCATCCGCATCGAAAGGGTTAAGCTTGGCCCATCTGACAATGCTGGTCTGCCAGGTGACTGTAAGACAAGTGCAGCACTCTACCTGTCAGCTGAGATCGGTGTTCGGGGGTCTAAGCTGTGCTTCTGAGCTCCAATCAGATCGAATGCAGCTGGAGCCTTTAGGCTCTCGCTGCTTTTCAGTTTCACAACATTCATGTGAGTGCACATGATGCATTGCACATCATTTGACCCAAAAAGTCTATACCTCGCCTGCAAGGGAAGCTCTTCCATTGCAGCCCGAATCTCACTCACGGTAACTTCATGGTATAATGTACTGCGTATGCTTATCACCAGTGACACCTTTTAAGATAAGGCCACTGCAATGCAGCTAGGGTAAGGGGACTGGGCTGGTTACACATATGCACACAGAACTGTGCATGTGTGGGCTATGGATGAAAGACTACAGTCGTGGGCAGCCTAATAGCTGCACACAGGTAGACTCCTGTTGGCAGTTTAAAACTGCAAATTCCCCGTCTAAGTACCCCATTTGTTGGGCCCAAACCTTCACTTTAAATATTATTAAGTCACCTTTAAGTAGGCCTCAATGCCCATAAAGGTAAGGTGCATGATATTTCAAAGCAGGGCATATGGAAATCAATGTTAAACATGTCCTTACAGTGAAATATCCCCCAAAACGATTTTCTCTATAGCAAGGTTAGCTGCTTCCATAGGGAATCACGGGGCTGCATTGTTACCTAAAGTAAAGCTAAAATTAGATTGGTTGCAGGCTCATTTTAATAGTTTTTAAAAATGCAATTTAATGCAAAATCACATTTTATCTAATTCTTAAACAACTGGCATTTTTGGAAAAGTTACAAGTTTTGTGCCTGAAGCTTGTAAGCCTTCAATTGTCGCCGGGAAGCTGGATGACTCCCCTGCGGTGATATGCATCTTGCTCCAAGAGAAAGGATAGTGTGCTTGGGTTTGGGCAGGTGCTTACCTTACCTTCACTGGAAGTCCTTGGGATGTGCTCCATGACTACATTCACTTCAAAGAAGCCTCCCTTGTCACAACCAGATGAAACTGACACTAGGCCCATCCACTTCCTTTGTGCCTCAAGCTACCTTAGCTCCAATCCAACAGGGGAGCGCAGCTGCCCCAGAACTGGTCTGGAGGAACACACGTGACTGTTTGTCCATCATCATAGTCACACCTCAGGAGCTCTCTCAGTTGGGAGAAGGCTTCTGCTGTATTGGACTGTCCCAGAATGCTGTGCAGGAAGATTGTGATAGGAATGGATGGGTCATGTGGTATTCTAAGATTGGCCTGGGGTGCCTGCCATCTGGAACATTCCATCTACACTTATAAACCAGGGGCAAAATGAGCCGAAGATCAAGAAAATCTTCCCAACAGGGCCAGAGTTATATAGCTTTAAAGTCTTTGACCTTTTGCCGAGAAACGGATGACACTGGGCTCCTCTGTCGACTCCGCTGTGGGCTAGTTCCTTGGGGTCATTGCAAGATTAATTAATTATTTAGCTGCCTAGGGAGGAGGTACATGCATGGGGACCCCTACCCAGACTCTTATTTGCCCTGGGTATTCCATCACATGGACTGATGTGAATTGAACATGTCCCGGAGACACAAACCCCTGGGACACAGAGCAGGAAAGGCGGCCCAGCCACACAAGGATGCTCTGAGGTGCACTCGTGAGAAGGGAGTCGGTGAGGCAATTGGGAGTGGGCTCCCGAAGCATCCCACTGATTTCGAGGTACTGGCAGCCCCGGGAGGAGCTGAGGTGCTCATAAAAACATAACAAACATCAAGAACAAGCTGCCTGCACCCCTAAGCACAGCGGGAGAGCCTCTGCTAAGATTTGTGGCTGAGAGCACCCTACAATGCCTTGCAAGCACTTGTTTTTATATTTTTCTCTCCCAGTGGAACCCCGCGCAGTGGTAGGGGCACCACCAACATACTTTATATGTGTTGTGGGGGGTTACATTAAGTGCAACAGCGCCCCTAGGAAGCAATTCAAAAAGAAACCATATATCTCCTGGGTCATTGAATTCATAACCTCAGGATCGTTTGTCATGCTTTTCAAAACATTCTGGAGCAGAAGGTTTTGCTTTATGTATCAGGGATCACTGGTGCGCTGGCACTCATTCAGCCCTTTGTGGGCGGCAATGGGTTGCAGCGGTTCATAACTGACACAACCCTGCATCTAACCACGTGCAGATCTACGCACAGCTTCAATGTGCCCTGATGTGGAGCCACCTAATTGGCGGTTCTAAGGTCGGGTGACACTAGGGAGTCTAGGTTGCCTTTTCAGGGCTGCCGACAGAGCCTCGCTCGCAAACTGATTTGACCCCGTACTTGCAACATCTCCATTATTTGTTTCTTGACCTTTCTCCTGTTCCAGATTGCTCCATGTCCCATTTTGCGGCTAGGGGTGCTCATAGACACTGATCCTGATTCTGCTACTCCTTTGACATTGAGCTAAGTAGCCTGTATATTGCGGGCGCGCAAGAGCATTGAGAGGCTTGACATTTGCATTCTACTTGGGCTGTCACTCACAGCGCATTCATTGAGACTTCTGCTTATTATTGCAGCACTGGTGTAGCACATTGTTTACCCCTCAGAAACTGCATGTGGTTTAACCTCGAGTCTTATTACCTTGAGCCTTATTCCAAAGAGCTTCATTTTATGTTTAACAGCCCTAGGAATTCTCTGGCCATTCTATACCGAGCTGATTATCTGAATGCCTAGTAGCTTACATTTCTGTTTTCTGTTGTTGGTGTGTATGTAGTTGTAAGCATGAAAAGGCATATGGTGTGAGGGAATGAGTGTTTTCCTACATGACAGGAGATAGGTTTTGCCTTTATACTGGTATGTGACTTTTTAGTCCCAGACTCCTTCATAATTCTGAATTGAAGAGCTTCTACTGCATCCTGAACCCTACTACCAATCATTCCCCTCCAGACTTTATGTATACCTGTTACAAATCCACGGCAAGACATTACAAACCTGCCTACATCCTTATGTTCCTGATACTCCATCTAGCTACACAAGTTCCAGGTATTGCCTTACACCTTATAGGACATTATATAGCACAGTGTCCAATGATAGTATATGTTCATACACCCTCTCTTTTCTAGAATGTCATGGGTTCCAAGAGTATCAATCCTTCCATGTGGTATGTGATGTCGCGGCTTGCACCTGGTACTCTAGAGGGTGGTCAAGAGCAGAACCAGGGTGGACAAGCGAGAAGTTTTTCTCTTCCCTCACCTTCCTGGTTTCCTTACCCTGTTTTTCATTGATGCTTCCTCCTGGTGAAGTGTCTTTACTAATCATGGTTAGTGCAAGGAGGCAGCAGTTTTAGTTTAGTGCTGCTTGGTTTTCTATTTAATAGCTGAGCTGCCTAACATAATGGCTCTAGAGTTCAGGGATGTCTTTGGCAGTTGCATTCTTGCAGACCGATTGAACTCCAGCTTCAGTGGTGACATGGCTCCTCTTCTCTGGTATCAGAAGAAGCATCACCATTTCTTTGGCCCACTGCAGGCTCCTTTATCACAAAGAGGTGCTCTTGCTTCCAAAGTCTTGGTGTAGTTCCCATGGGAACTACTCCGAGAAACCAGGAAGCAGCCTCATAGCACAGGTCACTCTTGGCTTCCCTCTCTAGGGCAGTCAGCTTTCGCTGGGTAGGCCTTGGTGAACCAAGAACACATGGGGCTTCTCTCCCTAGACAGTCTTAGCTCCCACTGGACCTTCTCTCTGTCAGCAGGCAGAAAGTCCTCCAGCTTCTCAAGCAGAAAGGGCACACTTCAGGTGAAGTCCTGTCACCTCTGGGAGACGGGCTGTCATGTGGATACCAGCCCTTTTCATTCAGTAGTCCCTTGAGTCCTCTCCGGAACACTACATTTCTTAGTTATGGAGAACGGGAAGCTGGAACAAAATGAGGTGGAATGGATTCACATTTTATACCAATTTTCCAAACAGAGGATGTGGAACTAATGTCTAAGGCTACCAGAATTGTTGTTGGGTGTTTCTCTTTCAAATGTCACTTTTCGGCTGTTCCTCAGATACAGCCACAACATTTGTTCAAGGTGGTAGTTTTCACAGCAGTTAGCATGGGGCTGGCTCCACCTAGAAGTACCAACAAACAAGGGCACAATGGAGTATAAGAACTCTGCACCTAGATATCATCAGCTTTCCTGAAGTAGTAATCAATAAAACGGCGATCATTTTAACACCGGTCCCTGATAATATGCCCCTTGGTATTCTTGCAACCCTGCTTCATGTGATGCTCTAAGGGCATGGACTGTAGTCCAATGCCCCCTAAGAGGGCACACGTGGTGCACCCCTCAAGGTCACATAACAAGTTCTGGAGCTCATATTACCAGGGAGAAGTTTAGGCTCCTACCTATGTATAAGATTTACATGGGCTAAGAAAAACATTCAGGGTACTCAGAAAGATGTACATGCACATTTACCCTGCAAGGGACATCCCATTCCCAGCAAACGTTTTCAGGTATTCTGCTAAAAGGGATGCCTGAGAGTCATCCTAGTAAACCCACTAGAGATTGATATCCCCAAGGAAAATTATGTTGGAACATCAGCAGCTCCTTTATTAGGGGGTTGGGGCGTTGCCCCTCTATATTTGCCCCACACTGTCCTCTAATTTAATATGAATAAACTTGGAGTTCTCCGGTTGCAGGCATTGCGTTTGTATTTTGTTTAATCTGCCATGAGCCAGTTGCTTGGAGATGAGTGGGCGGGGCTTAAAAATGCAACAAGCTCACCTCCTGGGCGTCACAGACACTCACACTTAAAAGTCCGCATGTCAGGTTGGCCGACTGCCTTTCTGCGACCAGCCTGTCATATTCACTCGAAACCCATCGCACTCTGTGTATAGAAACAAAAGGGGGCGTGGGAAGCCGCAGCTCCCTGCACTCAGAATGAGCACGGAATTCACCTGCCCGATCCAATCCTGGCGCTGCTCTCCAGCGCCAGCAGCACCAGGATTGGCCAGGACTTGCGGCACTAACGGCAGCTGCACGTCATTGTTTCTCCCTCCAGTTTCTTTCGAACTACCCCCCGCCCGTGGCAATGCAGGAAAAGGATAGTTGCGCTGTGGTAGAGACAGGCTGTGGGCATGAAAGAAGGGCCAGTAGGCAGACCGAGAGGGCATACTTCAGACAATTGCGGCCGCTGAGCTCCAGCGTCACCTGCATCATCGGCTGCTTGAAGCAGAGGTTCAGGAACAAGAGAAGGCCTAGAGGAGTGCATGAAAGTCTTCCTTGGTTGCCTCTGGAAGGACCTGGGAGCAGTGACCCGGGACATCACTTGAGTGCTAGGGGGCAAGCGACCCGGTGCTCTGGAGTCCTGGGGGGCATACATTAATGTAAAACATAGTGAGTTTCTCAAATTGCTGTGTCAATCAAGTTTTGTGTTGGGCTTTTACTTTCTTCATGAAAAAAGAAAAAAAACCTCGGGGTTCGCACATCAAAAAGTATGCAGGGGGAAAGATGGGGTCCACACTTACTCAGTGTACTACCTATGTACTCCACTTTGGACTCCAGCAGCTTCAGATTTTGTTTAAAATGTTAGGGCCAGCACTCTAATAATGGCATTGAAACTGCTATGACATTTAATCACGCTCCTTTCCTGTACTGTGTACACAGAAAGGACCTATAGCTCCCGTAGAGTAGGAGGCAGGAAGAGCAGATGTCGTTAATATGTGTGTGAAAGAAAATGTGCAATTTAAAGGCCTTTGAGTTTCATCTGTCAAGAGCGCAGCCTTGGGTGTAAAAGGATTTTATTTCAGATCATGTGACGGCCCCTCAGGCCAGGGACATGTAATGTGACAGAATTACACTGTCTGATTTTAACATCTGAACTGTACATGTTGATAGCCTGTTAAGTGGTGCAGAGTGGGCATTTTGTTCTTGTTGCATGTGAAAGGGTCACATAACAGAAAAAAATGTTACCTTTTTTTGTGGAACTACATCTTCTCTGACCTTTTAAATGCGCTTCCTTGTGTTGAAATATAACCCTTGTTAGCATTTTAACAACAACCGAAGTGTGGCAGGAGAAGAACGAGCCAATATCATTGCAATAAATTGGTGCCCATTTTGTTTTCATTTGCAAAGCTTTTATAAATGAGATTCCTGGCTCCAACATTCCCCATGTTTATGATTAATTAAAGGAAATCCTACTTTTCACTGCAGTTTAAGTATGTATGAAATAACAAACATATTGATTTGATGAATTTAAAAATGGAGAAGGTACTCCACTAAGGTTGACAGTTCACTTTTCAGTTGCATACTACTTGGGTATTTGGGTACTAGTGCTAATAAGTAGAAACCTTCTTTATGACAGTGCGGATCGTTCCCTGTGCTTGGTGGCCACAGGTCACTCATCGCAACCTTTCACGCCTCACCACTTTTAAATGTCACCAGCCGCCACTGTGCTGGAACCTGGAGATCGAGTACTCCTATAAGAATTCTAAAGGTCGGCTGACTGAAGAGCATTATTGGCTAGAGGATGGTAGATCAGGTGAAAGATAGTGGGTTTGCCTTCAATGGATACAAATTGAAAAAAAGTGGAAATGGTCTGTGCTCAGGGATCTACAAGAGTATGGAAGATCTATAAATCAAAGTCACTAGGTTTCCCTTCACAGTTCAGACAGATTATTGAGAATCCCGTTGGTAGGAGGAGGTCTAAGAAGGGTTGTGAGGCATATCTTAGCCACGTTTCCATTAAGAAGAGAAAGTCAAGAATGCCAAGGTAATTAGGTCAGCAGTTTTTAAGACAATGTTTGGCAGGAGGTTAGGCAACAGGATATGGAGGAAAATAGAGTAGAGGAAGTGTCCATTTTGTGCATGAGGAAGATAGTGGTCAGGTCTGTGAGAGATTGAGGGGTGCAGAAGAAGATGGGGAGGTTAGGTGGCAGGTCAGTAAGATAATCAGCAGTCATGGAGCTCGCTGTTGTGTGAGTATGAAGAGATCTGTCTAGGCATGAGAGATAAGGGAATTACGGTGGGTGGAAAGGGGTGATCAAGTGGAGGTTTGACACATGAGATATAGCTTATATTCTGTAGCAGGAGGAAGCCAAAGTCTAATTCAAGCTTTTCCTCGGAAATTGGGGGATTTCCTTATATAGATAAATGGCAGCCAAAGGAAAAGCGTACCTCATCTAGACCAGTACTAATGTACTAATGACAAGTGAAAAATTGCAACTGTCAGAGCTATCACTTGGAGGCTTGGGCATGTCCTGTTTACCATGCTATCCAGTGGAGAAGAGGTGGCCTTTGTGAGGGGTGTGTGGAGAGCCAAAGCAGGAGATGCAGCTGCTAGGCAGGAATCCTAGGCAGGGGAGAGAAATAGAATGAGATGAAATGCAACTCAGGTAGCCCTTGCCAGTTGAAATTTGAGCAGCACAGTGTGGTGCCACTTTACCTGGGGGCAAAGGGGAGGTGATTTGCAGTGACCAGTTGCTGACCAATGGATGAAACACCAAATCTTTCCAGATTTTCCAAAACGTGGAGTCTTTAAAAGCAAGACCACATGGGTCACTGTAAAGGCAGAGCCCCAAGCCAGAAACAATGTCATCACGATTGGGGGGCACTGAGTTTCCAAGGGCTACATCCCCTTTTCCATGGGGTCTGTCAAGGTCGCCCTAGGAGGCTTAACAAGAGGAGTGCCCAACTTGTAGGAGTCCCCAAAAGCAGAATCTCACTGGGGCCAGGTAAAAGCTGAGACGGGTGGTAGGGTCCTGACCTGGAATTTCTGTTGTTGTGGTAAGGAACACTGATGTTGAGCCATGGTCTGCAGAAAGACTGGAATGTTGCAATACAATGTATCAGTTACTAAAATTCAAGGGTAGATTATTAGGCAGACACACATTTACAGTTGATTTGATCCACATCCTCAGGAGTTCATTAGAGATGATCCACTGTTGCCATATCATGTGACATATTTTAGTTGTGTAGTATATGCTAATGTCTCAGTGAATAAGGACTTAGCCTTCAATTCTTTCCACAGGAGTGCCTGTGTGGCCACTGCTCAGTTTTTCTAAGAAACATCACTAGTTGACTATAGTACTTTGATGCAGGGCAATCTGTACTCTTAAAACTGCTGGGTTTTCTACCTTGAACTATTGAATTTTTCTCCTATTTTTCCCTGCACTGTACTTAGGCCAGCAGGGGCAACCCCCCATTTCCCCCTTCTATGTGTTTAAAAGTTACAAAAGGCAAACTCCCTCAGACACTAAGCAGAGTGTGTTTAGGAGATTGCTTAATCATGTTTATGGTTTAAGCTATGTCTGGAAAAAGTATGCAACTCTTGTAGTTGGCTAGAACAAGTGATTTGTTTAAATATGTAAAAAGCAGCATTATCACTTGTTTTAGATAACCGTAGGCAATGAACTCCGCTAGCGGAGGTTGCAGAGATTTGTTGACTACGCATTACATTGAAAACCACACAGTGGAGTTAGCTAATGCACTCACAACGCTTTGATAAAACACTTTACTTTTACATGCTAAAAAGCATACAACCAATTCACAAAAGCAAACTTTGAAAAATATTAGGCAATGAGAGAGGTGATGATTTTGGGGACCCCCTAAAGAGCATATCATGCTAAATGATTCGGTGGTGGTTCGATCCTCCTAGGACCACCTCAAGCAAAGTTATGGGCAAAAATACAATGCCAACCAAAGGGCCAGCAAAGCATTAGAGTGTCGTGAATATTATAGTATTAGCTCCCAGCTGCGCTGGGAGAGATTGCCCCTTGAGGAATGTTTTGATTTTGGATACTATAATATTCACTGCACTCTAGAATCTCGTCCCATGATGCTTTGCAGGGCCTTTCGTTGGGATTGTATTTTTGCCCATAACTGTGCTTGGGATGGTCCTAGGAGGATGGGACCACCACCAAATTGTTTGGCATGATGTGCTCCTTGTGTTCACGTCGTCTGCTTTGTTCTCTCCCTAGGTTCGGGATGACACTGAAATCATCACCTCTCTCACTGCTTGGTGTATTTTTAAATTTACTTTTGTGAGATGACTATATGCATTTTAGCATGTAAAGATAGAGTTACTTGTTGTTTTACCAAAGGTATGTGAGGTTTCTGTTTTATTAATTTGGATGAGACAGAACGATTGGAGTGGAGTTCACACAGGTTTTGTTCAACTCTGAAGAATTCCGCGTCTCCGCCCACCCTTAGATTTAGATTGCAGCCTTACCTGCTGACTAAAACAGGACCTGATAAGTGTTGATTAAACCTGTCTGTATCCAAGGAGATTCTGACTTCAGGAGCAGCTTTCCCTGCCCCCTGCCATCAGTCTGTGTTTGAGGTCTTATGTACGTTTGCTCTTGGATGTAACATCTGTCCTATGATTGGTGGTTGTATCTGGTGAGTCTGTTGTGCTTAGGGATAGTGTTCTGATTTGCTCATAGGTCTAGGGTTCTGATTGGTTCCTGGGTTGGTGATTCTATTGGACTTAGGTCTTAGGGTTACTGTTCTGATTGGCAGATAGGTCTATGGTTTTTGATTTGTTCCTGCGACTATGGGTTCTATTATACTTAAGGCTTAGGGTTTCATTGCTGCTTGGCTGCTAAAACTAGGGCTGTAATTGGTTGGAGGAGTCTGTTCTCCTATTGGTCTTAGGGTTTAGGGCTAGTGGTAAGATTGGTTAGGGCTAGGGTTCCCATTGGCCGAAGAAGTCACCTGATCACTAGGGCTATTTAAGGTCCAGATTCTGGGTGTCTCTGTCCGGGCATTGATGCTGAGGGCAGAGAGGACAAGGGGAGTTGCCTGTTTGTGCCTCTTTGGGACAGGTCAGGCCTAGAGCCATAAATGCTGCCCATTTTCCCTTTCACGAGCACCCACCTTGGCCCATCCACATCCACAACCAAATCAACACACTCAGAGTGTATGTACTCTACATATTTACATCAAACAAACCCTACACTTATTTCAATGTCTCAGCACACACTACAAAATACCACAAACCACTTTTATACACCCTTCTATCCCAACTACCACACATTTGCACCTCTACTCACACACAGAACACCACTCTACCCTATACCACTAACCAATCCACTCATCACCAACACAACCTAAGTCCACACCATACGTAATTATATCCCATCCAGACGCACACTCCCAGCTCCAATTACTCCTAACATACCCCTTTCTGTTCCCAACAAACCTATACTCAGCCTTCCATCTTTCATCCATTATCACACTCCTCTTCTTTTTACCAATTAACACAACAACAGAACCCTTACACTTCAGCACACCACAAATATTACCTCTTTTAGCAATCAAATATAACACAAACACTCTTAACTCTTCTTCATCCCCTCACACACACCACATACATTTTCCAAAATACATCACCACCCCCTTTACCTTGCAGCTTCCACTCACCAACAATACTTTACATTCAAATATGTTTTAAAGAAAATAAATACATCATCACCTCCTCAAAAAAAAACATGACACACACACCAACACAACAAAATATCACACACACATTACCTCATAATACTTTCCGTCACAAACTAGAAACATACAACTACTCCCACCCTCATGACTACACAAATAATACACACCCTAAACAAACTCCACTGCCTAGCTTTCTATCTCCCCATACACCTAAGAAATATAGAGCAACACAGCAACTCTCTTTTAACTTCCTCTCATCGACTGGGCAATTTAGGACCTTGCAACATGACCCACATGATGCACCACTACCCCTATCTCATACACCTTCCACCCTAAACAGTTGCAAACAAAATAAGAAACGTGCTACTATTCACACCTTCGCATCTCCATGTCTACTGCACAGCAAGTCTACTCCACAAAAACAACACAGCTCACCAACTCTGAACCACCATGTCCACCACCTACTCATGTAGACCCATCAAAAAGCCTTCTTACCCTGCTGGACAAGTAATAAGATACAGAACAGCCACACTATTGCTATCCTCATACAGCTAATACCAGCACCAAGGACACACCTGCTACATGTTCACAAGATACTGCTCACTTTTCAGCTAAAATAAAATCACACATCACTAAAACACGATCTCTAAACTACCTACTAATAAATGCTCAATCACTCTCTGAAAACACGCATAACATCCTACCTTCTCACTGACACACAACTTGACTTACTCTTCATAACTGAATCTGGATTGGGAGATGACATGGCTCCAGTGCTGCATGAAACCATTCCTCTAGGCTATCAAACTATCCCACAAAATTGTATAGGCAAAAGAGGAGGTGGTCCAGCTATTGTATTCAAGCAAACATTACATATCACTAAAGCTGACGGCATCTCCATACAAGTTTGTGAGGCCCTCTTCACCAGATGCAACCCTACACCATCTGCCTCCTGTAACTTCCTAGTCCTTCACAGACCTCCGCCTAGCAATGTAACATTCCCAGACACACCTCTAGACACAGTTTCAAACCATATAACACTACACTCCAACCTATGAATTCTAGGTGGCCTAAACATTTGGTTTGACAAACCCAATATGCCCCATACAAAAACAATGTCCGATATTTAAGAAAGGATACCCAACTAAGCCGACCAATTACCATTTGATAGCTCTGCTCAACCTTGAGGCCAAAGCATATGCCCAGTTATTGCCAAAATCCCTGGAGGCCTAGGTATCGGTCAATGGGTTCCTTCCATTCTTCCAGACAGGCTACCGTGGAGGAGCGTCCACTCTTGATAACATCATTATACTTGCCCCCCTGAGGCACAACGCAGCACAAAGCAATCAGCTACCACCCCTCTGATGCTTTATTGACTACAGTGCAGATTTGGATATGGTGGACAGACCGACGTTGTGGAGGAAACTACCACTCTGGGGTATCCCCCCAACCTCTCAGCATGATAATCTTCCTATACTCTGCCACGTGGGTATGCGTGAAAACCACCCTCACACAACCACCCCCAAAATCATCATGGAAGGCTGTGTGCTCGCTCCTCAACTTTTTAATTTTATAGAGCAGATCTGGGGTAAGCAC
Source organism: Lissotriton vulgaris (assembly GCF_964263255.1). Classification (NCBI taxonomy): domain Eukaryota; kingdom Metazoa; phylum Chordata; class Amphibia; order Caudata; family Salamandridae; genus Lissotriton; species Lissotriton vulgaris. The sequence goes on from NC_141689.1 coordinate 1,530,287,969, forward strand.
TGGCGAACAGTAGCATTGTTCTCCCTCCATTAGGCCACAGGTTTATTCATATTTTACAATATGCCCATGATATAGTAATAATGGACCATACAAAAACAGTCTTACAGTGAGTACTGACTAGCCTCCATACACAACAAGAGGAATTATCTTGCAATCAATCAGGAAAAGACCAAAATAGTAATTTTTGTCCACTACAAAAAAAACTAATTCTTCTCATGCAGCCTGCATCCTAAGAGCATCACCGGGGCAGTGAAATACAACTACTTGGGAGTATGGTTCACTGCGTCCTCTCAATCTTCAGCCCATAAAACCTCCCTAAAAAGGAAATCAACTGCCATAATTTGTGGCTTCGCCAGCCTTAACAAGAAACTAAGTAGCCCCTGAGCTGCATCAATGATCAAAGTTATTCAGGCCTCTCTTCTCCCAGCACTACAATAGGGCCACCAGGCTTTCTCTGGCTGCCTTGAGAACACAGGTGCTCTGGGTACAAGAGTATCTTTCAACTGCCCAGGTACCTTTACAGATGAAGAACTTGGTTGGAATTTGGCCTCTTAAATCAAACCCTAACTTGTAAGTCAGACTTCTTGAAATATTATATATGCACACTGACGGCGCCAGAGAATTCTCTCAAAGCCTGCCTCAAAGTTGTTTTTGAGAACCAAGGTAGCGCATGGAGCAGGCAACTAAAGAGGGCAATTGCATCCTACCACCTTGAACCAGCAGCACTAACTCTTGACTCCATCACCTTTTTGACACGGAAAAAGGTTATTAACAGACAGTTACGGCTAGCTTCATTCCAGCAAGACTCAGTTTCAGTAAGGTCAGTGATTTTACACCCTCTAAATTCATCTTACTTGTTTGGGAGGCCTCAGCCATACCTTTCAGTCACAATCAACAGCAGGGTGAGTAGTGACATCATGTATATGCATCTGCTTGGCCTCTCAATAACAGACTTCAACCGTAAATGGGCCAACTCACATAAAAATGGGCCTGCAGATTATGCAACTTTAGGCAGGAATCATGGCTCTATCTTTTGTATAATTAGCCCTTTTAATTTAGTGTCTCAGTTTTTGGTAGTTTTTATTTTTGTACTAGATAAAATCTAAACGGTGGATAAGTTCAGGCATCTGCATGTTTACCAAGTACAACTAGGATATTTAATGGATTGATTTTAGTTATAGAAATGTTCTTATTCTCAATTGAGTGTGCACAAGTTAAACAATACATTTTTACATCATGTAATGGTGTTAATTAACTAAATCATGACCAATAAACATTGACATTGACAATCATCACTGGCCTAGATGCACAAACCTACATCAGGTCGTCCACAAACCCACACACATCCCTGTACATAACCTAGATGCCATTTGTACTAAACCAGAACTAGTTACCTTTCAAACAATTACTCCAATCACATGGTCGGACCATCATTTGTTTACTTTCCAAAATAAAACAACACAAAGCAACAAACCTAAAACCACCTTACATGCATCTCTGTATCAACCCTGGAACATACACAATTTTGAACACTTAGAAACACAGTAAACATCCAGTACAGATCTAGATCCAATATATTCTGTCCAAAACTATATGAGTGACTACAGGAAGTTTTTGATCTCCTGATACCACTAGGAACAGCACAGCAGAACAAAAGAAAACAGGCACATTGGAGAAATACAGAGCAAAAAGAGATAAAACAGCAAATTAGAAAGCTGCAACACACCTGGCTCAAAACAAACACCAAATAAGACATACCTCACCTACATAAACTTAACAAATGTTACAAGTCACGCAATCAAAAAAGCTAAGAAAAATATTATTCAGACAGATTCAACATTCTAGATGTGAAAATAAAGAATTCTATAAACTTCTCAACAAATTCCGCAAACCAAATCGCCTAGAAGGAACTCATTGCGTTACTCAAGAATTCACAGACAAACTGGCAAACCATTACACAACCAAAGCAGACACATTGGACTCCTTTTTAAAAAAAGAAAAACCACCAGCACCAACCCAAAAAACTCCTCCAAAGGTAGGCTAACCCAACCTCTGCATTCCTTCCAACAAATATCACACAATGAATTTATAGACCAGGTCAAAGCAAGCAGGCCTGCTGGAAGCCCTCCTGATCCATGTCCACCACTAACCTTCAAGAAAATGCTTCTAACTACCTCTGCTAGCACACCAGTAAGAAGGATCATCAACCTTTTCTTAACTACGGGAATATTTTCATAAGATCTAAAAAAAAGTCATACATACGCCCATCACTGTAGAAAACAAACCTAGACTAGCTTAACCTCGACAACTACGGACCAATTATTAATGGACTTTTCCTGGGCAATCTGATAGAAAGAGCAGCATTCGCCCAGATGTCACAATTCATTGAAGATAAATCCCTACTTTCAGACTTCCAAACGGGATTCTGTTCAGGAAGAGGCACAGAATCTGCTCTCATTGCCATCTGAGATGACCTTAAGAACACAGTTAACTGGAACAGGGTTACTGTACTACTTCTCCTTGACTTCTCAGCTGCCTTTGATACAGTTGACTATGACGTTCTGATAACACAACTCTACGAAGCTGGCATAGAGGAGACTGCTCTTAACTGGATCACATCCTACCTTCAAAAAAGAACAAATGTCATCCATAACCCCCTTTCTACTGACCCTCAAAGGAACCTCCACTGACCCTCGAATGAACTGTAAATTGATTACATTTTTACGCATTCATGAGCAAGAACTGAAAGTTAAATCCGAGTAATGATTAAACATGAAATTTATTTTATAATCACATACATTTTAAGATTTTACGTTTTTGAAGATATGTACCTTTCATGCAAAGTGGTTCTTTTAAAATTAGAGTTTGTTATATTGTTATGGTTTTAACTAGCTGAACAATAAATAAATAAATAATTCAATTCAATTCATACCCCCCTTTCTATTCCAAACTGTACTTCACAAACGCAGGGGTCTCTCAAGGCTCATCTCACCCATGCTTTTCAACATCTACATGAAGTCAATACCGTTACTGATCAATCAATTTCACCTCACGTGCTATAACTATGCAGATGACACACAAATACTCCTTAAACTGGAAAGCTCCAAAGACAACAGAAACTCACAAATTTTCAGTTGCCTCAGAGCCATTGATCAGTGGACGACATGGAGCCATTTCAAATTTAAGGCATCCAAAACAGAAATACTGTGGTGATTAGAAAAATTATGACACACTCGCTGCCTGATGATGATCTGGGAACACCACCTAAAGTATCCAAGGAAGTAAGAAACCTCAGAATTACCGCAGACTCCAAGCTATCAATGAATGCCCAAGTGGACAAGCTAGCAAGATCAAGCTGCATTACTATAAAAACTCTGCAACGCATCTTCTCCCACCTGGGTTTTCCACACAAGGTCCAGGCTACTATCTCTCTTATTCTGTCTAAACTTAAAGTACAGCAACGCTTGAAAGTCTGAGTTTATTAAATACAACTTAAATCGACATATATTTCCTTCCTTATACATATATACCTTCCATGTACTTATGTATCTTTGTATTTATTACTTTACTTTTAATTCAGCATCCCCAATGCACTACCCTATATCCTCAAAATAACCCTTTCTAAACTCTTCCCTACTCTAGCCCTTCCTTGCATCATCTCAAACCTCTTTTACTATTCAGATCTCACACACAAGCCTTTCCAATCCCTTCCCTCTGACTCCTTACCCTCCACCACCCTTTAATCATACCAAACCTCCTCCCACAGCTATGATCGCCAAATAAAACAGTTTCTAGACCCTTCCCTCTTTTATCCATCCACTATCCTTTACATTCCAACTAACAGACTCACATGTCCACTGCTCAAATGAATTTCCTGTTTCCCTATACTAATTCCCCACTAATCCTGATTGGGTTCTGGAGTACCATGCTACCTGCCGAAAAGCACTTCAATACCTCATCAGGGATAGCAGGCACTGTGTAAATGAAAACCCTTCCCTCTTTTATCCCTCCACTATCGTTTTTCAATCCAAATAACCAACTCACATGTCCACCGCTCAAATTAATTTCAAATGTCCGTATACTAATTCACCACTAAAACTCTTTGGGTTCCTGAGTAACGTGCTACTAGCCGAAAAGCATTTTGATGCCTTGTCAGGGGTAATAAGAGCTATATAAATGCAATTACAATTGCAATTGAGAGGGAAAAGCATGTTTAAGCTATATTGTCCCAAAAGGTTCTGGGGGAGTGGCAATGCAGCACCATCTTCTGTACATGGTATTTGTTTCAAATGAATTGATTTACTGAGAGTTGAAGTAAAGAAATATCTGAAACTCTTACCCAGCTCTATGGCTGTGGTGCCATATTGCATTCTTTAGGGAAAAGGTGCAGTAGTATATTTGATGTGTTCTATTGGATGTTGGGCTGCGAAGTGTGAGCAAAGTAGACAGTGCCACAGTACAAGTTTGCAGATAAACAAACAAAAGTGTCATGATAGCCATTTGATTAAGCCAAAAAAATAACATTGTAAAAGGGATGTGCTACGTTTTACTTGAAGAAAAGAATGGATGAAGTGATAAGCTGTAATGCAATGTGAATGTTTTGGATTAACTTGCTCTGGTTGTATCAAAAATATGTATTGTAGCGGCGGCAACGTAATTTCAGCAAAATGTGTGATTAGTTGTATAATTCATTGAACTGTAATTGTTTCCAGTAGGTTTGCCCAAATAATTGAAGTCAGTGAGTTAAAGTGGTTGATGGGTGCGCTCAGAGGTTTTATTGAATTAACTTTGGGGCATATTACCAATTAATAGCGATAATTATCGCTATTGCTTGGTTAGAGACAAAAATTTACCTCTAAGCTGCGGCGATGTTTACCGCAAATAAACCTTGGTATTACCAAGGTTTATCGCAAATGAGATAAAAATCGCCGCAATGCATGAATATCGCTGAAAAGTCAGCGATATTCATGCATTACCGAGCTAATGCTCTTAGCCATGTTATCCACCTCCCATTGGATAACATGGCTAAGAACTGCTCAGGGCAGGTGTTAGCTTTTGGAGATATTCGCGCTTAGCGCGAATATCTTCAAAAGTTGGTAATAGGAGATAGAGATGTTAGCGACTGTTTTCAGTCGCTAACATCTTGGCAAGCCCACTTGGAATGTCATTAGTGATAAATATCACTGACATGCAAAGTGGGGCCCAAGATGGCCGCTATCTCCTACTAGCTGTCGCTAACTGGTGTTAGCGACAGCTAGGTAATAGGGAGATAATTTTATCTCCGCTTTCTTGGCTTTTAAAGCCAAAAAAGTGGAGATAAACCCCCTTGATAATATGCCCCTGAGTGCCCTTTATGCTATTTGACAGGCACATTACCCTACATATAGCCATGTGCGTGCTGTATATAACAATCAATACAAAGATTAATTAAAGCACAATTGTCCATTTTAATAATACAGTACAGTACATCTCACTAGAGTAAAACGTTTTTACATAATTTCGGTTTACAACTGTTGCAGAATATAAAAACAAAATTTCATGTAAAAAGTACAAATTTCAAAGCATGTTTTAAAAAGCTGTGCACTGTTATTGCAACATTCAGAGTTTTCACATCAAAGGAAGAACAAAAGCTTGTGAGTGCAGTGATTTTAAGTAGTGCGTGTGCTGGACTTGGCCCTCTCTGCAGAGTGACTCCAAACGTTTTGCCTTCACTCTCATTCTTTGTTGAACATAAGTTTGTTGGCTTTTAAGACTCTGTGCACGTTATCACTGTTAACCAGTGCCACAGTGTTTGTGCTCTCTCCCATAAACATGGTGAAATTAACTTAAACCTGAATGGTACATTTAACATACTTGTAAATCCTTAGTAATTGGCACTACCTGTACCTCTGTCCGGTAATTTAAATGTTACTAGTGGGCGTGCTGCACTCATTGTGCTAACCACTAAAGTAGAATTTTAAAACATGTCTCAAGCCTGGCACTACAACCTGCAGTGCAGTTTTAAACAGCCATTTCAACCTGGCAAAAAACTTTTTGCCAGGCTTAAACCTTACTTTTAATTACATACAAGTCACCCCTAAGGTAGGCCCTAAAGACTCATAGGACAGGGTGCATTCCATTTCAAAATTAGGACATGTGTGTTCAAGTTTCACGCTCTGGTAGTGACAAAATCCAAAAGTTGTTTTTCACTACCATAAGTCCTAGGTATTCCATTGACTAATACCGGGTTACCTTATTACATTCAATAAGTGATATCTTTGGATTGGGAGCATACAGAAAAATGCAGTTTGGACTCAAATAAATTGTAATTTAAAAACCTCTTTAGTGATCAAGTCGAATTTTAAATTACAATTCTGAAAATACCACTTTGAGAAAGTGTGCATTTTCTTTTCCAAACTATGTATACCTTCTGCCAGAGTACTGGGTCACATGACTGTGAATGGCTCTGCCATTGGGGTTTGTGTATTCCTGATAGGCAGTGAGACAAAGTGGACCGGGTGTAGGCATGATGGGCCATCCTCCTAGATGGCTGGGAATGGAGTTGTGCCCTGCCTCACTTACAATTCAAAGGGGCTTGCCTCCAGCACACACACAGGAACCTGACACTAGTTTTTTCTCACCTTAGACTTTTTTGGAGCCTTGACAGGGAAGGGAAGAACTTTCCAGAACCAGATGTGGTGGTAGTATAAGGAATAGGAATCCCCCACTCAAAGGCTGGCACCAGGTATAAATATTGGACCTCCTGAGCCACTCTTCCAAACACCCCTGGTCCTACAGACATTACAGAAGCAGGACAGCCCTGGCTGCTTGAGGCCTGCCTTGTTCCTCTGAGGATGTCCCTGCTGCTTGAAGCCTTGCTTATTTCTCAGCGGAATTCCCTGCTGCTCCCAGAGAACTGTGTCGCTGCTTAAGGTTTGCCTTGTTTCCAGAGGACTGCCCTACTGCTTGAGGTCTGCCTTGCTCCCTGATGACTGTCATGCTGCTTGATGCCTGCCCTACTCTTTGCGAAGTAAGACGGGACCTGTTCCCTTCATCCTTTTTTTGTTGTTGTCCTCATACTGCCAAAACTCTAGATGGGGTACCACCAACCACTCCATGCCTACCTTTACCGGCCCTTGGGAGAGGCAAATGGAGAGAGAAAGGGCTTTCCCTCCAAGATGACACCTTTACCTTCTACCACTCCATTTCACATTTCTGGGGGGGTCTTAGGTGTTACTTAGGAGGCCAGGTGTATTGGCTTAATCATTGGACCCTTTTTCCTTCTACCTCCAGCTTAACAAAGCCGCCCAGATCTTGGTTTTGCTTCTTTGATCACAAGCCATATCTGATTCGCTAGTATAGATATTGTTCTTCAAACATTCAGCAAAGGTCGAGGGGTGTTCTGATTTCCAGACCCTACAAATTTCTCTCCTTGCAAGGATTATCACGTAGAATATAAAATTAAACACAGGTGCTTTCAAATGATAATCATTGGTAGACCGAAGAAAATCAAACTGGTACTTACTTCCATCGTTCTTTCCAAAACAGCTTCCAGAAATTCACATACCTCCATCCAATAAGACTTGATTCTTGGACATTCCATAAATATATGAATATCATCCGCAGCTGGATACTTGCACCTGGGGCAGCTATATACATTTCCTGTCACCTTAGATAACTTTTTTGGGGACCAATAAACTCTGTGAACTGTGTACAGGTGATTCCTCCTCAGTGCAACTGGTTTAACTATAGCCTGCAACATAACAAAAGAGTCAGACCATACTTTATAGACATCCATTTCGCTCTCACCGTATTCTTCACCCCATAATCTTATAACTTCAGACTCCCCCTCGTCCTCCGCTTTCAGTAAAGCCCAGTACCAGAAAGAGACTTCCTTTTTTCATGTGCCCGTTCTAGTAACTTGATCCGCTTTCGAATTTACCTCCTCCTTCTGCCAATTTTGCGTCGCCCACCAGGATGAAATCTGATAAAACTTGAACCTGTTCCCTTCATCTTAGGCTAACTTAATTATTCCAATGGTCAGTTGGCTGACCTCATTGTCTGAGATATAGGGAATCAAACAGCACCAGAAGCCTGCCTGCAACTGCCCAACTGACCTATTGCACTGTACCTGCAACTGGATCTGCCTGAGCCGTGCTGGCCTCTGCTGAAATTAGTTCTTGATCCCCAAGTAGTGCCTCCCCAGGTCCTTGGCCCTTGACTGGCATAATTTGGGATCTTCCTGTGGAAAAAGGAGAAATCATGATATTTTGGGCTCCTTGCAAACATAAATGGGCTTGTTTTGTCTGGTATCCTTCTCATGTGATGACCACCAACACAAGGCTATGGTGAACTCGACTCTTTGCACTATAGTGCCTGCCAGCGATGACCAGCAACACTAGATCTGCATTTTGCGCTACAGCAAAGACAACCAGTGTTGACCGCCAATGCAAAGATCCAGCAACGATCATCCTAGACCAATGTTTTACACTACAGTGACGATCCCCTGTGCCACTGGCTCTGCCCTTCCAGCTCTGCTGGAGGTAGTTTCTGATCCCCAAGAGGTGCCCTTCAGGTTCTGGACCCTTGGTGTGGTATCAGTGTAGCTCCTCCCTGAAGAAAGGAAAAATCCTGACGTTTTGCGCTCTTTGTGACCACAAACTGGCCAAGATCTTCACATCGACCACCAACAGAAAGTTACAATGAACACGTCTCTTTGCGCTACACTGACCACCAGCAATGACTGACAATGTGAGATCTGCACTTTGAGCAGACCAACACCCACCAGCAGTGACCACCAACACCCACCAGCAATGACTGCCTTTGACCAACTCTACGCTATAGGGATGACAGCCTGCGCAGTCCAGCCTGCTCTTCAGGCTACAGTGGCAGCCATCTGTGATGCTTTTTCTTGCTCCTCGTGGCCTCCTCCAATGTGAACTGGACTCTTTGTGCCATACTTTGAAAAGATAAAGTTTTTAGTTAGACTAACCTGGCCCCTGTATCTGGCTCATGCTCCATTGTGGTTGGCCTGGTCTTGTGACTTTCCTCCCGGTCTAGCATGACCTGATGACCACGAGTGGCACTTTGTGTTTTTAGGCACTATATCTACATAAAGCTTTGGAATGCATATCTCCGGTTCTACTGATAGGATTTTTGTTGTTTCGGGGTCTCATTTTGTTTATTACAATTTACTCTATTTTTCTACATTGGTTTGGGATTTTTCTTGTGTTATGTATGGACTTTATGACTGTTTTTGTTCTGCATAAACTTAAGTTAAGTCTGGCTGCTTTCTGCCTATCTATCTCAAGGGAAAGCACAGGTCAATTTTGTGGCTTTTGTTGTTCACCCTGACATGGATTGTGGTTGTTGCTGAAGTATGATTTCCCCTTTCCCCCCGGAACCAGTAACCTAATTTCTAACAGGTGGTATTGCAGAGTCTTAATATCCATGCTCATATATGGACTTTGTTTTACGGATGTATTAGGAGTTGCTAAAATGTTTTTTGGCAGATCGGAGTGTGGAGTTATGGTGGAGTATATGCTGTTGAAAATAGTGATACCTAGCTTTACGGCGTAGCAGTACCATGTTGGATGCATCAGTGGTGTTCTTTCTAACTTATAGTCTTGAATGTTTTGTGCGTTTGTTGTTTCTCACCTGTTAGTGATATGAGCATGGTGATACCAAACTAAATGGCATATTTGTCCTGTGTCAACTAAGGGGGTTGCTGAACTGTCCTAAAGAAGATTAAACAGATTGGCTTGACCGAAGGTGTGTGTGTTACACCTTTGGGCATCCATTTTGTTGGACGTGTTTGCCTCACACACCCGGAAGGGTGTCATGCTTCATCATAGGCGTTGCTCCTCGTCGGGGAGGCGGTGCAATCCCCGACGGGCTCACCTCAGAGAGGGGCTCTTTGGCGGAGATCTTTTTGTCCAACAGCCTATTGGTGAAGTGCGGGTATGTGGGTCAGGGCAATCAGTATCCTGAAGAAAAGGAGAGATTTAAAATGTAGCAGGGGGTGCCGGAAACCACTTTATTCTGGGGGTCCCCCTACTGCAGTTAAAAAGTGGAATTAGCTCGCTGGGTGACGGCAGGTTAGGTAGCGTAACCCTAAACGAGACTAGAGTCAGGGTTGGTCAACATGTTTCTCGCATGGGAAGTTCCCGCGATTCGTCAGGACCTAGTGAAGGTGAAATTTTGAAAAAGAATTAAAAGAAACCATGCTGATGTCATGTGTCTCGTGTGGTTTACCTCAGGGGATAATCCTATACCTAAAAGTCTTGGACTGTTTGCCACCTGAGTAGTCGGCGGGTCGGTACAACAGGGTTTGCCTATAGTTACGGCTCAAGTTACCCGTGTCCGTGCGGAGTCACCTACCCATCACCGCCGAGCTCACAGTTTCACAGTTTCCACGTGAACCTGTGCAACTTCTAGTGCTTTATGCACCGATCAAAAGGAGAAGGCACAACAACCATCACATCTGTCATGCTTGTTTCCATCCACTGCCATTCTAGGAACACGCCACCACAGTATTTTCACCAAACAACCCAGAAGCACTGCAAGGAGCACCAAACGGGCACCCTATCCCAGCCCTGATGCCGGGCCCAGCAGTCTAGGCAGAAGAGCTCCGCAGAAGTCTGAGATTACACCTAACACAAAGTTAAAGCAACAAAGTCAGCTCAGCCAGACCAACCAGACCAGTCTTCCAGGTCAAGTGCTGCACGAGGAGCCCGAGCATCAGCCAAGTTTCTTCAAATTCCACCAAATCCAGACCAAATTCCTACCAACTTTGTCACAGGCACAGCCCTACCTTATCTTGATGCATAATACGTGACTGGGCAGGATGAGGGACCCCCAGAAACATGTGCAAGAAGGAAAACAGTCCAGGCCTGAGGGACAGCCTGCACTAAGTCAACCATTCTCGACAATATAGCGCCATCACTCCCATAATCAACTTTAGCAATAGACAGCTCTGCAGCCACTGTATCAATGTTACTGGTCAAGCCTGTGAAAAAAAGACGACCACAACCTATGAGGACAGATCAGCAAAAATGTGCCACCCCAAAATTCACAGCAAGTTCTTTTTCCTCAAAGACCAAGCGGCAGCCATTTTTACCTCCAACTCAAACATCCCGGGTCTTCCATCCCCCTTAGAGCCAACTGTCATCAATCAAGTCGCCGCATGTGATCTTTCTCAAGGCTGATCACAGGGCTCTCCAGATAGATCGGAATCTTCACACCCTAGATTAAACAGTACAACTAAAAGAGTCGAGACAACACCCAGCTCTAAAGCAGATCATGCCCGACCTGCCTGTACCAAATCAAACATCAGAGAGGCAAAGGGTGCCTCAAACAGCTGCAGAGACTCTCAGGCCCGGGGCACCGCTTCTCTACATTCAGACAGTCACAGCAAGCAGAACAGGTATTCTCAATCCGTCCTTTCAGTCTCCCTACAAGTACATCGGAGCACAGACAAGACCGACACTCAACCGAGCCTGATGGACATCAGGGACAATGTTGACACTCCTCTCCTTATTTACAACAGGAACACAGGCAAGGATACCAACCCAGCATTCACCTGCTACTTCTGCCATTTTACAATTGTAATTTCTTGCTACACAACAGGGGCCCAGCACAAAAACAGCAACAAAGCAAATTGCTACCAACCAAACCTTGCAGAACACATGATTCAGGCGTGTACCATCCGCATCCATTCTGGCAGGCCTATAAATCTGTATACCCACGAGGTCAAACATGTACCTTTACAAAACCCACCCTCACTCACTTCCACAGAATGGGACGCCATGATAGCTATATACGGCAAGGACCAGCTGAAGCACACAAACTCAATTGATTAGCCTATGCCCCTTGGCATGATCGGGAACAAAAAAAAATCTGCAAACAATTCTGTAAACAACTCAACAAATGTATTGGCAATTAGCCCTATGCATCCTGCCGTCACTGGGGAGTGAAATAATTCTGTAAACAACTTAACAGATGCATGGGCAATTCTGCTAAGAAACTAACAGCCGGTACCCTAAATTACCAATCAACAAACATGGACACTCAGATCAATTTACTGAACACACTGGCAGTTTTCACCTCGGGGTCGATACAAAAATTGCTAATCTCAACCACCTTATAATCAAAGCTCAAAACGCGACTGAAGCTAAGGTGCCGGCCAGCCCTTATGCTTGTCCCGAATTCTAGACATACTAGAGACACTTCCATTTATTCCGAGTGACATCCTTAGGGCCATTAAGAAGTCCTTGAAATGCACAACCAGCACTTCTTCATTCACATTACTCAGCGCACAATCGTACAATGACCACTGCCAGGGTCACCCCACTTAGGCTCCATCACTGCCAATAATGATAACCTCTTGTGGCAACAACAGGTGGAAAGCTGCAGCAAAACCAGTCCATAAAACCCCCCACTCCTGGCTCCAACAGTGGTTCCAATAGCAACTCTCCTGGCACTAACCAAGGCTTAAAGACGACCCGAATCAACAGCCCGAAGGACAACTGAGGAAGAATCGGCTTGAGAACACGGGAAAAATGGGCACAAGAAAGACCATATGCTCCTTCTTCGGCAATCGAAATAACAACTCAAATATACTCACCAGAAGTAATTCAAAGGTACAAGAAATGGTAGCAGGACATGCCAACAACACAGAGCTCTGGGCCACCAAACCAGGTCCTGCAGGCGTCCAGGTAGCAACCACTGGGAATAGGAATGAAACGGGCACCTGCACTGTGCAAGAACAGCCAGCAACTCAAGCAGGGTACACAACTCAAAACTTCACAATATCCCCAATGGGTGCCCCAGAAAAATCAAAGGCAACCATACGGCCCAGACTAGGCCATTCAGAAGTCAGTGTTCTCATCCATAGTAGCTACCATCCTGACAGGCTATGCTCCACAGAAGGAAGCCTCAGTGCAGCACCAGTTCAGTTCACAGATCAGACAAAAACAATCCGCACCATCAGATCTCCATGAGATGCATGTAATCTTGACTTTGCACATTTGACCCCTCGGGTAATCACCAAAATGGAAGCAACAACTACTGCTGCAAGGTCTACAGGTGCACTAACAACAAGGGCCCTAACGACTGTAACTGAGACAAAGCATCCCTCAGCCACCAAACACAATTTAAACACAATTTTTTCTGGCATGCTGGCATGATCAGCAGTTGGGTGGTTCTAATGTACCTGGAGTACAAATCAAGAGGTCCCTCTGACCATCTCGATTGAGGCAATATCCTTTGTTTGTAGTGTAGTTCCTATTTTCCCAATAGGCCCTGCGCATTGGAATAACATAAACAATAGTATGGACGTAGAAGTGCGGTCTTCCAGGTCTCTACTGACTATGCTAAACTTAATTGGGTTTGTTACCAACTAGCTCAGAGGTCACTGGAAACTTTCTTGACTGAATAGAAAGTGATCAGCTTCCCTGGTACAGACAAGAAGGGATTCAGTTTTCCAACAACCGCATAAACATGACAACTTTGCTCCTTAGAATAAGAGTCAATCTCTAGAGTCGTGTGAAACAATAGACAGTTATTTTACTCAGTCAGTTTTGTGCAGATTACTTTCACCAAGAAGCAGAGAAATAGAGAGACGGGCGTTTTCAATAAAAAGGTATTATTTATTGAACAGTCTTTCTTCCCGTGCAAGAGAAATGAATTGCCACAATTGCAAGACTAGTTATTATAAAAAGTGCGTACTGTAAAAGCATTGATATGGTTTCTTAGCCATACAAAGGTTAAAATGAATAAAATATATACATTCATATATACATTTAGCTAACGTACTCAACTGGTGCTTCTAACTACGCCTACCCCAGTGTACCTGACCTAAGCCTAATACTTGGGAGGGAGTAAGTAAGTAGCAGTTTTAGTTAAGTTGGTTTTGCCAAGGTTTGCTTCAAGAATTCTCTAAGGGTTTAGTCAACACCATACCTCTGGAATAGAATGTTGGAGGTCTTGTATCTCCTTCCAGGACTCGATATCCCAGCCCCTCGCAAGAGTAGGCTGGAAACGCCGGAGCTGGATTTTCTCGGCAGGAGAAAAGACAGCGTCTCTCTCAGCGCGTCGAGGAGGAGGAGGGGCAGTGTCCGTGGGCAGCTGGCATCTGCTGGGCTCTGCAGGGGACAGCTGTTCTGCTCCTGTATTCACCACACCATCGCTATCATCGATGTCGTTGAGGCAGCGTTTGCTTAAGGCAACGCTGGTAATATTTATACCAGAAATGTGCCTGGTTTGACGTAAGTTTTTGGACATAAGACGTCAAAAAAGATGTCACTAGGAAGTAATCGTCTCTCAGTGCTCATTAGAGTTCTATTACTAATCAAAACATAGCAAGCGGGGCTTTCCCAGGTTGCTGAGTTTTTATCTTGTGGAAGAACTCGGAGTGTAATCTTGGAATCTTAGATAGTGGCTTCTGCTGTGTCATTTGCTCTAATGAGCTGCAGAGGAAGCAATTCTGAAATGTGGCTCTGATTGTGTTAGGCCAGAGACGAGTTTCTGAAATATCACTCTTGATTGTTTATGCCATTATAGGGGTACAAATGGATTATAGCCGTATAGGGACATAAGGTCACAGTATTGATCGGGGTCCTAGATTAGAACGCGACACCCACTCCACGAATTTATGTCCATCAATTTACTAAAAACTATAGCAAAAGATGCATGTGTAACATTACCCACCCCAAAATAAATATTTGCATTTGAAATGGCGTATTTGAAATACGTGGTAATTTTGGTACTGTACGTCTTTAAGCATAGAAATCATTCAAAATTATAGCATATGTAATCAGTGAACGATTTTGCGAAAAATTACACATGAAATATCTCTCTATACAGAAAAGAAGGGCGAGATAATTTCATGACATATAAATGCATTTGCTGTAACATGTGTTAGAGGCTGATGTAAAGTTATTATGTCTCTAGAATTACCTAAAAATAGATGCTTCTGTTCTTTAAGAATAGGTCTACTTTAAGCAAAGAATTTCGTGCCAGAAAAGGTAAATATTTTTAAAAAGTGTTCAATTAAAAAAAAATTCCTGTTGAACGGGGGAATAGAGTTCCAACGCTTTTCAGCAGTTTTTGTTGATCAAAACTGAAGGCCGAATTCAGAGTTCATGGGAACGCTGTGTGTCGGAATGCTTTTCTAAAATTATTGTTTCTGTTCGGGGGAGAACATCATATCAGACAGGCTCTCAAAAAATTGGTCTACAAAATCAGGTGACAGTTCGACCAAGTTCAATAGTGCTGTAACTTGGCAGGTGTGAGAATGATTGCTATCATCAAAGTCTGGATCAGCAATGCTCACAGAAGGTCGTACCTGGGTGATGTTGCTTTTATTTCTCGCTCCACTGTCACCACCTAGTCGTAGCACAGGAGTCTCAACGAATGCCGTCATCTGGATTGGTAGCCGCTGGGGACAACACAAGGCGTGAGCCATTATCGGACTTAGCAAAGTATCGATATCCATTGGTACTGCTGATGGAAGTTCAAGACAGATGTCCAACACGCACTCATCTCCGCATAGCATACATCGAAGCACAGATAAGATGCAGGTCTGCCATATAGGTCTGAATGAAAGAAACCAGGTCATGTTCAGATCTCTCAGCCTGGCCAATCCAAGGACTCTAGTTATTCGGTCCCGGTAGCGTATTGCTAGGATCGTTTCTTCCATCCTTGTCGGAGTCATGTCTGAGCTTTGGCTTGCCATATCAGAGCAGGAGGATCAAAAATAAAATGCCTGCTACAAGTCCTAAAATCAGGGGTATGCCGGCAAAGACTGAATGGACAAAATTAGGAATGATTCCTAGAATTGCTTTGAATGGTGTTAACAGTCCCGTAAAAATGGTCTTAAATATGCCTGGGATGCCTATGGCACTGGACATGTTAAGGATTTGGCTAAGCATTTCTGTGAAATGCACGGGGCAATTTGTTGATAAAAGGTCATGAATCTCTGATGTTGTCCTTTCAACTAGGAGATCATACGTCTCTTTTGATGACGTGATGGGCACTGTTGTCTGCAAAAGCACAGACTTCATTCTGCTTAAAGTGTCAATTCGTATAGAAGAGACGTTCAAACGAGGCCATATGGGAGTCTCAGTGTCTCCAGGGCCGTTTGGAAACAATGCTTGCATACAGCATTTGACCATGGAAGTTACGCTTACGAGATATGCTTTCCATGGCAAAAGGCCACAACAGCTGTGATCCGTTATTAGAATGTAACTCCCATTCGAGAGCTGCTTAAAGAAAGGCTCTATCTGTGTTGCAGGTGTGACATGCTGGTGGCATGAAAGGTTGTTAGAATTTCCTTCACAGGCTCCGTGTGAATTAATACCTTGGCACAAAAGTATACCGCTTAGTGAATGTTTGCAGTTTTCACCACTAAGAAATACATTTTTGTTGCTGTCACTATAGCATGTGTGTGTGTATGGTAATTTCCATGCTGACTTAATATATCCTTTACCCAATCGTTCATACTGGCCAGTAGGTATGTATTCAAGGCAATTTTTAAATCGGAAAGTTGTTATCAGAATTGTGATAATCCCGTGTATTATCCATTCAATGACAGGACTTTCTGACATTGTCAAAGGTAATCTCCCAAGTTTTTCGATGCTCAGGATTGTATAGTCTGCTCCTTTCTGTGCCAAGCTGATTTGTTTATCAGTAAGGTTAATGATGGAAAACAATGACTTCGTGTTGATTAAACGCCAAGGCACATAGCCTGAACGAAGATTTTGCAGCGTCCAGCCTAACTGTACAACAGAACGCAATTGCGACAGGCCATGCTGTAACATTAGCAAGTCTTTGTCTAATATATCTATGGCAGATGATACAATATTGTCCAACAAATATATTCTGGAGGACAGAGTCATTAACCCATTGTCCACTACAGAAAGTGATTTTTCCAAATTAATACGATCAATTTCTCGTATTTTTTCAGCTGTTTCAATTTGTGTGACTTTCCAAGCCTCGTTGTATGCCGCATAGATGCTGGTCGCTATGAAATGCTTTTGACGCTGTTTGCGTGGTCCCAGAATGAAATCGCGCAAATCAGCACCATCTTTAAGTAAAGATAAGTGTTGCTTAATTTCAGCCAGTGTGGATGATTCTAGCCATTCAAGGCACAGCTTCCCTACACTGTATGTTGTTACTATCCCTGGATGCTTTCTCTGGGAGTATCTAGGGTCTGGTCTGGTCATTGTTAACCCCTGTGTTTTATTAAGGGATCTATCTTGACAGTTATTCGTGTCAATAGGCCAGATTAACCACTTTTTCCAATCAGGATGTGTTCTGTTTAGATGTAAAATTTTTGATACGTCTATTTCAATATCTGTTGTTGCATTATCAGGTATTGGTTTTGGAATAGACGGTTTGTTAAGGTCTTTGATCTTAGCTAGGCCAAGACAGGTTGTTTGTTGAATTGTGTCATTTAAGAACATTATTTGTTCTGGGATCATGCAAGCTCAAAATAATGCTTCTATGCCTTGTACCTGCCAATCTTTTGTACCCTAGATTGTTTTTGTTTCAATGTTATTTCTCCAAAAATCAAAACCAAATGTCATCATTTTTTCATAAAATGCTTCTGAATATATCAATTTAGTATTTGTCAGCATAGTTTTCAACCCTGTTTTATCTAACAGTTTATAATAAAACGTTTCTGCATCACTGGTGTTAAACCCTGAGAACTACTGAAATTTCTCATAGAATGTTTTAGAACTGCTTTTAGGTGGAGTAGCACAATGTTCCCATTGGTTATACTTAAAAACATTTCTAGGTTGTGCAGATTTATGCAAGTAATGATCTCCATAATGTGAGAAACAATACATCTGTTCATAACTAGACAAACCTTGTAAATATTCATGTTCTGTAAATCTTGCTGACAACACTAAATCAGACATCATATTACTAATACTTTCAAAATCCCAATCATCAGAAAATGTACTTGGTTTTACAAAGTCACTTAAGGAAACCTTGAACTGATGAGGATTTTCAGGATTTCGACCGGACCATATACTTCATAGTCAGTTTTGTCCCATACTACCCCGCCGGGTATTGGAATGGCTGTGACATTTACTGTTGACAGTTCTCTTTTCTTCACGTGGGATGATCTGTGTGGTTTTAGGACTAAGTTGATGTTCTGACTTGCTGTGTCCATTGAACTGTATCTTCCTTCAATGAATTTTCCCAAACAAAGTACCACGATGAGCCAAAGCAGGAGGAAAAATACACCTAGACCAAACCAAAACTCTAACCATGGAGAAACAAGGTAAATTTCCTTGAGTTGATGAAAGAGTTCTGTTGTTTTTTCTTTGAAAGTCTTTGTTTCTGGCATCACTTCAGGGTCGCTTTGATCTTCAGAAAAGTTATCGAAATTGATGAAGTAGCCAGAGGCAGTTCTGTCAATTGTTGGGATTGTTCTCTCAATTTGTCTTTCGGTAGCATATTCTGATGCCACATCATTGTAGACTGGTGTTTCTTGATGAACTGATTCAATCTGTGTTTCAAGAGGCACGAGTTCCATGGCATTATTGCGTAGTCCCTCTCTGTGCACTGCAGGCTTATCGAATGTGATTAGTCTTTCAGTTTGAACCTCTTGGATTTTTGCAAGTTTGGGTATTCTGTTGTTTCTCGGGAGTCCACTGGGCCTACTGTTGATTATAGGCCACATGCTTGTGGTTTTACCAGGTCGATTGATACAACTCTGTTCTCCTTTTTACCAGCAAGGGGCGGTAGTACTACTGATCTTGTTCCGTTGATTGCTAAGACAGGTACTGCTTTTCTGTAAGAAGGCCCAAATTCCTTCTTAACCGCTATTTTTTCTCTGACTAGATCCCCAATCTTTGGAATCCAGACAGGCCTTGCTGGTGCTGGTGGTGCCTCGTCAGTGGTAGTTGGCTGTTGCTTTAACTTTAAGTTGCTTAAGGATTTTCTTGTTTCATTCAAGTCCTGTAAAACAGCCAAACGGTCTTTGATGTCAAAGTCTGTATTCTTATCTTTTACCACTGATACCTGACTATCTAAGTCCTGAATGTACATTCTAGTTCCGAACAATAGTTCATATGGGCTGAAACCTTTTAGAGAATTTCTTGGCAAATTGTTAAGACTTAACTGGACACTTATTAAATGTTTGACCCACCCATCACCCGAACCTAATACCTTCGCTGTTATAGATTGCTTTATGTCCCAGTTTTTTCTTTCTACCACACTGTTCCCTTCGGGGTGTGACGGACAAGAATACCGCAAGCCAACGCCCATGCTGGCCATGGCCTCCTTATAAGCTCGAGAGCTGAAAGCAGGACCCTGATCAGAATGGAACATGGCAATTGCGTATGTGCCGATAAAGACTCGCAGATCTTTTATAACCGTTCTGGCGTCAGCCGAGCGCTGGGGCCAAATCTTTTTTTCAAGTGAGTTTTAGTCTAAATGATTAATAGGACGCTGGATGGCATGTAGACAGCATTACGCTGTTTCTAATTGGTAGCCGGGCAACAGACTGGACCAGTTCACTACTGCGATCCCTGTCACAGTCGGGACAGTTCTTTACATACATTTGATGTTGCACGCTCATTCCCGGCCACCAGTATACTGATTGTAATTCAGTCAGAGATTCCTTAATCTTTTTGTGCCTAGGACCCAATCCCATGTGTGTGTCTGCTATTAAAAATATTCTCCTGTTCATGTTTGGAATTACCCTATCCCCCACTCCAGGGATTCGAGCAAAAGGAACGGAGTTTGCATCGATTACGTATGCATAATTGAGTGTATAGTTCACGGGTAGTGCTGCACAGTCGCCTTTTACGGACGTTTTTACTGCCAGCATGGTTTCCCCGTCAATGTATTTTTCTGAGCGCTTTTTTGTGGCTACGGAAGCCGGTTTAGTTGCTTCCGCTGTGGCTGTATTAGCCAATGAATTCCCTGCAACATGAACGCCATCACGTTGATGACTCAGAGAGTGTATCACGTGAGTCTTTTGTAGTTCTTTCTGTAAAAGAACTACCTGTTTCCAAAGCATTTTGTGCTTTATTGTGGCACTTGTGTCATCTTTGTAATTATTTTCAATCCAGCTCTGCAACTTATTATTGTAAGAGTTGACGCAAAAATGCGAATCGCACACGATTAGTGTCGGGAATTCACGTTCTGCATTTTCAAGCGCCATCTTTAAACATCTTATTTCAGCTCTCTGAGCCGAACAGTTTCTAACTGATTCAGTTTTTTTTATTTTCGGTCTCAATTTACAGCACAGCCAGCGACCTTTAACAATCGCGCATGCTGCATCGTAGGATTTGTTCTCTAGGTTAAAATGCTGTACAAATCTATCTGTATAGATTATACAGGCGTACTGTGGGAGAGGCAGAAGTTCGATTGGCAGAGGATATTCTTCTTCATAAGTCAATTCATTCAGTTTTTCGAATTGCGGGGCGAAATAGTATTTCACATCTTCCGCTCCAAGAGAATTTACACACTGTATCCATTTCGGATCCAGTGACACTGTAGGCAGGTTTACAGGGCTGAATAGCGCCTCGAAGGCGGATTCCGCTGTGAGGATATTGATCCTTTTGCCATGTGCTAGTTCTCGTTCATTCGCTTATGCAGTTTCTACTGCTTTCACAGTATTTTCTGTTGGACTGAATGTTTTTTCTACTTGTGTGTACAAGTGAGATTTAATTAAAATTGGTACCTTTTCTCCCTCATTAGAGGTCAGGTACGTGAATCCGCATCTTCCTGGGATGACTCGGATTACAAGATTGCGTGTATTGTCATGTGTATCTAATTTTGTTTTTGCTAACATGTCTTTTTGCAGTGATCTCAACATTTCTGTGTGTTTTTGAGTCCAGGTGATTGGTTTAAAATCAGGTTTAATTAGTTTGTAGAGAGGTTTAACCCTCTCTGCGTAATTTAAAATGTAAGTTCTACCGAAATTCAGGAAACCTAGAATCGATTGTAAATTCTTCCGCGTTTTTGGAGCTTGGAGTACAGCGCACTTCTCTAAGAAGTTGTCCGCTAGGCTTTTTCCTTCACTTGATAATTCGTATCCTAAAAATAATACTGTCAGATGGGCAATTCGAGACTTTTTAAAGTTGAATTTGTAACCCTCTGCTGCGAACCCAAGTATAATGGTGTTCACTCTTTTCAAGTGAGTATCCAAGTCGTCGTCTGTGAGATAGATATCATCTATGTAAGATAATGCCTCATCATCATATATTTGTAGTAACTCTGTTACTCTGGCTGAAAATAGTCCTGGGCTGTTCTTGAATCCCTGTGGGAGCCTACAGAAATTTTCTGTGACCCCATTACTGAGAAAGCGGTCAAGTATCTGCTTTCTGGTGCAATGTTTTGACAAAAGAAACCATTAGATATGTCTAATGTTGTTTTATATTTTTTCCTAACTATGTTATTCATTAGTGCAGCACTATGCGAATTTTGTACTGCAAATGTTTTGCAACATGCGTTAAGGTGTCTGTAGTCCAAAACTAGACGATATGAATTGTCTGGTTTGGAGACAGGAAACAAAGGATTGTTCATTTGAGAGGTGCATGTTTCAATCACCCCCTGGTATTCAAGTGGATCTAAAATCTCCCTGACTTGTTTTTTTAGCTTCTTGCTTAATGGGATACTGCCTTTGTGCAGTCGGTTGACTTTTTAACTGGATTTTGTGAGGAGGAGAGTCCTCATCCCATCCTACATGGTTTTTATATAATGCTGGTGCCTGGGCTACTGCCCATTTCCTTGCATAGGTACATTTTTTGTGAATCGGAATGTGATTCGAGAAGGCAGGCACAATCATTTCTTCGCCACGAGGGCACTCCCTGACAAACTCTGGGGGCCAATCTTTTTCAGCTAACAGGATGTCATAGCCTTTTGAGAGGTTATCCCAAAATAGACCCCTTATTTTCCTAGTCTTATCACCCTCTATAAGCAGTGTTATTTCGTATATCTTATGGGGCTCGCTAACTCTGGTGTCGGCAGTTTCTACCTGAATGTATTCATTCGTGTCCACTGTCTCCAGATGACTCATCAGGATCTTGCGAGCTATGGTGATTTCTGCTGCACTGTCTAGCATTGTCTGTGGCCACCCCCGTTTTTCAACTGTGTCCTCAGTATTCTCGGCATGTTCGATTACTCTAATACTGGCTACCTTCTTTATTGGAAATTGAGATTTTTTACTTTGAGCAGGTTCCTTATCTTTGGACTTGATGTGCTCTCCTGGGTCTGACCGTCCTCTTCTTTCCGATTTCTGCGAAAAAGATCAAGAGGGACGTGTATCAATACTTTGATATCTATCAGGTTTCTTCAAATTATCCCTATTTCTAAGGTTATATCTTTTCTCAGAGGGCTCCCTCTGAGGAGATTGGTGTTCTCGAGTCGGAGGTCTTTCCCTCCGTCGAGGAGACCTTCCTCTTGACTGGAAAACTTTTTCTTTGGGAGTGGATTGTTAATTTCCATCCCAGCTCTTTTTAGGAGTGTTTGAATTATTTTTAATAAATCATTTTTCAGGATTTTTGAGCAGTTGGGGCTTTACTGGTTTTCCACCCAAGCTGTCTCTACCTAATTCTTCATAGCATTTTTCTATGATTCTGGCAAGCTCAATTGGTTGATCTGTTATATCTGTTTCCTTCAACTTCTGGCGGATCGTTTTATCCTCCATTGCCAATTGAACTAACTCTCTATATGCCTTTGTTAATTCTCTTATTTTAACTAAGAGTTCTTCACTTGACATTTTATCAATGTCTGGATGTGGTGTGTAGCTGGCTAGAACCGGCCACGTTGCTCCTGGTCTACCTAGTGGACCGAGCTTGGTAATATGATCATTATGTTTTAGGGCGCCTTTAAACCAGAGCAGGTGCTCTTGGAATTTTAATGGGATTTCAATCTCCTCGAAAGGAGCGTACTCTTCCGGTGGATTCCCTATTTTGTAATAGTGGAACTCGTGTGTTGCAGCGTTTGCCGCTGGAAATTTTATCCAAGAATAGAATACCTCTGTCTGCCGATATTCGTGTGCCTCTATCACGAAGACGACTGTGCCACCTTGTGTGGTCAGTCCATTTTCTATAAGTTTTGACGTTATAGATTTTCTTAAATGTGCCGGGATGATTATTGCACCCGGTTCAGTAGTCCCTGTACCATCGGGACCCTGCTGAGTCGCATTTACTGCGGCATCAGTTCCGTTGTTTTCTACTGACATTTTATAAATGCAGGTTTTGCAGAGCAGGTCTCCAAGGAGACAAAGATTAGGTGCACAATATTTTGGAACATTGTATCCTTCAACGTTGAATAAACCAGAGCTTTACATAGGAATCTCTTTCTACTGAGTTCGGCGGATTTTAACCTTTCACCCACTCCAGACGTCTATTGGAGTATTTACGGTAGAAAGGGGTCTGTGTGAAAAATGCACGACTGAGTTACTCTAACGTCTTGCGTTAGTTTTATCGCCTTATCAAACGTTGGGCGCCATGTAGTGTAGTTCCTATTTTCCCAATAGGCCCTGCGCATTGGAATAACATAAACAATAGTATGGACGTAGAAGTGCGTTCTTCCAGGTCTCTACTGACTATGCTTAACTTAATTGGGTTTGTTACCAACTAGCTCAGAGGTCACTAGAAACTTTCTTGACTGAATAGGAAATGATCAGCTTCCCTGGTACAGACAAAAAGGGATTCAGTTTTCCAACAACCGCATAAACATGACAACTTTGCTCCTTAGAATAAGAGTCAATCTCTAGAGTCGTGTGAAACA
This sequence comes from Lissotriton vulgaris, assembly GCF_964263255.1. Taxonomy (NCBI): domain Eukaryota; kingdom Metazoa; phylum Chordata; class Amphibia; order Caudata; family Salamandridae; genus Lissotriton; species Lissotriton vulgaris. Next base: position 1,530,311,708 of record NC_141689.1, read on the forward strand.
ATAGACAGTTATTTTACTCAGTCAGTTTTGTGCAGATTACTTTCACCAAGATGCAGAGAAATAGAGAGACGGGCGTTTTCAATAAAAAGGTATTATTTATTGAACAGTCTTTCTTCTCGTGCAAGAGAAATGAATTGCCACAATTGCAAGACTAGTTATTATAAAAAGTGCGTACAGTAAAATGAGGATTGCGAAATAATACTGTAAAAGCATTGACATGGTTTCTTAGCCATACAATGGTTAAAATGAATAAAATATATACATTCATATATACATTTAGCTAACGTATTCAACTGGTGCTTCTAACTACGCCTACCCCAGTGTACCTGACCTAAGCCTAATACTTGGGAGGGAGTAAGTAAGTAGCAGTTTTAGTTAAGTTGGTTTTGCCAAGGTTTGCTTCAAGAATTCTCTCTAAGGGTTTAGTCAACACCAAACCTCTAGAATAGAATGTTGGAGGTCTTGTATCTCCTTCCAGGACTCGATATCCCAGCCACTCGCAAGAGAAAAGACAGCGTCTCTCTCAGCGCGTCGAGGAGGAGGAGGGGCAGCGTCCGTGGGCAGCTTGCATCTGCTGGGCTCTGCAGGGGACAGCTGTTCTGCTGCTGTATTCACCACACCATCACTATCATCGATGTCGTTGAGGCAGCGTTTGCTTAAGGCAACGTTGGTAATATTTATACCTGAAAGGTGCCTGGTTTGACGTAAGTTTTTGGACATAAGACGTCAATAAAGATGTCACTAGGAAGTGATCGTCTCTCAGTGCTCATTAGAGTTCTATTACTAATCAAAACATAGCAAGCGGGGCTTTCCCAGGTTGCTGAGTTTTTATCTTGTTGAAGAACTCGGAGTTTAATTTAGATAGTTACTTCTGCTGTGTCATTTGCTCTAATGAGCTGCAGAGGAAGCGATTCTGAAATGTGGCTCTGATCGTGTTAGGCCAGAGACGAGTTTCTGAAATTTCACTCTTGATCGTTTATGCCATTATAGGGGTACAAATGGATTATAGCCGTATAGGGGCATAAGGTCACAGTATGGATATGGGTCCTAGATTAGAACGCGGCATGTTAATTGAGGCAAATCCCATAAACCACTAATCGGTCCACAGTTGACATTGTCTCAATCGAGTTCCTACCACCCTCGTCAGGATAGTAAACAAAACCACCCAGGTGACTTGGGAATCCAGCATAACGACAAACCAAGTACTAGGGGCTGCCGCAACCTTCAAAACTTGGGGCCTATGGGATCACCAAACGCTGAACTTGCATAGCCCCACTTCTTACTTATGCATACAATGAATCAAGCATCCACTAACCCTAACAACTATTCCATTTTGCTCCTAAGAAGCACCCTGAGTAAAACGCTATTTCCCCGTGCCCGGCTGGGATCTTCGTAACCTGAGCATGGTGCTAGAGAACTACCCAAATCTCACGACTGGAGCTGGATTGCGGGATCAAGCCCCATAGTATCCGCACTACCCGCTCATGCAAGCAAGCTTCAAATCTATATCTAGAACTTGAAAGGCCTGCTAGACAAACTTGCAGATAACGAAACACTGAACTGCCTGCTTTCTTTCCAGATAACCATGCTTCAGAAAACATGGGCCGATAAAGCACCATTGATACCAGGATACATTAACTACTCTGTCACAGCCACAAAAGAAGCCCTCCACGGCTGCCACAGTTGTGGACTACCAACGTGCATCCAGGGTGCCCTGCAAGGGAATCTCACCACAAAATTAGCAGCTTGGAGTGGCCTGAAGACATTCCTACTCGCCCTGAATCAGGGTTATCTCAGACTCAACCAAGGACCCGTGAATATCTATATACCGCCAAGAACGAGCCACTAACTGAGCAAAAGAACACCTGATCAATGATACTCTAGGACGTCCCTTCCCCCTTTGAAAAAACACTCTCAGGGTACCTCAATATGAATCTGCTGGGGCCAGCCCACGATGAGGAGTTACTGACAGCCCAGAATGCCTTCTGGCTCATTCCAGATCAAGTTCCAAACCCAATTTTTAAACACAACAAAAAGGGCAGCTTGCTGATCAGTGAACAAGAGTCTGTGAACCTGTGAGCTGTCAATGGCCAATTGCACAATGACCTCCCACCGCCATTCTCTTACCACAACCACAAGGCACCCACTTTAATAGACTTACAGTGTTTTCAGGCCCTTCTGATTCATTTGATCTCTAGCTTTCAGATAAAGCAAAGGGACGAAACCATCCACCTACTACAAGAGCTATCCTTTGCTTTATCCTTGGAATATCAAACACCAGTAGACACATTTCAAGGTAGTGTTTACACAGTATATAACAAGAAGCTAAAATGATCATAAAGCTCAATTACTGACCTGTTGGAATGAGCAAAGGAGATGTAGACAACCCTTTTGGATAGAACGAGCGCTGATCACACAGTATGGGAGCAAATTACAACACACATTGTAGAAAGTCACTCAATTTCCGATGGTAGTTCCAGGCACTAACATAACACTCCCCGATAACAGTAAACAGAAAAACCAAGGTACTCAAACTGAGCTTAAACCAAGCCCTTTGCCTACTCCAAAAAAACACCCAAGAAACAATATGGCGAGGACAAACCTGGCTGAGTTCATGCTAGCGTACAGAAAGCACCTATGCAATTTGAGAAGAGAGGCAACAGTGAAACTATCTGCCAAAAGTTTGTACGACCTTAAGACCCACATGTACAATAGGTTTCGGAAGTTGGGGAACAACCTTAAGAAGCTGACGCAAATAAGCAACAATCAATACTCAAGAAGAGACTTGGAAACTGTTCCTTACAAAGCAATTTGGCCATACAGGTCCCAAGTCAAGCTCGCCGAAGGCCAATACTTGAATGAAGGCTTCCCCAGACAGCAAAACCACCCAAACTGGGCAATTGCCCTAAAGCCTTCTGTCCATCCGGTCTACAATAATCGAGCGGTACAAAGGGGGTGGTGATGGACGGAGCATCTGAACCAATCAAACACTCACACTCAGTCAAGAGATCTGGGTTTAATCCATCAACGTTCTTTAGCCCACTCTGCCACCCCAGTTCAGACATGGCCATATGCAAATCAGTCTGACACTGTGCCTCATGGGAACAGTCCAGCCCGAACTGCCACGCCATGCCTTCCCTGGACCGGAAACAAGCTTCCGAGGACCGGTTTCTGGCATTTCAGCCGTCTTCAGCCAGGCTGCTTGAATCCAGTGGCAAAGGGAGCAAGAAACCGGTCCTTGTTGCGCCATATTTACAAAGGGACGCATCTAGGTAGATGCGTCACTTTGTAAACCCCTGCGCTGCATTATACCTGCGCCAGGTATAATGTATGCAAGGGGGGGCGTTTTGACGCAAGAAAGGGTCATGGAAGTGATGCAGTGAAATCTCTAAGATTTCACTGCGCCAAATCTTACGCCTGCTTCATGGCAGGCGTAAGACTGACGCAGGCACTAACAACAGGGGGCCTCATTTATGAGGCCTTGCGCCAGTTTTGCGCTTCCGATGCGTCACTTTTTGTGATGCATCGGCGGCGTAAAACATGCCTCCTGTTGGGCACTATTTACAAAGTGACGCATCTAAGCCGATGCGTCACTTTGTAAACCCCTGCGCTACATTATACCTGCGTCATGTATAATGTATGCAGGGGGGGGCGTTCCCCTGCAAAAAGCCTCATAGAAGTGACGCAGTGAAATCTATGAAATTTCACTGCGTCACTTCCACTACGCTGTTGCGTCAAAATCAAATCTCACAGCAGGCGTAAGACTGGCGCAGTCCCTTTCACATGGGGCTTGCCCCAAGTGAAAGGACGCATTGCTGGAGTTGCGTCACTTTTGTGACACACTCCAGCAATGTGTCACTTTTGCGCTTACAGATATGTCAGAACTACTGATGTATCTGTAACTCCTTGCAACATGATGCGTCATACATTAAATATGACGAATCAGGTTTGTCGCAAGAAGTGCACACTGAGAAGTGACGCATCGCTGCTTTCATGCAGCGATTCATCATTTCTCATAAATTAGGCCCATGGGACTTGCCCACGTGAAAGTACACATTGCTGGAGTTGGGTCACTTTTATGACACACTCCAGAAATGCATCACTTTTGTGCCTACAGATACGTCAGAAATACTGACGTATCTGTAACTCCTTGCGACATGACATCATATTATAAATATGACGCATCAATCATGGAGCACTTAGAAGTGACGCATCGCTGCTTTCACGCAGCGATGCGTCATTTCTCATAAATGAGGCCCAATGTATGCAGGGGGGCGTTCCGGCGCAAGAAAGGGTCGTAGAAGTGACGCAGTGAAATCTATAAGATTTTGCTGCGCCACTTCTAGGACACAAATGCGTCAATATCTGATGCAAGCTCTTTCACATGGGGTTTGCCCCATGTGAAAGGACACATTGCTGGAGTTGCATCACTTTTGTGACATACTCCAGCAATGCGTCCCTTTTGCGCCATACAGATACGCCAGAAATACTGACGTATCTGAAACGCCTTGCGACATGATGCGTCATACTGTAAATATGACGCATCGTTAGTGTCGCAGGGAGAGCGCAGAGAAAAGTGACGCATCGCTGTTTTCACGCATCTATGCGTCACTTTTCATAAATGAGTCCCTTACTGTTTACATTGTCACTGATCTTTATCATCTCTTTGCAAATGCTTCTTTACTGAAAGTTGATAAAAGTGGAATAATTCAAGAAGTAACTTGGCCGAGAGCAGTATGATGTACACAATCCTACACGTAGGAAGTCCGGAATGTTTTTGATTATTTCAGCCTGCTGCTTCATTCCTTTCTCTGTGCTAATGCGGCTCGGGAGGTTGGCAGTGATACATTTGAATGTCTTCTTGTGCAGTTATGGCCCATGTAGCAGCATGTGGTATTGTTAGTTGTTATACCTACCTGCTGTGAGAATGCAGAAATCATCCCCTGGAATGCCTAAAAGCTATGCCTGTCAGCTCATAATATAAATTTAAGTTCAATAAATCTTAACGACACTGTTTGGGGAAATTTTACTACGCGGTTTACACATTAAAACTGCAACTTTGGAACATTTATATTATTATGTTTTCACCCCACAAATTGCTTTCAGACTTGCAAAAATGATGCCGTTGATGAACTGGCGAGGAAAAAACTCATTTGCAAGAGCCTAAGACCTTTCTATTGGAAGGTCCACCTGAAGGTTTTAAGGGGCGCTGGTAGATTGTAAGGTCCCAGTCATTTTTAATGGGGGAAGGGGTATCAGGAGCCCACATTGGCTTGCAAATATTCACATAGCACATGAATGTCCTGAAACAGCCACAAATATTCGTAAATCAGTTCTTGGAAGTATTACCAGAAACCCACAGACAAAGACATAAGCCACTGAAGAGGGGTGTAGCTAATATTGCAAGCGTAGGGGGCGGGGTTATTTTATATATTTTTCTGGTGCGTGGTCCTTGTGATTGGAATTATGGGCATAATCAGGGGGAATTGGTTCAGAACTAGAAACAAAGGGGCAGATTTACAAGCCCCTTGCGACACTTTTACGCCACCGTTGCGTCACTTTTGTGACGCAGCGGCGGCATAAACAATGCGCCACGTTGCGACTTATTTGCAACGTGACACATCTAGGCAGATGCATCACGTTGTAAAGCCCTGCGCCAAATGAAATCTGCGTCAGGTTTCATGTGGGAGTTCTGTCGCAGGGTGGGCGTTGCCTCGCAGGAAAGCCCCGTAAAACTGACGCAGTGAAATCTACAAGATTTCACTGAGTCAGTTTTACGACGCTGCTGCGTCAAATCCTTACGCCTGCTTGAAACAGGCGTAAGGAGTGACGCACCACGTTGAGTATGGGTGGCCCCTGTGCATTGCAGGATTTGCGTTGCGCTTGCGACGCGACTCCAGCAATGCGCCGCCCATACGCCACAAGATGCATCACGCATCTTCCCTTCCTTGCACCATGGTGCGCCGCATTGTAAATGCGGTGCATCTGTGGTGGCGGAAGGAGGGGATTGCATGACGCATCTGTTCTGGCGCATCCCTGCTGATTTGCAGAGATGCGCCAGAACATGTAAATATGCCCAAAAGAGCATATCTCTAAGTACTCTACATTAGTCTACCACAGCTAATTTACAAAGGGTTGTACATTTTTAATGACATTAGCCAGTTTGGGCAAAATGCTTAACATGGCGGATAGAGTTCTCCTAACAGCATCTCACAAGAATGTACACCAAATTTGAGCAAACTTATCTTATCTTATCTTATTCGGGACTTGTTAAGCGCACAGTCACCCAGAGGTTTCATGGCGCTGAGAGACAGAAGGTGACTGATGAGACAGATGGTGACAATGCTCTAACCGTGCGCTTGTTTGAATAGCCAGGTCTTCAAGGCTCTCCTGAATTCTACTAGCTTAGTGCAGTTCCGAATAGACAGGGGAAAGGAGTTCCAGATTTTGGGGGCGAGGTAGGCGAAGCGAGATCCACCTAGGCGTTTCTTTTTGTACATGGGTAGCGAGAGAAGGGACAAGTGGGCAGAGCGAAGATCCCGGGCCGGTTCGTATTTATTTATGAGATGGTTGACGAACTTGGGGCTTTTGCCGTGAAGGGCTTTGAAGGTTATGCAGCCTACCTTAAAGGTGATCCGTTGGGCTATGGGGAGCCAGTGGAGGGAGGCTAGTAGGGGTTTGGCCGACTTCCTGCGGTTGCTCTTAAATATTAATCTAGCCGCTTGATTTTGAGCAATCTGCATGCGTTTAACGAGGGTGAGTGGAAGGCCCAAGTAGATAGAGTTGGAAAAGTCCAGACGTGAAAGGACCAAGGCGATTATCACCTGAATGAGTGCAGAATGAGACAGCAAATGGGCGATTTTTTTGATCTTTCTTAGCTGAAAAAAGCAGGAAGAGATCACTGTTCCGACCTGGGTTTTCAATGAGAGGTCGGAGCAGAGAGTGACCCCGAGGCTTTTCACTGACTGGGTGGGGGAAGGAGGGGAGCCCATCGAGGCTGGCCAGAAGTGGGGGCCCCAACTTAAAGCGCTGTTACCAGGGAGTACAAGCTCGGTCTTTCCAGGGTTGAGCTTAAGATGGTTCTGGTCCATCCAGCTCTGGATGTGCAGCATGGTGGTTTGAAATTCCTTAGTAGAGTCCGTAGAGTTGAGGGGGAATATCAGCTGCAAATCGTCCACATAGTTGTAAATGGTGACATTTCTGTGTTTCAAGGAGTGCAGTAGCGGTTTGAGATATAAGTTAAAAAGGAGGGGGGATAATGAGGAGCCCTGTGGGACACCGCAAGAGGTGGAGAGTTTGGGAGCAATGAAATTCTCCAGTTTTACTGCCTGGGATCTGTCCGTTAGAAAGGACTTGATCCAGTCGAGGGCTGCGCCGTTGAGGCAGGCTTGTTCGACACGGTGTAATAAGATGGAGTGATCCACCGTGTCGAATGCAGCCGACAGGTCGAGAAGTACGAGGGCTTGGTGAGTTCCATTGTCGGCGTTGGTCCTTAGAGTGTTCTGGACAGCGAGGATCACGGCCTCGGTGGAATGTGCCTGGCGGAACCCGGCTTGGTTAGGCTCCAGGTAGTTGGATGTTTCTATAAAATTGGATATGCAGCTGGTAACATGGGCTTCGAGCAGTTTGGCGCCATAAGGGAGGAGGGATATGGGGCGGTAGTTGGAGAGATTGGAGGGATCAGCCCCCGGTTTCTTAATAAGAGGGACTAAAGTAGCGTCTTTGAATGAGTTGGGGACTATTCCTTGTAGTAGGGATGTGTTCAGAAGGGGGAGTATACCTTGAGGTAGTGAGGTATAGACTTCCTTTAGTATGTGCGGAGGGCAGGGATCGTTGGGGGACCCAGATTTTACACGGTTCATCAGTTCCAGCAGTTTGGGTGGATCGATGGGGGGGATTTCCTGGCGTGTGTGTGGGTTGCTGCTAATGTCCAGGTTGTCAGCCATGGCATGGTTAGTAAGAATACTATTTTTTATGGTGTAGATCTTCTCCTTAAAGAAGTCATTGAGCCGGTTGCACATCATTTGGGATGGTGTTTGAGAGGGAGAGGTTCTAGAGTCGTTACACAAATCGTTTACGACTCTGAAGATTTCTCTTGATTTATTTTGAGCATTAGAGATTTTTTCGGAGAAAAAGGCTGCTTTGGCGGATAGGATAGCGCTCTTGTAAATTGTACGAGCAGTCATGTAGGATGTTCTATCTTCTTGGTGGTAGCCATGCCTCCATTTCCTTTCCAGTTGGCGAAGTTCTAATTTTTGTTTTTTTAGGTCGGCAGAAAACCACCTGTGGGCGTTCATGCGGCGGGCGCGGGCGAATCTGGTTAAGGGAGCATGTTCGTTGCATGCAGATAGAAGCCATTCAGTGTGTGCCTTATCCATCGAATTGCATGGAACGTTCTAGCTGTCTTGAAAAAAACAGGGGGTGTTGCATAAATGGTTTGTTATGAATGATTTTTCAAAAAATCTTTTAGACAAATAATTAGTTTTAACACATGCTTGCTTAAAAAGAGTAACTATCATGTAACAGTAAACAGCGCATAAAACAAAAAAATGGCATAAAAATGTATACTTCCTATAGTATTACTTGATCAATGTTTACCACATAATAACAATAATAGTGTGTTTTCTACAGAGGACTACATGACAAACTGAGAGGGGGAAGCTCATTCTGAGTTTGTACTCGGGAAATCAGGAACTTTCAAGACCTTTCAGTAAACTCATTAACATCTTTAGCAGGGACCACCTGGCTACATTCCTGCTAACATTTTTCTGGCTATCTGATTCAAATAAGCATTTGCGGAGCCAATAAGCTTTGCCTTCATAGGGAGTGCCGAGGGACTATTGGCTTCGCCAATGAATGATAAGTAAAATAAAAACATTTCAAAATACTGTTGGAAAACAAACGCACATCTTAAGGTATTTCAAAACTGTACATTGAATTCAGTAATTTCAATTGTCATGATTGGGATGCTTTATTTTTCAAATATTTTTCATTCAGGAAACTCGGAGCCGAATTAGTCCCATTTGTGGCTGCGGCCTGAGTCCCTTGTGCTGCGCTCAGCTCCTGAATCAGGGGCCACCAAGGGCTGGCAACCCAAAGGGCATCACCCTCCCTGGGGTGCTTCGGCCGTGAAACAATCCAAGGCCCTTGGGGACACTGGATGGGCCTGTTTCATAAGTAGGGTGCGGTCTTGGTGACAGTTGAGTTTCAAATGGAGTCAGGGACATACTTACCCAGGAACGGTACATGTGTGACCTAGAGATGGAACAACCGCGGTCCCCTGATCAATTTGATTCCTTATTACAAATACAGAGGGAACATGGGGACCTGGTGCAAAGATTGGGGAGGCTTGACTATAGCCACTACCTTACCATGCTACACAGGGAAGGAGACTGCACAGGTAGGATGCTGATGTAGCTTATGTGCAATTTAAGCACATTTTCTTGAATTTTATAAAACACAATGCGTTACTGCAGCTACTTATGGTGCAGGTGTTTGGGACTATGCCCCAGCTCCCAGTCTATAAATTGAAGAAAATCACTTTTGCTATAGACTCTCTATCTGGGTATTACCAACATTGAGGATTTCATTAAACCTGTCCCTCTACAGCTTTGGCTTTTTATCTGGAGCAACCCCAAGTCAACATTTAATCAGCAACTAATCATGGATTGCCTTAGATGTGATAGGGAGATGAATATACCTTAGCTGCTGGGGAGGGGCCACCGAGCGGTGTGCTGAGAAACCCAAGATGGCCACCTCTTTTTCCTGGCATGATGATCATCTGCGTGAACTCCTGCGATTGCACCCCTTTGGCAGCTATATGAGGTGGAAGGAGAGGCCGACCTGTGTGAAGACGCTATGGGGGAACAGGACAACGAGACGTGTGACAGACAGTCCAGCGGGGAATCGGGAGCCCTGCACATATGAAGGGGATCAAGTGGCAAGAAAGTAAGAGGACCGGACTGTTTACCTCGAGAGGAGGTAGTGTTGGGAAACCATGAGGAGAGCAAGGGAGCCCTGGTGACTACATGTCTGTACCCACCCGTTGGCCCCAAATGAAAGGATGCTGAGATCGCCAATGCTATGGCTCAGGAGTTGAACCATATCCCAAGGTTCACATTCACCGAAGGGGGAGTAGAAGAAGAGAGACCAATGGCCTTAGAAAGACAAAGAGCCTGAAAAGGAAAAAAAGGAGTGATGTAACTCAAAACTTCCGTATTCGCAGATCATTTGTATTTTCAGCCTTTTTTTTCAAACCAACCCAATAACAAATCCTATCCAGGTGTTTTCAATAAACATCTCAAACTTCCATACTGTCTGCGTCGTGATATATTTGTCTAGCCTGTTACAAGTGGTGTCAGAATTAGGATCTCTCATGTAGACCACAGGTTATCAATATGACACAAACCATCAGTATCGAACAAATGGTACAGCAATTGGTGAAGGGCCAATGACACCTACAACTAGTAGTCGACCAGGCTGAAGCCGCCATACAAGACAAGGAAAATCCACATACCACACTAACAAGACAAGCGTATTAGTTTCTGATAAACAACAGACCCATGATACCTCTCTTCTCAAATTAACTGATGGATTGGTCAGCTCCAAAGTACATCCTAACATTCCAGTGCCTCCTAGTCCCCAGAAAGATGAGGTCAATATGTAGTGCCCCCACTGTCAGGGTAACTTCATACTACTTATTAAACAGCTCATCCTGCAGGAACTACACCTTTCGATGAAATTAATTTTTTTTAGAAAGGTTAGGTTATGACAGTGAACAGTATCACACCAAGTTCAGGAAGGAGAAATGGGACCTTAATGATAACCTAAGTACCCTGTACTATAGAATGCAAGACTCAGGGAATCGTTGGTTAAACGCAAACACCTCCACCAATCATGAAGTCATTGAGACAGTATACCTTGAGCAATATCCAGACACCCAACCCAGTTCTACCAGAGCATGGATTAAACAAAAACCGAACGTTTCAGTGGTGGAAGCCATTGAGCTGGCATGCACCTATCACTGATCGTCTGAGTTCAGACCTGGTATAGCCAGGAGTCAGCCCAGTGTCAACCTCCTCTGGTGGTCACAGGTTAGACTAAACCTCATCCCCTATATGAAAACAAAGTGTAGTAATCTTCTATGTGCTGTTGGAGTGTGGAGCGCTGTGCTCAGTGCATTCCACATTCCTAGGTGCTCTGGTCGTTCTACTCTGGTCGGTTGCTGTTGACTGGCCAGAGGGACAGCGTACGTTATTTTCACTCTGCTACTAAATTAATAAATAACTTACCTTTAAGTTAATCTGCTTGTTTATCAACTTCCTACACAAAGGTTCTACAAAACTCCCACCTAAGAAGGTGGGTGCGGGCCCCCAGTGTTTCCTCTGCTCAGAATGGGGATACATTGCGAGGAATTGTCCCAGAAAGGGTCTACGCAGAAACTATGGAAGTAGGGTTTATGAGGGGTCATGTGTAATGCATGGGGGGCAATCTAATGCGTATAAACAGAACATACAGATAAATGGACAACAGGTAAATGCATTAATTGACTCTAGGTGCCACAACTCATTCGTTCACTGCAAGTGGATTAAACAGACTCCCAAGAGAGAATCCAAGAAGGTAGTTTTCACCTGTGTACACAGGGACTGAAAAGTATACCCCACAGTTCCTATAAATATACAATGGGATAACCGAGTAGTGACAATGTAGGTAAGGACCATACCGACCTTACATGAAGAGGCCATCATCTGGGTTGATCGTCCCCAATTCACACAACTCTTATGTGAGAAGGTCCAAGACAGTTCTGAACATAGGAGGCCCTTTTCCAGGATGAGAACTCAAAAGGAGGTAAGAGTAAAACAAGAAAAACTAAAATAGAAATGTGCAACAGTAGACAACTGTTCAGTCTGGACCATCTGAGTAACAAAACGTTTTTGTTTTGTCCCACAGTGAACTATGGTGACACCAAGTGGAGCTTCAGATCCGCTCAATGGGAGGACACTCATTTAGCTCAGGCTTGGGTACAGGTTACCAAGGAGGACCAGGACCAGGTAGGCCCCTTTTTCTTTGTGAAAAAAGGGTTGTTACATTGGGGTGACGAAAGGTGAAGATAAACATACACAGTTGTAAGCCCCCTACCACTTCGCTGCGCACTTCGCTGCGCTCGTGCTGTTACTAGCGCGGAGTATTTTAATGCTTCCTGGTTTTGTATTTGAGTTCGTTTTTTGTTCTACTTACCCCTGCTTTTAGCCTGCTTGCCTGCAGCTCGCGCCCCTCTCTCCCCTCACCTGCACTTAAAAAACGGCAGTCTCTGCCTGAAAAGCACCACCACTTCGGTGGGTCCGGGTCCTGGGGGTCACTTTGGGCGCCATCTTTCCTTGGGACACTTCAGCCAGCGGCGGCCGCCATCTTGGAGCGGACTCGCACGCTCAGGGCTGATTGGAGCGCCTATTTAAGGCGGGCTCTAGCGTGGTGCTGGTTAGACCATCTACCACTTCGCTGCGCTCGCGCTGTTACTAGCGCGGAGTATTTTAATGCTTCCTGGTTTTGTATTTGAGTTCGCTTTTTGTTCTACTTACCCCTGCTTTTAGCCTGCTTGCCTGCAGCTCGCGCCCCTCTCTCCCCTCACCTGCACTTAAAAAACGGCAGTCTCTGCCTGAAAAGCACCACCACTTCGGTGGGTCCGCGTCCTGGGGGTCACTTTGGGCGCCATCTTTCCTTGGGACACTTCAGCCAGCGGCGGCCGCCATCTTGGAGCGGACTCGCACGCTCAGGGCTGATTGGAGCGCCTATTTAAAGTCGCTCCCTCACGCGCAGCGTGACGCGCAGGTGGACGCCTTCGCTTAGCCTGAGTCGTGCCGGAGTCCTGCCCGTCTGCGCCCGTCAGCGTCCCGGAGGCGTTGGGGCGGCGGGGGACGCCGGCCCATTGACACTTTGGCTGAGATGATCTGTTACTCCTCTGCGACGTTGCGGGATATGCGGGGCCTTTCCAGCTCCTGCCGCTCCGTCTTCCCGGGGCGATTTAAGGGTAAACGACGTTGCCCGGGGTGTGGCTGGACGCCTTCCTGGACCCGTGTCAACGTCCCTCGTCCAGCAATAGCTGGCGTTCAGCATCTCTGCCTGCTGCTGAACACGAGGTCGGTAGGTTGCCATGCCCTGCATATTTATGATCTCCTCGTTAGGGAAAATCCTCTATGTCTGCTATTGACCGAAACCTGGTTGGGAGAGGCTTCCAACCCGGATGTCTTCTCAGCCATTCCTCCGGCGTACAACATCTTCCGGCAGGATAGAGTGAAGGGAAGAGGTGGGGGAGTGGCGGTAGTGGTGAAAAAGAGCGTTTCCTGCTCAGTGCTTCCCCTGAATTCCATTGGGAACGCTGAGTCGCTCGCCTTCACGCTCAGACTGTCCCCGGGCCAGGCTTTGAAGGGGCTGTTGGTTTATAGACCACCAGGCCCTGTGGGCTCCTTCCTGGAAGATTTGCAGACAGCTGTCTCCGAGTTGGTGCTGACCACACAGCATTGCGTGGTGGCCGGTGATTTCAACTTCCACCTTGACGTGGCGGACGACCCGGATGCGGTCAAGCTGCTGGATATTACATCTCCGCTGGGTCTTATACCGTTCGTGTCAGGGCCAACACATGAGAAGGGGCATACCCTGGATCAGGTGTTTTCATCTGTCCCTCTTATGGAGGTTGATACTCTGCCGGTGCTCTGGACTGATCACAGGTTGATCAGTTTTTCGGTGCTGGAAAGTGCGCGGCTGGATAACAGCGCCTCTACCTTGTCTAGACCGGCCTCGAGAGCGCTGCACAGAGTGACACCTGACATGCTGGAGCAGGCACTTCTGGATCACCCATGCCAACTTTCGGGCGATCTGGAAAGCGACATTGAGGCTTTGCAGCTATGGCTCACTGATAGGCTGGACGATCTGGCTCCCAAGGTAGCCTCCCGGTCCACGGCGGCACGGCAATCTGCACCGTGGTTTACGGAGGCGCTCCGTGTGGCTCGCAGTCAATGTAAGGTGGCCGAGAGGGCGTGGCACCTTCGGTATGATGAGGAGGCTAAACTCGCCTATAAGGCGGCGGTGAAGGCCTACCATCGGGACATCCTGGGAGCGAAGAGGGAATATTTGGCTAGGAGGATCGAGGCATCTGCGAACTCCTGTAAGGAGATCTTCACCATTGTGAAGGAGTTCACGACCCCTAGCTCCCAATCGCCCCCTTTAGTTTCTTCGGATGCGTGGGCATGTGATCTTGCCGGTTTCTTCACCAATAAGATCAAGGCGATTCAGGCCTCCTTTGTGGAGGGACCGGAGGATGGAAGCGGCATCACTGGGGCGGGTCGCGGACCACCGCACACACCTGAGGCGGTGCTGTCTGTTTTTCCTGTTGTCTCCAGCGATGTGTCCAGGCAGCTGCTGGCCAATCTGAAATCTGGCTCGCCACTTGACCCCTGCCCCGCCAAATTTTTGGCTGGGATGGCGGCGGTGGTGAACCCGCTGGTTAATCCCATCCTCAATGCCTCTTTGAGGGAGGGGAGGGTCCCTAGCTCTTGGAAAAGAGCGATGGTGATCCCCCTCCTTAAGAAACCGGGTCTCGATGCCGAGGTCCTGGCCAATTATAGGCCAATTTCACTTCTTCCGGCCCTCGCGAAGATCGCTGAAAAACACGTCCACGGTGTCCTGTCGAGCTTTTTGGAAGCTAACAATCTGCTCCACCCATCCCAATCCGGCTTCCGTCCTAATTTTAGTACGGAAACGGCTTTGCTGGAGGTCACCGAGATCATCAGGGAGACTCTGGATGTTGGCGGGAGGGCCATGTTGGTCATGCTAGACCTATCGGCGGCCTTCGACACCGTCCCCCATAGGGTACTCCTAGCGAGGCTTTATGACATCGGCCTCAGGGGGACGGCGCTCAGGTGGTTCACATCTTTCCTTGAAGGCCGCCGCCAGACGGTCTGGGTCTCCCAGAGCTCCGCCGAGATGCCGCCACTGGGAGTTGGGGTTCCACAGGGTTCTGTGTTGAGCCCCACGTTGTTTAACATCTTTATGTCCCCTTTGGCGGCCTTGGTTGAAGCATATGGGGCCCAGATCGTCTCCTACGCCGACGACACGCAACTCCTCTTCACATGCGGGAAAGACCAGGAGTTTGATGGAGGGAGAATTCGGGACTGCCTTGCATTGGTCTTCGACTGGTTCCAACGGAACAGTCTGAGGGCCAACTCCAGCAAGTCCGAGGTTCTATTATTTGGTTGCGTCGCCGATCCGGAGTGGCAGCAATGGTGGCCGTCTGACATGAGCCCTCCTGCACAGTCTTCCTTGGTGGCTAAAAATCTGGGTGTCAAGCTGGACAACCAGCTGTCGCTGAGAACACATATCATGGGTCTGGCTGGCACCTGCTATGGAATTTTGAAAATGATCCGTAAATTCCTGCCCCTGCTGTCTGAGGAGCACAGGCGGATTACTGTGCAGGCTCTCGTGGGCTCAAGGCTAAACTATGCTAATGCCCTCTTTCTCGGCCTCCCTGATTACCTAGTTCAGCGCCTACAGGTGGTACAGAACTCTGCCGCCCGGGCTATTTTTGGCCTGCGCAGACGCGCCCGAGCCTCCGGGCTGCTACAGGCGCTACACTGGCTGCCGATCCGGAAGCGGATCCAGTTCAAATCCCTGACTCTGATGCATAAAGCCTTGTTTGGATCAGGGGCTGGATACCTGCGGCGGAGACTGGCCTTCTATCGACCAGCCCGCTCTTTGCGTTCGGAATCTCTTTGTAAAGCGGTGGTCCCGCGGGTGAGGAAGGCCCGCGCGGGAGGGCGTTCTTTCAGCTGCAAAGCTCCCCAGCTGTGGAATTCGCTTCCTATTTCGCTTCGCAGCACTGCCAATTTGTTCCAGTTCAGGAAGAGCCTGAAGACCTGGCTTTTTAATCTTTAGGCTGTTTTTACTGTTTTCTGTTTTAGTTCTGCTCTTATTTTTCGCTGTGTTGTGTTATTTTTACTCTGAGTTGCAGGTGGAAAGCGCCGGGACACTCTATTCGAGTAGCCGTGCGCTATATAAAAGCGTTATAACATAACATAACATAACAATTTGGGAACAAGTCTTAACACTTCCCACTTCCAGGTAGGAGGGTGGACATTTAGCGAAAGAAAAAACTGAAACATATCTCCAGAGGATATTTCTTTAATGAGGGGTCTATTCAGACAAACAGAAGTTCTGTCCATCATGCCCCTGTAGTCGACTTGTGAATATTCCCAAAGAACAGCACGTTTCCCTACAAGCACTTCCCATCATTGATCTGGTGGGTCCATTAGTAGCGTCATCCAAAGGATATCTGTACATACTAGTATTAGTGGATTACACCACAAGATACCCGGAAGCGGTACCACTTACTAGCATGACCACTCCAGTTGTTGCACAAGCTATGGTTGAATTATTTTCGAGGGTGGGATTCCCTGCTGAAATACTGACTGACCAAGTTACACCATTTATGCCACATCTGATGGCTCACGGCGGAGCTGGAGAGACGAATTACATGGGCAAACAGCTGACCTTGAAATCAAGAGAGCTTGCAGGCAGCTGTTTTCACTCCCTCACCATTTCGAGTTTACGAATGTAATAAACCCAGTTCCTTTAAATAGGCCAGGGGCTCCATTTAAGGTGATTTGTTCTTTACCCTCTAAATTGGGAGTAGGAAGGTTCTGCACCTAGGGATTACAGTGGTGAGAAGTCCTGAGGAAAGCCGGGGTATTATTTTGTGCTGGCTGAAACATGTCGACATTTATGCAGAGTGAGGGGGGGCTGGAATCTCATTATAAGCTCTCCAACCTACCACCCACGTATTTGTTTTATATTCTGGATGGGGCACCTAATATTAAAATTGGAATAGGGATCCCCCGGTACCAGTTTTATATCACTTATTATCACTTGTTCTGCACTGTTATCTCACCTGTGATTCCACTCTCACATTTTGTGTTGTACTGTCTTCCCCTCCCTATTGCTCTACCTCCAGCGTAGGGCTGGCGCAGAGGTGTATTAGCAGCCCTATGATGAAGCATGACACAGCTTGCTGTGTGTGAGGGCAGTTTTACAAAATTGGTGCATTCCCACACACGTTTTCTATCTCCACCTAATGGTTTATCCCTCTTCTTTTTGTGATATTTAATTATTGAGCGGGAGGTCGAAGAGGGTTTCTCCTCTCACCCCTCTGTACTTTGTGTGTTTTGGTCAAGTATGCAAAGACTTGGGTATAAACATATCCACTCCTCAGTATACCACCCTCAGACTGGCTGTCAGATTGAGCAATATAATAGCACTATCAAGACCATGTTGAAGAAACATGTTTGTTAATCAGGCCAGAATTGGGATAAGAAGCTTCCGTTAGTGCTGTTCTCCATTAGGCGCCATGAACAATCTTCTACAGGGTTTTCCCCATTTAAACTAGTTTTTATAAGACAGCTCTGCACTTTATAAGATATGACCCCAGAACAGTGAGAGAACGAGGAAGACAAGGGTAATCCCTCTTGGAGTATGATGCACAGTTAAAGAATGACGTAGCTGGGCTATGGGAAAACATTCAGATAAATTTAGAAGGTGCACAGGTGTATTGCTTTGCCCTCCCAGATAATAGAACATACTGCACCCTCACACGAAGGCAGAAAAGCCGCAAAGCAATAAAAACACCTGGAAAGGGATTTTACTCTCATAAAATGAGGCACATCAAAAAAAGTTTTCAGAATAAAGCATGGGGTTTTATTTGTGCATTTTGTTTCTAACAGATAGGTGTTCTCAGATGTCAAATGAAAACAATATATAAATGTATATAGAAATATATATGTATGTGCAAGCGATAACAACACACTTACAAGGAAGAAAATGAAACTGTTAAATGCATGGAATAAAATACATGGAATAAAATATAAGCAGATAATACTGATAATAATAATGGACGTCCACTGCAAGAAATAAATACTGTTAAATGCAAATAATCAGACACAAGACATTTAAAGGAAAGCGTGAAAAAATATAAAGATATATGCACTAAACCACATCAGATGTTTATACCCACTGGAGACTTGAATGTGCACACAGTCGCACTCACACATCACAATGCCAATAATCAAAAAGAACACATCACCGGCTGCAATCACTGCACCTCATCCCACTCCTGACTCAGGGATTCACAGCCCGGAAATGCAATACTGAATTAGACCTGTCCATTGTTCATTCAGGTCAAAACTAAATCCCGCTTTCCAAGTCAACAAACCCAAGTTTTATAATCTCAAAGCACTAGAAGTTTCCGAGAGGGCCTACTCTGCACCAATGAAACATACTGGAGTTGTCCACTCTCCATGCAAGCATTCCAAAGGCAGAGGAATTCTCACGTATTTTGCGCTCCCACACATTCCAGCCCCTTATCTTAGTGAAGCTTATGAAAGTGCCGCTCGCAGCTGTTACATTGGGACGCTGAGTTTGATCCTGCCGCATTCATCGTTTGGGAGCCAGTTCTACAGAAGGGAAATAATCTTTGTGGATTTACTGCCGCTTATCACACAGGGGTCGGGACTGCGAAACCCAGGGATCCGCGCACGACCAACGCAGCGCACCTGGTGTCTCTTCCCGCCCCCTGCTCCTCCCTGCTTCACCGGCTACATACAGCTCGCGGCCCCCGCTTCGCGGGCGCCGCTCGCAGCTGTTACATTGGGACGCTGAGTTTGATCCTGCCGCATTCATCGTTTGGGAGTCAGTTCTACAGAAGGGAAATAATCTTTGTGGATTTACTGCCGCTTATCACACAGGGGCCGAGACTGCGAGACCCAGGGATCCGCGAACGACCAACGCAGCGCACCTGGTGTCTCTTCCCGCCCCCTGCTCCTCCCTGCTTCACCGGCTACATACAGCTCGTGGCCCCCGCTTCGCGGGAGCCGCTCGCAGCTGTTACATTGGGACGCTGAGTTTGGTCCTGCCGCATTCATCATTTGGGAGCCAGTTCTACAGAAGGGAAATAATCTTTGTGGATTTACTGCCGCTTATCACACAGGGGCCGGGACTGCGAGACCCAGGGATCCGCGCACGACCAACGCAGCGCACCTGGTGTCTCTTTCTGCCCCCTGCTCCTCCCTGCTTTACCGGCTACATACAGCTCGCGGCCCCCGCTTCGCGGGAGCCGCTCGCAGCTGTTACATTGGGACGCTGAGTTTGATCCTGCCGCATTCATCGTTTGGGAGCCAGTTCTACAGAAGGGAAATAATCTTTGTGGATTTACTGCCGCTTATCACACAGGGGCCGGGACTGCGAGGCCCAGGGATCCGCGCACGACCAACGCAGCGCACCTGGTGTCTCTTCCCGCCCCCTACTCCTCCTATGTAGTTACGCCCCCAACGCTTAGCGGGACGCGAGCGGTATGCCGGACGAAGCCCGGACAAAGGGCGGACAGTCTGAGACAGTCCGAAACTGACCGTGACTGGACTGGGCCAGGTTTCTTATCCGTTGCTTTTGCTGCCTCCCCGCGGCACTTTGACCGTAAGACTTTTTGTTGTTGAAACTCTTGCGTATTGCTGGTGTCGTGTTTTATTGCTATTTGTTATTCTTGGCGCTATTTGTGTTTCTTGTATAACAGTGGCATCAACTTATTGAGTGTAATATTTCTAAATAGAAGTCTTCTTCTGCTACTAATACAATAGACAACTACCTAGTGCAGGTAGTCAGTAAAATTTAAAAAACAAACAGTGTGGAGGGTCAAGGGGATAGTTTACCGACCTGTCTACTCACTCCCCAGAATACGAATATATAATAACCATAGAGTAGACCAAGTCTAGAAGGTGGTGTGTATGACTGAGCAAGTGAACATGCAACCAACGAATAATGCATGCAGGTGGTGCCCAATACTGTTAACTACCCGAGGTTGTGAATAAAACCCATCAGACCGCCCATTTGGCGGAAATTCATCATTTAGGGCTTGGTACATATTCAAACCTCTACCTGGCCGTTTTAGTGCCAGGGTAGCATAGAACCTCTGTGTACAATGTTCCTCACTATAATGATGTTGGTAAAGTGCAGTGCTCAAATAATAGTGGTGAGTAAAATTGACTACTGGACCTTAAGAGAATTTCAGAATAAAGGTCAGAGTGTCAAAACTTAAAAACACGCCCTGTAGTTGAAGATGGATACTACTCTGTGGCGCTGAGCAAGGTGGTCAACATGTTTCTGCCTACTGGGGAACTACCCCGGCTTTCTTCAGGACCTTTTCATGTAAACTTGCTACTGCAACAGACATTAATATGTAATTGTGAGGAATAATGAAAAATAGTGCTTATAAAAAGTCACATAGCTACCAGGAACTTTACATTTCCAACGTTCACTGGAAGATGAGGGACAGGACTTCTTCCTATCGTGTGACAAAAGTTCACACAATCAAACAGGATAGGGTCATCCCCATGCACCTGTATGATTACATATACATCACTCAATTTAACACACAAGCATGAACAAATTGTATTCCGATCAACTAGAACACATTATATCCCGCTTTACTAAGACAAATAAGCATATTAGCCACATCACTCAGAGGCATTTCCCCTAGTGATACTCACCCAGCTTTGTGTGGGTGACGACCCCACCTCACCCGGCAACCGCTCGGGAGAATGAGGCCCCGCTCTATAGTGTAGACAAAGGGCACAGTAAGTGAACAACATCTTCTGTGTCCAGCCAAATAGCGCTACACAACAACCCAACAAACGTGCGACAAAAACCCCAAGTATCAGCCCACTGAGTTGCTAGCTCTGAGTTAAGTCATGAGGTCACAAGGGACCACAGGCACCAAAGGGTTAGCTTCATAATACGCCAATAGGCATTGCTCAACAACTCTGGGTAATCACATTGTCAGTCACAAAAGAGGCTTTAATAAAGTGACCCCAGGTATAGGGTGTAGATGTGCACAATAGATTTAGACCATAATTCTATACACCATGTCATTAATACAATGGGGTCGTCACCCACACAAAGCTGGGTGAGTATCACTAGGGGAAATGCCTCTGAGTGATGTGGCTAATATGCTTATTTGTCTTAGTAAAGCGGGATATAATGTGTTCTACTCTAAGAAGTCCTGTCTCTCATCTTCCAGTGAACGTTGGAAATGTAAAGTTCCTGGTAGCTATGTGACTTTTTATAAGCACTATTTTTCATTATTCCTCACAATTACATATTAATGTTTGTTGCAGTAGCAAGTTTACATGAAAAGGTCCTGAAGAAAGCCGGGGTAGTTCCCCAGTAGGCAGAAACATGTTGACCACCTTGCTCAGCGCCACAGAGTAGTATCCATCTTCAACTACAGGGCGTGTTTTTAAGTTTTGACACTCTGACCTTTATTCTGAAATTCTCTTAAGGTCCAGTAGTCAATTTTACTCACCACTATTATTTGAGCACTGCACTTTACCAACATCATTATAGTGAGGAACATTGTACACAGAGGTTCTATGCTACCCTGGCACTAAAACGGCCAGGTAGAGGTTTGAATATGTACCAAGCCCTAAATGATGAATTTCCGCCAAATGGGCGGTCTGATGGGTTTTATTCACAACCTCGGGTAGTTAACAGTATTGGGCACCACCTGCATGCATTATTCGTTGGTTGCATGTTCACTTGCTCAGTCATACACACCACCTTCTAGACTTGGTCTACTCTATGGTTATTATATATTCGTATTCTGGGGAGTGAGTAGACAGGTCGGTAAACTATCCCCTTGACCCTCCACACTGTTTGTTTTTTAAGTTTCTAGTGCAGCTTGATTGGCTGCGGGTCATTGTTTTGATGTATGCGCACCCTCGCATACATATGTAGCTCACCCAACTCACATGCGATGATACCTTACACAGTCCAGTCCATCCTTCCCTGGCCTTCAGACAACTTTCCATCACATTGTAAAAAATGTTTACAGCTATTGTGATCTCCGACCAGTCCCTCCGAAACACCTCTTATGGGTTGTTCTGTGTACATAAAATGTATTTTCCGATCAATTAATTCATTGTGGCACCCATAGCCCTTAAATTTCTTTTAAATTTCTTTTGGTTCTGTAATTTTGCAACAATGCATTTCGGTTCAGACAATTTCTGCCCAGCGTTTATACCTACGAGAAATGCTGGCGTGTTTTTCGCGCTGAGCTTCTGTTTTGATTACAGTTAGCCCCGCGTGCAGTGCGCAGACTCGGCCGAGTAGTGATTTCGGCTTCGCGCATGCGCAGTCGCGCTCGCCGACGGAGGTAGTGTTTTCCCCACACGGCGATGAGGCGCTCTCCTTGAAACTCCGAGAACCACTCAATTTGGCCATCACGAGCGTGCCGTTGTGAGCGCTCAATTAGTCCCCGTGTGACCAATTAACAAACACTCAGTTCCCCTATAAAAAGAAGGCTAGCGGTAGGAGACACACCTCCACTTCCGCTCGTTTAACATCAGGGGTACCGACGGACAGGTAAGAAGTAGGTTGCTGTACAGATAGAGCTCATACTTGATAGTCACTACTTGTTTTCCCAGTAAAAGATGCCCCCATACTCCAATGGGAGTCACCTGAGATATATTATTGGGTTTCTTAATCAGCAGAGTTCTACAGCACTTACCCATTGTATTAATGACATGGTGTATAGAATTATGGTCTAAATCTATTGTGCACATCTACACCCTATACCTGGGGTCACTTTATTAAAGCCTCTTTTGTGACTGACAATATGATTACCCAGAGTTGTTGAGCAATGCCTATTGGCGTATTATGAAGCTAACCCTTTGGTGCCTGTGGTCCCTTGTGACCTCATGACTTAACTCAGAGCTAGCAACTCAGTGGGCTGATACTTGGGGTTTTTGTCGCACGTTTGTTGGGTTGTTGTGTAGCGCTATTTGGCTGGACACAGAAGATGTTGTTCACTTACTGTGCCCTTTGTCTACACTATAGAGCGGGGCCTCATTCTCCCGAGCGGTTGCCGGGTGAGGTGGGGTCGTCACCCACACAAAGCTGGGTGAGTATCACTAGGGGAAATGCCTCTGAGTGATGTGGCTAATATGCTTATTTGTCTTAGTAAAGCGGGATATAATGTGTTCTAGTTGATCGGAATACAATTTGTTCATGCTTGTGTGTTAAATTGAGTGATGTATATGTAATCATACAGGTGCATGGGGATGACCCTATCCTGTTTGATTGTGTGAACTTTTGTCTCACGATAAGAAGAAGTCCTGTCTCTCATCTTCCAGTGAACGTTGGAAATGTAAAGTTCCTGGTAGCTATGTGACTTTTTATAAGCACTATTTTTCATTATTCCTCACAATTACATATTAATGTTTGTTGCAGTAGCAAGTTTACATGAAAAGGTCCTGAAGAAAGCCGGGGTAGTTCCCCAGTAGGCAGAAACATGTTGACCACCTTGCTCAGCGCCACAGAGTAGTATCCATCTTCAACTACAGGGCGTGTTTTTAAGTTTTGACACTCTGACCTTTATTCTGAAATTCTCTTAAGGTCCAGTAGTCAATTTTACTCACCACTATTATTTGAGCACTGCACTTTACCAACATCATTATAGTGAGGAACATTGTACACAGAGGTTCTATGCTACCCTGGCACTAAAACGGCCAGGTAGAGGTTTGAATATGTACCAAGCCCTAAATGATGAATTTCCGCCAAATGGGCGGTCTGATGGGTTTTATTCACAACCTCGGGTAGTTAACAGTATTGGGCACCACCTGCATGCATTATTCGTTGGTTGCATGTTCACTTGCTCAGTCATACACACCACCTTCTAGACTTGGTCTACTCTATGGTTATTATATAGTCAGTAAAATTAACAATTCTAGAAGGATATCTGATGTATGTTGAATAGACGATCTGACACGCAGGTAGAAGGCAGGTAGGATGTTTATTACAGCACAGAAGTAAACAGGACTGAAGCCCATCTGGCCAAGCACAAACTGCCCCAAAATAGAACATGTAGGAGCATCATAGGGAGAACCTTCAGACAATCTAGAAGGCTGGCTAGGAAGGAAGCCCAAGGGAAGATAAGCACTGTACAACATATCTCCCCCCCTTGGACACAAAAAGAAATGAAGCAAAACACAGAAAACAAAAGAACAAGAAGGCTCTCAATGAATGTAATCATTTAAGTAAGCAGGTGGGTGACGAGAGCGAGGACTCCTCAAATTGACACTTGAATGAGAAGAATGGGCAGGAAGAGCATCAGGGATAGAAGCCTCAACTTCACATGAAGAAGTGGAAGCATCACCACTACCCACCTCCTCCCGTACAGGAGGCAGGGAAGAGGCATTTGAACCATCTAGAGAAGAAAACATGTATCCATTACAACTTTTATCATAAAGGGAGGAAGAACCCCCCCGAGAAACTACACCACGCTTTTGGTAAAGTGCCACCCTCCTGTAATTCCACTTTTCTCCGTTATCAAGAAGAACAAAATTAGCAAAGGCTTTCTTAACACCAAAAGGACCCCTAAATTTAGTAAGACCTTTAGCACATCGACCAGGTTTGACCTTAACAAGATCACCCGCTGAGATCGGTAAGGAAGCCAAATCAGGTGAGGAAGGTTGACTGTTACACTCTCTCAACCACGCAGGAGTCAGTCTCGAAACAGGAGAACGACCGCGCATCAACTCAAAAGGAGACTTTTCTCCTTGTTTATGAGGAGTTGAGCGATAGGCCCACACAAGCTCCTGAACACGCTCATTCGAAAAACACCCACTCGCAACGAACATTTGGATCACACCCTTCACCAAGCGATTCACCCTCTCACACAAACCATTGCTCTCCGGATTGTAGAGACATGTGCGATGATGAGCAATACCACACTCACGCACAAAGGAAGCCATTTTCTCAGAAGTTAGCTGAGTGCCATTGTCGGTAATCAGCACAGACGGGAAACCCTCATCAAGAAAGACAGACTTAAGAAAACAGATAGTAGAATCGGTAGTGATCTCTCTCATGAAACGAACAGTCAACCACTTAGAGAAACAATCAATAACAACCACAGCAAAACGTTGATCAGAGGGTAATTCATTCATTGGACCAATGAAGTCTAGGCAAATACTATGCCAAGGTGCATCCTTAAAAGAGATATTACCAATTGATTTGGAACCTACAACTTTTAAACGTTTCTCTCCCTCCTTGCAGAAACAACACTTGACAACACAATCCACAGCATCAGCGTCAATTAAAGGCCACCAGAAATTCTCTTTTACACGCCGCTGGGTGAGGGACTGGCCCAAATGACCTTCATGAGCCAAATTAAGAATCTTATTTCTCAAAGAACTAGGAGGGACAAAGCGATCACCTCTCATCAACACATTCTTACCACAGAGAGACAACTCACCCAAAACTCTAAGGAAGGGTCTAACAGAAGGTTCAAGAGTACTCTCCCTTCTCACTCCCTTCACCACAAGATCAACAACAGCTTTCAGAACAGAATCCTCATCCATGCCTTTTGACCATTCCTCCGCAGAAAAGGAACCTTCCCCCAAAAACAAGACATCTTGTAAGGAAGCTACAGCAGTATCATCAGACACATCATCAAGAGAGTCACCTCCTTTAAAAGAAGGCACTGGAAGACGCAATAAACAATCCGCCTGAATATTTCTCCAACCATGTACAAACTCAAGTTCTAACTGGTAATCTTGTAAACGAGAAGCCAACCTGGCTAGCCTGGGCGATCCTTTGCCAGTTCCACCAGGAGCCAAAACACTGAGCAGGGGCTTGTGGTCTGTACGAAGGATAAAACGAGAACCCCACAAATAAGTTCTAAAATAGTTTACACCCCACGCGGCTGCAAGAGCTTCCCGTTCGATCACAGAATAGTTTAATTCAGAAGCAGTCAACGGTCTAGAAGCAAAGGCGATAGTTTTCTCTACCCCAGCATGCTTTTGAAGAAGTACCGCACCAAGATCAATTCCACTCGCATCAACCATCAAAATGGAGGAGCGATTGATATCAAACGGAGTAAGTACATTAGCGGATTTGAGTTCCGCCTTAATCCCACTAAAGCATGATTCTTGATCACGAGACCACAAAAATTTCACACCCTTCTTTAATAAAGATCTTAAGGGAGCTGTTTTCAATGAGAAATCCCTCACAAACTTAGCATAGAACTCGATTAGTCCCATGAATGACCTGAGTTGTTCTTTGTCAGCTGGAGGAGGGGCTAATTCAATAGCCTCTAGTAAATTTCTTTTCGGTTTGATACCATCTGCAGAGAGGCAAAAGCCCAAGTACTCTACTTCCTTAACCAAAAACGCACATTTCTCACGACGCAAAGTGAGTCCGGCATCAACCACCCTGCGCAAAACACTCCGCAAAACTCTGTTGTGTTCTTCCAACGTATCACCAAAAATGAGGATATCGTCCTGGAAGAAAATCACCTTGTCTAAACCCTTAAATACTTCCGTGACCATTCGCTGGAACACACTAGCAGCAGAGATGAGCCCGAACGGCAACCTAGTGAATTGAAAAGTTCCCTCACCCGTAATGAAGGCTGTCAGTGGTTTCGAACTTTCATCCAGACGAATCTGGTGATAAGCATGTTTCAAATCCAACTTGCTGAAAAATTTTGCCCCCTTAAGTGTGGAAACTAACTCACCTATATTTGGCAACGGAAATACGTCGGCCACAACACACTTGTTCAAAGAACGCAGGTCTACACAGAACCTAATTTTGTTATCAGGTTTCTGTGAAATAACCACAGGGGAAATCCATGGGGAAGCCTCCACGGGCTCAATAATTCCACCTTGCAGCATTTCCTCCAAAACAGATTTAACCTCATCACGATAAGCAAAAGGAACCCTCCGAGCCTTGTGCTGAACAGGGATACTGCCTTTTTTCAAGAGTATTCTATGAGAGTATCCTTGCAACTCACCCAACTGTTCCCTGAAAACATGGCTGTGACTAGTAAGTATATCATCTACAGAAAGATTGTTTATAATCAAAACAGGTTCATCAGCTCTAGGGTTTACAATGTAAATGTATGTATTGGCATTTATATAGCGCACTACTTACCCGTAGGGTCCCAAGGCGCTTCGACCGCTGCGAAACCCTTCCTGGCTTCCCTGAGAGATGGTCCCTTAATGGGTATCTCCAGGGTGAGACCAGGCATCCCCAGCGGTCGGGTGGGGCCGTTAGTGAAGATGAGGCAAGCTAATGCCCAGAGTTGCCGAGTGTGATCGCTGATCAGAGTGGGCACCGAGGCGAGAGAATTATCGAGTCCGCTGACCCTGGTCCAGAAACCTGCCGCGCCGGGAATCGAACCCTGGTCCCGGGCTGTCCTCTGCTCTCGGGTCTGCCGCCTCTAACCAGTGAGTCAATCATATTGATGAGAACGTCCCAAAATGGCAGGACCATCCACAGACACATAAACTTTGCCCCAAGTGGATCTGTTCTTAAAAACAATTTTCCCTTCAAAATAACCAAGAAGATCAATTTTTTCGCCCTGGTAACCAGAGGGAAATATGTCACACACTTCTAGATGTCTGTCGCCCCACACATCACTCAACAAAGAGGCAGGAATGATGGTCCACTTTGAACCAGTGTCAACCATTAAACTGATACACTTGTCATCAATCCTAAAATCTGCCTTAGGAATTCGCTCCCTTTTTCCAAGACAAGAACAAACTGAATCACACAGAACCAGAATTTTGTTAACATCACGTTTTAGCTCACTAAACTCACTCACAACAGTTACTCTTGGGTTGGACTTGTTTTTGCACATTTTCGCAAAATGACCTATTTTGCCACAACGTAAACACTCTTTATTATTCGCAAAGCAGAACTTTGCTTCAGACGCATGCGAATAACTTCCACACCTAGAACACATCTTAGACTGTGCCCTGCTAAAGGGTTGAGCTTGTGACCTACTAGAGGACTGTTGAGGGAAATTCTTCTTCTGCAGAATATAACCCTTTTTCCTTACAATAGCAACAGCAGCTGCCTCATCATCGCTGTTGTCGCTATTGAAGATCTTTTGTGACACTTCAGCTACTTTTGAATCTAAACCACTCTTCTGCAGTTCTTTCATGCATTTCTCACTCTCCTCAACCACCATAGCTAACTCAATCGCCACTTTAAGAGTAGGGTTTTTAGCAGCCCATAACCGTTCTTGAATTTTGCGATTATTTGCTTGTACAATTAGCT
Source organism: Lissotriton vulgaris (assembly GCF_964263255.1). NCBI lineage: Eukaryota > Metazoa > Chordata > Amphibia > Caudata > Salamandridae > Lissotriton > Lissotriton vulgaris. The sequence goes on from NC_141689.1 coordinate 1,530,339,860, forward strand.
GATCCCTAATGAGTTCATCCGTCATTTGTCCAAAGTTGCACTTGACAGATAGTTCACGTAGACGGGCAACAAACTCGTCTATACTTTCATTCTCAAGCTGTTTGTTCTTGTAGAACTTGTATCTTTGTAGAACTAAATTATCTTCTTTTCCAAATCTAATCTCAAGTCGTGCAACAGCCTCTTTGAACTCATCTAAAGGCTGTGAACCGGAAGACAAAACTTGCGGTAGAAATTTAAATAGACGCTGTCCCTCTTTTCCTAACGTCGTCATCAGAAGTGCTTTTTTCCTTTTTGGTGAAAAGTCCTCTCCATCTAAGGCCTCTATATAATTGTTGAACATTATAATCCAATCCTCCCAGGCAGTGGAAGGATTACCCGGTTCGCTCAAGAATTGCGGGGGAAGAGCAACATTAACAGGCTGTGCCATGATTGATCCTCTGATGAGCAACCACAACAGAGAAAATAAAAATATGATAAAACAGTCTGTTCTTCTAATGAGCAACCACAGGAGAGAGAATAAAATGTAGTAGCACAGTCTTGACGAATAGAGCAGAGACAAGTTAAAGAAAAGCGCTGGTAGGAAAAGTGTAACAAAGTCGTGAACTAAGCGCTAAATATTTCCTTTATAAATGCGGAAGAAAAGCAAATTGCCCAAAACCGGCGTCAATAATAACGCGCGCTTACTTGGTTACAAAGCTTTGAGTTGCGCTTGAGAAAGTCTTTGCTGTAAAGTTTAATTCAAAGACGACACTGTCAGTTACCTTTCTTTGACACTCAACAGTGTACTTCAAAGACGACACCGTCAGTTACTTTTTTTTGACACTCGACAGTGTGAGCTGATGGCTGAAAACCCTTTGGATTTCCTTAAGATGGCCGGCAACGTCAGGCGTCATCCAGGTCACGCACTTGACCCCACGCCCATGACGATTGACGCTTGCACCAAGACTCCGCAGACATCCGCTCAGGAGGTAATCAAGCAACAGAGAGGATTACGTGAGTCACGCGAGATGCATTCAGCGTCCTCTGTTACCAAGGAGACAATGCATACAGCGTCCTCCGTTACCCAGGAGACAATGAACACACTCACCAGGCAGAAAACGACCGATAGCTGATGTCACACCTTCGAGTTAACAGGAACGCTGAGAAGGGTGAAAAAAAAAAATCAAAAACCAGCTGCGATCGCTTCTTCTGGATGCTGCCCGATTCGAGAAGCAGCAGAGAGTTGTAACATAAAGACGCTTCTCACGATGGATTCGTCGAGGACAGTGCGCTGCTCCTTCTGTTAGTCTTGACACCGCTGTAATTCCCAAAGTTCACAGGATGGCCAGATACATCCCAGGACCAAGTCGCCAAATGATGTAAGTTGAATAGACGATCTGACACGCAGGTAGAAGGCAGGTAGGATGTTTATTACAGCACAGAAGTAAACAGGACTGAAGCCCATCTGGCCAAGCACAAACTGCCACAAAATAGAACATGTAGGAGCATCATAGGGAGAACCTTCAGACAATCTAGAAGGCTGGCTAGGAAGGAAGCCTAAGGGAAGATAAGCACTGTACAACAATATCATTGGGCTTGAGCTCCACTCCCTTAATCCCCACAGAGAACTCCCTACTAGAACCGAACCAGGTTGAAGTTCCGATACAGGTACATCGTAGTGATTCCCTTGATAATGTATTTACCCAGGAAGATAACCCCGACCAAACTACCTCCACTGCTATTAACTTGGTAAATGATTCCTTAGATCAATCCAATACGACCCCAGAAAAATCACTCCCACCCTCCCCTGTGTCTGTCCCAGAACTAGAGCAGTTAGAGCATGTAGAAAGGGCCAGAACAAACGCGGTGGTTTGCGCTCTAGTAGGAAAAGGATTGCCTCCCCTCCTAAAACTATGCCCATAAAAGACACAATTGGGGAGCCTGGTGAGAAGGTGTCATTGGAGGATGAGCAAATTAAAACTCTTGTGAGCATGATTGATTCTAAGATTAAAAATATTGTCAAACCGCTGATAGCCAAAATTGATCACTTAACAGCAGAGGTATCTAGGCTTGGGGGTATCATAAACCAGACAGTGGAAAAGGTGGGCAATATACCAACCTTAGCCCCTAGTAGAGCCGATCCCATAGTAAACGCACCAGGTGCTGGGATAGAGAGCAGGGAAAAAACGGCCTCAATCCTCCAAATGCCCCCTCACTGTGTATCCAATAATAACCAGGGAATTAACACCGAAGCTCAGACATCCAAATTCACGAGTACAGGTATTGAGAAAGGCCCATTCCAACTTATAGTAGAGGCTTCCCCCCTAGTTTTGGTCCTGGCCAATGTACCTCCTTTAAAGCCGGGCCAAGTAGAACCTACTGCTTCTTTGATTAGCAAAGCTTTTCACTGGCTATCCAATAACATGGTGATATCCCCTTGGGGTAAACAGCAATTAGCAGAAGAAATCACTATGGCAAGAAGGGTGGATTGGATTGGGAATGGTGTCAAAAAATTCAAAGGTGACTGTGTAGTCTTGCATTTTCTAAACCCAGAAGTACTCCCTGAGGTTTTGAGGAATCTTTTTCCACCACAACGTAGGAGCACAGACATTGTTCCATTAACGTTGGATTTTTTCTATCATAGCAGTAAAATAGGGAACCCGAGTATCCTAAAGACAAAGTGGAACCTGGTATCACACAAGTGGGGTAGGGTCGCCCAACCTAGTGAATGGGAAATTAATCTAGAAAATCGATTTGCGGTGTTATCAAACCTGAACGAATGTGATTGACTCAAACTGGCTGATAGAGTAGTGCCAAACGAGTCAGCTGAGTCAATTCATAAAGATACCCCCACAGAGAAGGAGCACTGTTTGACATATGTAATTTCCTCGTCTACGGGGAAAAGGGTAGAGGAAGCACTTACTCTAAGTAGTGGAAATATGAACAGACTTCTGGAGCCACAGTTAGACCCTTTCATAGTGGAACTAGCTCCCGACTTAATTGCACCTATGCTTGAATCCCCATTCCACAATAATACCCATCTAGATTTAGAAATGGGGTGGGGGGATGATCTACAAGCTCTTCCCTTCCACAGGTTCCTCCTGAGGTAGCAGTAGATAGTATAGAAGAGACAGGGCTGACCTTTCTTTCCTGGAACATTGCTGGAATCACCAACAAGTTGGCATCTCCGGAATGGTGCACATTTATAGACCAATTTGACATCTTACTGTTCCAGGAAACATGGTCTGGGACCCCAATACTCCATCAAGGGTACCTTAATTTTTATATCCCAGCTACAAAAAACCCTAAGGGTCGACCAGTAGGGGGACTAATAATCTGGGTTCGCCAAAATTTATGCTGCAGTATTCATCAAAGGAGCTCCCCACTAGCAGATATACTGCCAATTACTCTTACCTGGTCCAATGGTCATGGGATGGTCATATTTAATATCTACGCCAGGGGAATAGCGGGTGGTAAAGCATCAGAAGTAATAACCACTCTGGATCATGAGCTTGAAGCTCTCCCAACATATTTGCCTTTCATTGTAGGGGGCGATGTTAACACCACTTTCGAACCGCTTGGCCAAGAAACCAAACCTTAACAGAAGAAGAGGATAGCAAGTGGGGTATCCCACAGTTAGAACTTCCTGTAGTTAATAGATGGACAGCGGCGGCCATCCAATTGAAGGCCCTATGTCTGGCAAGAGGACTTAGAGCAGCAAATGGAAGAACTCCATCAGATTGATAGGGGAATAAAACATTTAATAATGGTAGGTTCTCCAGTCGAATAGATTATATTTTAGTGGATGTCAGATTACGGCATAGGCTGATTGATATGGCAGTCAAAACCCGAATAGAGAGTGACCACAATCCTCTCTGCATGGTTCTCAAAGTAAATGTAGGGTCAAGAAAACCAAACCTAGGAGGAGGTAAAACTACCTTAGATATAGTATCTTCAAATAACCAGCGCCACATTAAATGGGGTAGACCTATTGAGAACATAGAGAGGCTAGAGGACCTAAAAAAAGTTGTGTTAGAAGAAGTGGCTGAGATTAATTCACACGTCAACAAGCAGAATTTCCCTGAAATCATGCTTGATGCTCACACGACCTTCTTTACAAAGCTTCAGGAGTTTTTTAAGAAGGAGAATAAACCAGGATATGTCCAGAATAAAAAGCCCATACAAGGATGGTATGATAAGACCTGTAGAGAAGCCCGCGAGAACCTTAGTATAGAACTCAGAAATAAGAATACTCTAGAGGTGAGAAAAGCAAGGGACAACTATAGGAAGGTACAAAAAGAGGCTAAGAAAAAGTGGGATGAGGCCCACTGGCGTGATCTGAAATCCACCTGTGACGCAAGGAATCAGAGTCAATTTTGGGCTCTGGTTAAATGGGATAGAGGAGGGATGGCCCAACCCCCACAAAATAACGTAGCTCAAAACCAATGGGTTGATTTTTTTAGACCACAATACGCTTCTGTGCCAATTGAAGGGGAATACACTTTACCCCCCACAATCTTCTACCAAAGCCAGCTATTCACTATAAAAGATGTTAGTATAGCGTTGGATTGTGTGACAAGGGGTCGTGCCCCAGGAATGGACGCCATACCAGCAGATGTGTTCTTAAGTGATCGCCCATCCTGGTGCCAGTACTTTGTGTGGTTAGCAAACTCTGTGGCTAGAGGTGCACCTATACCTACCTCTTGGAAGGGCGCAGAAATAATTCCAGTTTTTAAAAAGGGAAACAAATCATTACCCAGCAACTATGGACCTATTAGTCTTATAGACTCTGCCCAAAAAATAATAGGTCGCCTAATACAAAACAAATTACAAACCTGGATCGATGACAACGATATTTTATCCCCATATCAAGCCGGGTTTCGTCCCTGCACAAGCTCAGTTGACCAGGTCTTTTTCTTTATAGCTCTGTACTGGAGGAATGTGTTGCTCACCAATGGAACCCTCTACGCTGCATTCGTAGACCTAAAATCAGCTTTTGATTTAGTTCCTCGTTCCAAACTTTGGGGGGTACTTGCTGAAGCTGGGATGTCCCCGGAACTATTGACGTTACTCGTCCGCTTACATGAGAACAATTATGCGAGAATCAGGTGGGGTGCTCAGGGCGAGGTGACTGACACATTCTCTGTCGAGCGTGGGGTTCGGCAGGGGTGTGTCTTGGCACCGACATTGTTCTCCATTTACATCAATGGGATTGTAAACCATCTAAGCCGTTCCCCCACCGACGCACCGATCTTGGCTGGAGCTCGTGTACCTGTTCTCATGTTTGCGGACGACACGCTCATAGTTTCCCGTACACCAAGTGGGCTCCAGAAGGCAGTTAATGCCTTCGGAGAGTTTTGTAAAGCACATGGACTTGAGATAAATACATCTAAGACCAAGTTCATGTGCTTAAACCAGCTGAATACCTTTAGGGGTTCAATACATTTTGATGGTATCCCATTGGAACAGGTTGAAGCCTTCACATACTTGGGAATAAGCCTCCAAAGTAATCTGAGATGGAAAAAACATATTGATATGGCTGTGTTAAAGTTTCATAAATTGGCAGGTATAGTGGCTCACAAACACAAAATCTCACTGACCAAGCCCATTACCCATGCCCTAGAATTTTACAACATGAAGGTAGTCAGCGACTCCCTATACGGCTCGGAACTTTGGGGTTTCTCCAACCTGAAACAATTAACAATGGCGGAAAATAGTTTTTTCCGCCGTCTGATTGGGGTCCCCCTAAGTACTCCCACCGTAGCATTGGCCTATGATCTGGGCAGGAAAAACATCAAGGATTTGGCACGGCTTCGTCCGCTACTATACTGGAGATGCCTAATGACCATGCCTGAACTTGCGCACTTTGCATTTGCCCTAAAGGATATCATAAGGGCAGATCGCTTCCTTTCGATCTTGTGGTTAAAAGAAATAAGAGGATTGCCCAGCAAGCTGGAACTAGACCATCTATGGAATTCTCCCAATGTTGAAAGTTTCCCACCAAAGGCTACGTTACAGAACATGTATTGGGAAATGGTATGGTCGTCTACCCAATGCTCAGGCTTTAATACAAACTTAACAGAACGTTATTTGAATATCAAATCTGTACCATCTTGCGAACCTTATTGGGACATTATTGAAAGACCATTTGACAGAAAACTGTATTTTCAATTTAGAATTGGGACGCTTCCTATAAAGGCGTTTACTTGCAAATGGTCGACAAACCAGGACGATAATTGTCCCCATTGCAAAGATTTGATAGAGAATACAGCCCATATACTGTTTGTCTGCCCCTTATATGTTAATCCACAACGCAAATGGATAAAACCAGTGTGCCTAAATCTAGGAATACGTAGGTCCACAGAGGCACTAAGAATATTGGAATCAGACTGTACACCCTACCTGGCGATTGCTGTCGCAAAATTCCTAGGTTGGTCATGGGTTATACGCACCCGCACTTTACAGCAGCTAGGCACTGTCTAAAGATATCATTGATATGGTTGATTGTTATGATTTTATGTAGCTAATTTCGCAAACAGCATTATGTTTAATAAGTTTCTTAAAAGATGTCGATTTTAACCTTGTCTTAGTATGTAAGTAGGAATGTAAAATTGCTTTTATGACTGTTGTCGAATAAAGCTTTGAAATTGAATTGAAAGTCTCCAAAAGTACAGAAAATAATCTTGAATGTTAATAGCCTAAACAACTTGAGTGATCTGGGGGCCTGCTTGTGTGCACAAAGCTCAGCTAGACAGAGTCAGAATTCAAGATGGCATGAGGGTATGTCAAAGCCAATAGTAAAAACTTCTTAAAACTTCCCAATGTACAACACAATGCACATTTGAGCACCACTGCATATAACACTACAACTCAAGAGAGAGAAGTACATGCCACACATTTCTCTCTCTCATGCTTTCAAATGCACATCCCACACGTTCTGCCTGGCAAGGCTATAGAAAGCAAATCCTACCCCTCTGAAGCTAAGAAGAGACACAAAATCAAAGCACAAGGAAGAGAGCACATGCAGAAAAAATGATGTTGTACATTCAGGCTAGGTTAAAGTAAAACACCAAAAGTCAATTAAAACAATGGTAGTCAAAGGTCAACACGTGGTCCCAATATATGGGAATGCCTCTGGCACTACAACAGGAAAGACAGAAGATGCGCTATGACAGGACAGCAAAACTCCAGGAGATCAAGCCAGGGGAGAAGGTGCTAATTTTATCGTCCACTTTCGATAAAATGTTGGCCAAATGGTAGGGTCCGGACACAGTGTTAGGTCATATATAGCCAGTACCCTATTAGGTGGAGTACCGAATAGGAACCATGGCAAACAGATAATTCACATTAACCTCCTGAAGAAATGGGAAGAACGAACAACATCTAAAGTCAGAGCCCTGTTAGTCACAAACTCCCAATCCCTAGACATACATTTTCACTTCAAGGACTCATATCCAAAGACACAAGAAAGGAGGACAGGACTCAATATCACCACAAAACAACATAGAGAGTTATGAGGTGTTCTTCCGACGTACATGGAAGTTTTCTCAGGGAAACCCAGAAGAACTACCCTCATAAACCATGAAATAGTAGTTGAAGGGAAACAGATGATTTAGTTACCCCACTACAAAAAAACCTGAAGCCTTTAGAGAGGACATAGAAAAGGAGGTAGAGTCTATGTTACACTACAATATCACAGAACACTCCAATAGTGCATGGTGATCTCTGATTATTTTAGTACCCAAGCCTAACAGGTCCATTAATTTCAGCATCTACCTTCGTGGAATGAATAATATCTCCAAATTTGGCACCCAACCCATGCCAAGAGTAGCCAAAGTCATAGAACAAAGTGGTGAAGCTAAATACCTCTCCACCCTGTACCTCATGAAGGAGCACTGGCAAATCCTACTTTCTCTACTCCCTCTTACCTGTATCAGTTCAAAGTCCTACCTTACGGTCTCCGTGGAGCACTCAGAACTTTCCTGAGACTGATGGATAATATCCACTGGCCACATTGGGATTATGCCGAAGCCTACTTGGATGACATACTAAGCATTAGTCCAGACTGGGATAGTAATCTCTTACATATGGAAGCTGTCTTCCTGACCCTGAAAGAGGCAGGTTTGGTAAACAATGCGAAGATATCTATTTTAGCCAGAGTCAGTCCGTTATTTGGGATATCAAATCAAGACCGGCATGATTAGGCCTCAGGTGGACAACGTGAGAGACTTACCTAGACCCACCACAAAGAGAGAGGTCAGGTCATTCTTGAGCCTGGTAGGCTATTACAGGAGATTTATACCAGAGTTTTTTGAAATAGCACACCCTCTTGAGGACTTGTTGAAAAACAACCGTCCCTCTAAAATTAATGACTAGTCTATTCTTCATCAGAAAAGCTTTGGAAGAATGAATGGAAACTTTGTGTCGTGATCCCTTGTAATTGTGCCCTGACTTTAGAAAACCACTCATGGTTCAGAAGGATGCTTTTGGTTTTGGGTTTGGGGTTGTTCTTTCCAAGGCTGACCTGGATGACCATCTCCATTCTATTGTTTATATAAGCTGGAAACTGTTGCCCATGGAGCTTAATTTTGTCATAATCAAGAAGGAAGATCAGCAATTAAATGGGCGGAAGAATTGCTACAGTACTATTTGTTGAGCCGTCCCGTTGTCCTTCACAACAATTATGCCCCTTTTTTCTGGCTGGCTCGTAATAAGCACCCTAATGCTGGGATCCTCATATGGATTTTGGCATTGCAACCATTTTCTTTTTTAGACTCGTCAATGGGCTGGCTGCCTTCAGACCAGTGTGGATTACCTTTCATGCTCTGTTTGCTCTGCATGGCCCGATTAGCCATCATTGGTTGGGGGATGCTGTGGAAGGGCCGCCGAGCGGTATGGAGAGAAAGCCAAAATGGCGCCTCTATTTCCTGACATGAAGATGGTGCAGTTCTAGTCACCAGATCATGCTTATCTGTTTGAACTCCTTTGGTCACGCCCCATTAGCCTCTATATGAGAGGGGAAATGCTGATTCAAAAGAGAACGTCGAGATGGAAGGAGAAGCCACCCGAGCAACACGTACATGTAAGGTTTTTTTCCATGAAGAAGGACGTGAGAGGAGCAGGAAAGAGCAGACAGGCAGGGGAGGCGGCAGACACACAAGTAAGTGCCTTCTTTTATCATTTTTAAAGAATTTAGGAGGTGTGAGGGAGCGTCTGACTCCACTTTGCCATGTTTACGGGGTTTTGCCTACCTCCTCTTTCGCAACGGAGCGCAGAGTAGGAAAATCTCCGGAAACTCCGCAGGCGGAGTGGAGTTATCCGCCCAGGGTTAGTAAAATCCCCTACTGTCCCTGACAGTATCATATCCTACAATTTGCAGTGGGAAGTACAGGCTACATTTTTTATTAATAAGGTTGAGCATTTCTACAGCAGTTTCTGCCCTGGGGACACTTCTCCCTGCCCCGGGAGGAGTCTGCCCGTGGGCTCTGAGACCCACTCCATTTCCTCATTTCCTCCTATTTCCCCCCCAAAGCCCTGGAAAATCTGTTTGTCAATGTAAAATCAGGGTTTCCAGACAATCCTCTAAAACCTGACTTATTCATAAAATTCCAACAATGTCTCCTATCTGAGTGCTTGGAGTTGATCAATCTGTCCCTATCCTCTGCATCAATCCCTAAGTGGTGGAAACAAGCCAAAGTTGTTCCTCAACTGAAAAAGGCAATATTTGAGGTGTCCATTCCTGGAAACATTCAACCGATTTCGCTGCTCCTGTTCTATCCAAAATCATGGAATCGTATGTCAACATTATTTTACCTCAGTACCTGGAAGTCAATTCAATACTCGATCCATCTCAAAATGGCTTCCGGCCAAGACATAGCACTGAGTCCTCTTTGCTGGAAGTTACAGAACAGCAACGGTCCTCTTTGGATGAAGGCAGAAGCACAGCACTGATTCTGCTTGATCTGAGTGCAGTCTTTGACACGGTCTCACATAAGATCCTGCTCCACCGGCTGACGGAGATCAGTGTCGATGGTAAGGCCCTCCCCAGGGTTCTCGTCTTTTCTGGCTGACCGGACCTTTCAAGTCATCGCCCCCCCCCCCCCTTTCTCCTCCTGCACCCACGTTATGCTGTGGTGTCCCCCAGGATCAGCATTGAGCCCTACTTTATTCAATGTCTACATCAGACCATTGGCTCTTATGGCTAAAGCCCGGGGCATCTCGCTGGTGTCATACGCGGAATACACTCAGCTGGTGTTCACCTTCTCTAATAACCCCAGCCAGGACTCAATGAAATTTCAGGAAGATCTAACTGCCATCTCTAACTAGATGGCTAACAACTATTTGCACTTGAACTCCACCAAATCTGAAATCCTCTTGGTGGGCAGGGACTCCCATCTCTGGGGAAACCAGTAGTGGCCTCCTGCTCTTGGTGCACACCCCTTGCCTAAATCTGTGGTCAAGAACTTGGGCGTTTGGGTGGACAATGAGCTCTCTTTTGAGGCTCATGCTAAATCAGTGGCAGGCACCTCTTTCGGACTGTTACTGGGACTAAAGCCTATCTTAGGTCTTTTTGATTCTCATACTCAGCAGTTGATTATTCAATTCACCATCATGGTTAGGTTGGACTACAAACATATACACTATATTTATCCTATACCTCAAGGTTGATTCCCAGACCTCCAGAATGGTCGGTAAAGGATACCCATCAGTCACCACACGGAACCGCCCTTCATCATTTGGGATTCCTTATTGACCAATGGATGGAACCCCTGCCTGCCGCAGATGGGGACAAGATGAAAAAAGCCCTCACCTACTCAGACAGGTCTCAGTATGGTCTCGTTACTCTGTACTAGAGTTCATGAAAGAAACAGAGTGACTGATGTAGCAGTGCAAAACATAATAAAAGTGTGGAAAAAATTGTGTGTTAAAATTGGGTGAGGAAGTACTGAAAAGGTTTATTCTGGTGCTACTCACTTTTCCAATGTTAAAAAAGTCAAAGGCAGTTTATTAAGATAGCTGCCTAGGTGTGATGAGAGGTCAACATGTTTCAGCAAATCTCGTGGACAACTGAGTCCTTGCTTTCTTCAGGACCTATATGACTAATGCTACTGCATAATGTGAAAAAGAAGAAAATAAAGTGTGATTCCATAATTATTGAGAATTCATAGTAAGACAAGCTTAGAGATCACCTGGTTCCCTAGGTGTCCACTCCATGTCCTGTCTCATAGACTGTGTATGTCACTAAAAAGAAAAGAGGAGAGATATCAAATGAAAATGTAGGTGAATTATCACAGCATGTAGGCAACTATGAATGTCGGTGAAAATAAACATGTACATTCTGTATCTAAAAAGTATATAACCAAACTTGCTAGGAGAGTGTACTATTATCATCATTTTGGATATAAAATTATATTCCAAAAGGGAGAACTACATCTTACCAGTGTCTTAAGAAGTAGAGACCTCACCCCACCTGGCTGCAGCTCAGGAAGTGAGTGAAGCACCGCTCTGAAAAATGGGGCAAGCAAACAAAGATATGTCAACATGCTCCCTTCATTCCAATCTAATAAACACTTAGTGCAAAAGGGTAACAAAAAGTAGCGAAATAACACAGCACATAGTTGTCACAATCTCAACTGTGCTGAATGTAAAGTGGGAAAGAGTGGCGTGCTGAATAACGCTCTATGTCATGCAGTCAAACACTGCCCACGCGTGCGAGAGGCGCACGGGAAAACATGCCTTGACAGGCTCATGTCCGAAGCAATGAGGACACGAAGCACTGATTACGGGGTATAAAGACATGCCCCCAGCGGGTATACAAGCACCTGCACCCGAGCTTGAGTGGTCATGGCGGAGTGCTTACCTGTCCGTCGGTACTTCTCTGTCGGCATCCGAGCCGACTGGGGAGGTACCGGAACCGGGAGCACGCTGTGATTTAAGAGCTGTTGTGCCATTGGCGGCAGTGGTCACTCGGGTACGTCAGGGCGTGCCCTATTGGATAGTACTATTTTAACTTCTCATTGGCTGATGGTCTTAGTTACGGCAAGTCGAGCTCGCTAGTGTATTGATTCCTAGTCCGTATATGCGGAAAAGAAAACTGAAAGCTGATCGTGGAGATAAGGCACGATTGCGATGATAAGAGAAAGAAGGAGTAGTAAAAGTACAAGTACCGCCCCTGTTCGAAAGAATTGCAAAGGTAATCAGACCCATCTAGAGATTAAATAGTAATTAGAAAAACCGGAGCAATGAGGTCCAAAGACTGATTACCTATAGAAGCTCAACAGTAAACTGGGTAATCTTTCAGTGAGCTTCATTTAAAGTGTCTGATACCTGTATCAATTTAAATATAAGAGCGGGTCATCTGGCAGCGATAATATAGTGCCCCCTGTAGACAGGAGTAAGAAGTGTGGTACCCAGAGTGCGTGATGCATCACTAATGATCATACAGGAAAAAGTGTGCACATGGTTGCCACAGCGTATACAGTAATCACCGGACACACCCAGGTATGTCAGTTTTGACTGAGGCACTCATAGAGCCATGCTGGTTCCAAGAACATTATAGGGCAGACCATGGTATTTCATCGTTCAACCCCATCCGATTTGTGCCCAATTTGAAGACCCATTTCTGTTCCTTCAATAAGAGGTATTTGGTCACGTCTGTAACACGAGCCGGGATGAAGGGTTGTTCGAGAACTGTCCATTGAAAGGCCGTTGAGGGATGTTGTGCCTCTAGGAAGTGATTGGTCAGTTTGGTGGCCTGTCTTCTGCACCTTATAGTGCTTTTATGTTCGGATATCCTAACCCTAATTTTGCGGGTCGTCATCCCAACATATTTAAGCCCACAGGGACAAGTGATGAGATAGATTAATTTATCACTGTTGCAAGTTGTAAATTTGGTCTGAATCCAGGGTCTGTTTGTTCCTATATCTATCTCAACTGATTTTTTGGTTTGAGGGCAAGCTTGGCAGGAGCCGCAGGGGTGGTGGCCCGTCACGGGAGGTAGATCCCATAAGGAGCCTAGAGCCCTAGGCCTCTCATTGCGTGGTCTAGTGTGGATAATCTGGTCTCTGAGGTTGGGCCCTCTCTTGAATGAAAAGAGGGGGGTCTGGATTGATTCACGTCCAGAGTTCAAAATGGGCCAGTGTTTTCTAACCACTTTCTGTATCTTATTCGAAAGTGTTTCAAAAGTATTGACAAATGTAAGTCTCTCCAGCTGAGGTTTAGGTGTAGATGGTTCCAACAGTGCAAGACGGTTGTTGTTCTTGCCGCGTTTTAACGAGCGCTGAACCAGTCTAGGTGGATACTTGCGTGAACATAAGTGGTCACGCAGTGCTGCAGAGAGTGTCTTGAATGCCATCTCATTGGAGCAGTTCCTCTGAACTCTGAGGAACCTCCCATATGGCAAATTCTCCCTTAGTGATTTGGGGTGGTGACTATCAAAGCAAAGCAGTGAATTCTTCGCCATAGGTTTCCTGTAGAGTTCTGACTGAAGGCCATCTGGGGTTGCAACAATCATCAGGTCCAGGAAGGCAAGTTTGTTTCTGCCCACTTCCACTGTGAAGCGGAGAAAAGCGTTCCTGTTGTTTAGCCAGTTTAAGAATTCTAGACATCTCTCGTTAGACCCACGCCACACCACCAAGACGTCATCGATATACCTCTTCCATAGCTTGATGGTGCTAAAGAAAGGGTTCGGGGTGGTGAGGATATGTTCCTGTTCAAATGAGTGAACGTAGAGGTTAGCTAGACTGGGAGCATAAATGCTCCCCATACTGGTAAATGATGTCTGTAGGTACACAGTATCCTCAAACCTGAAAAAATTGTGTTTAATTGCTAGGGTCGCGCAGGCCATAATAAAATGAACTGGAGTGATGCTCTCAAGGTCTCTCATCTGTAGTAAAGAACAGATTACCTCTAAAGTTTCATCCTGTGGTATAGATGTATATAACGACTCGACGTCGAATGAAACAAGAAGGTCAGTGGTGGTATCAAAATCAATTTCAGGTAATAGACGCAAAACGTCTGTGGTATCTTTCAGAAATGTGGGCATCTCCTGTACCATGGGGCGAAGAAAGTAATCAACAAAAGTTGACAAAGGCTCAAGGATAGACCCAAAGCCCGAAATTATTGCGCGACCTGGGGGGGCCTCTGCTTCTTATGTACCTTCAGGAGGACATAGAAGTAGGGAGTTGCAGGATGTTCTGTGCAGAGGAAAGCAGCTTCCTGTGGTATCAGCCAACCTTCAGCTAGAGCTTCTTCCGTCATTGATCGGATGGTCTTCTTAAGATCTTCCGTTGGATCATACTGCAAAAGGGCGATAAGATTTCTCATCGCTTAGTTGTCATATGCATTCCGTGCGGTAGGTGCTAGTGTCTAATAGAACAATAGCACCCCCTTGTCCGCTGGTTTCCCTTTTTCCGGTATGATCATTAGTGATGCATCACGCACTCTGGGTACAACACTTCTTACACCTGTCTACAAGGGGCACTATATTATTGCTGCCAGATGACCCGCTCTTATATTTAAATTGATACAGGTATCATACACTTTAAATGAAGCTCACTGAAAGATTACCCAGCATACTGTTGAGCTTCTACAGGTAATCAGTCTTTGGACCTCATTGCTCCCGTTTTTCTAATTACTATTTAATCTCTAGATGGGTCTGATTACCTTTGCAATTCTTTCGAACAGGGGCGGTACTCGTACTTTTACTACTTCTTCTTTCTCTTATCATCGCGATCCTGCCTTATCTCAACGAACAGCTTTCAGTTTTCTTTTCCGCATATACAGACTAGGAATCAATACACTAGCGAGCTCGACTCACCGTAACTAAGACCATCAGCCAATGAGAAGTTAAAACAGTACTATCCAATAGGGTACGCCCTGACGTACCCACGTGACCACTGCCGCCAATGGCACAACAGCTCTTAAATCTCAGCGTGCTCCCGGTCCCGGTACCTCCCCAGTCGGCTCGGATGCCGGCAGAGAAGTACCGACGGACAGGTACGCACTCCGCCATGACCACTCTAACTCTTGTACAGGCGCTTTTTTATCCGCTGGGGGCATGTCTTTATACGCCGTAATCAGTGCTTCGTGTCCTCATTCCTTCGGACATGAGCCTGTCAAGGCATGTTTTCCTGTGCGCCTCTCGCACGCGTGGGCAGTGTTTGACTGCATTAGATAGAGCATTATTCAGCACCCCAATCTTTCCCACTTTACATTCAGCACAGTCGAGATTGTGACAACTATGTGCTGTGTTATTTCGCTACTTTTTGTTACCCTTTTGCACTAAGTGTTTATTAGTTTGGAATGAAGGGAGCATGTTGACATATCTTTGTTTGCTTGCCCCCTTTTTTCAGAGCGGTGCTTCACTCACTTCCTGAGCTGCAGCCAGGTGGGGTGAAGTCTCTACTTCTTAAAACACTGGTAAGATGTAGTTCTCCCTTTTGGAATATCATTTTATATCCAAAATGATGATAATAGTACACTCTCCTAGCGAGTTTGGTTATATACTTTTTAGATACAGAATGTACATGTTTATTTTCACCGACATTCATAGCTGCCTACATGCTGTGATAATTCACCTACATTTTCATTTGATTTCTCTCCTCTTTTGTTTTTCGTGACATACACAGTCTATGAGACAGGACATGGAGTGGACACCTAGGGAACCAGGTGATCTCTAAGCTTGTCCTACTATGATTTCTCAATAATTATGGAATCACACTTTATTTTCTTCTTTTTCACATTATGCTGTAACATTAGTCATATAGGTCCTGAAGAAAGCAAGGACTCAGTTGTCCACGAGATTTGCTGAAAAATGTTGACCTCTCATCACACCTAGGCAGCTATCTTAATAAACTGCCTTTGACTTTTTTAACATTGGAAGAGTGAGTAGCACCAGAATAAACCTTTTCAGTACTCCCTCACCCAATTTTAACACACAATTTTTTCCACACTTTTATTATTTGTTGCACTGCTACATCAGTCACTCTGTTTCATTCATGAACTCTAGTACAGAGTAACAAGACCATACTGAGACCTGTCTGAGTAGGTGAGGGCTTTTTTCATCTTGTCCCCATCTGCGTACGGCAGGGGTTCCATCCTTCGGTCAATAAGAAATCCCAAATGATGAAGGGCGGTTCCATGTGGTGATTGATGGGTATCCTTTACGGACCATTCTGGAGGTCTGGGAATCAACCTTGAGGTATAGTATAAATATAGTGTATATGTTTGGTGTTCTTATCACTTTAGGCATATTTTATGTAGACCCTTTGATACTTGTGTGTAGTAAAGTGTTATGAGGGAACGTTTCAAAGCCTGGTCTCTAAACTCCCTTGGGCCCCAACCCCATCGTATTCTTTTTATAGGTTGGACTACTGCAATGTGCTACTCCTAGGATCCAACAAAGCTTTGATCCAAAGGCTCCAATGTGCCCAGAACGTGGCAGACCATGCTCTGTTTGCACTTCCTAAACATTGTCACGTCTCCGAACTCCTCCACCGGCTACACTGGCTCCCCATGGAACAAAGAATTCACTTCAAAGCTCTCTGTATTATCCATAAGATCTTTTCAGGTCTTTGCCCCGGGATTCTGAGCGCTATGTGCTCCCTTATGTACCCACCCATGCTTTGCGCTCAGCAGATCTGATTCTGGCATGAGTGCCTCGAATAAAGAGGGCTGGAGCCGGTGGCTGCTCGTTCAGAGCACCGGCATTTACCTTGTGGAACTCCCTACCTCCTTCTATCCGTAGCATCACTGATCACTGGATTTTTAGAAGAATGGTGAAAACCTGGCTCTTCTCCAATCGCTAATTTGCCTTTGCTTCCCACTATACTAGACAGTTAGCGCTGAGATATCCCATTGCTGGGGCAGCTATGCGCTCTATAAATATTTTAACATAACATAGCTAGTTAGATTTGGCACGAGGGTGAGTGAAGGTTCAGAGCATAACATTTTATTGACAAGAGATTTCACAAAAATGAAATGCACTGTTAATTATTGAAAGGTCAAAACCCTGAACCAATGATATAGCTCATGAGCTCTAAAGCTGCGGCAATGCACCAACCTCCTTGCAGGCCATTCACACATCTGTCATACGTGACATACACAAGACCATTCACAACACCAGCCACGGACCCAGCACATTACACTACTTGCAACAACAGACAGCGCCATTCAAGTGCCCATCACTTTCATATGCCTACATGACTCAAACATCAATCACACCAGCTGGTGCTTGATGCAGTGTGTACTCTGGCGTTTGGCGAGCAGTGTGTGTAGTGACTAGCAGCAAGTCACTCCTCACACACTGCCAGCCAAGCATCAGTCCATGCATAACACCATGCAATTGCCAGTCCACGCACACCGCCATCCAAACGCAGGTGCACGCACACAGCCACCCAAGCACCACACAGTCCATACATTGCCATCAAATGTTTTATTAAAAAGAGAAAACAGAAACTAATTGGAAGTTGATACAAAACTATAACTACAAACACAACAGCTCTAACTAAATACATTACACTAATAATGCCAACCGTGAAATCTGGACAAAAAAATATAAAAAAAACAGATCAGTCACTTAACTTTTATGCCCAGGGTTGCACCCAAATACTCTGTTTTGTGTGGTATAATTTAAAACATCTGGGCACACACAGCCCATTATTTGCTTCATCAAACAGAAAGTAAAACTACTGGGCGATTGTAAAATCGAGAAGGAAAAGTCAATGAATACAAAGCACACAAATAACTATCTAATCTAATCTAATCTAAAGCAATGCCACCCACTCGCCAGAGACAGCAGCATTGAGGATCAACTGCTCTTACTCTGCACAGACGCAGACATAGCAAGCACTGAAGAAGTCCCACTGGAAAGTAAGGGAAAAAATCCCAACATTACACACAAGGCAGTAAAGAGCGTGCACAAATCAATATGTTACTTTGAAAGACAATCACACAAAAAGTTAACAAAACAAATTATACAAAGAGATTAAGAATACATATTAGATGAAAAGATTATGATATGAGTAGTTTACCAACCACAATTCCACAAACTGAAAACCACGAACAGGATTCACCAACAAGACAAAGAAAACAACGATAACAAAATATGATGACACTGTTATTCCCCTGAAAGGAGGCATGACACCACCAGATGGAAGTAAACCTTATGCCAGTAGCACTACATACCTAACCCTATTCCCAGGTGCCGCAAATGCTGCTACCCACCCTGAGGCTTTGTCCACTTACAAATCTCTCAAGGGGGCAAGATCACACCTCAGAGGGCAGATAGGCCTAAGAAGGCCCAATCTTCCCTCATAGGAGGGCGGTATACAAATATATATGAGCCCCCAAGGGGCGGGAGCCTTTCCCAAGGGGTCACTCCCCTTCAAAACATAACAGCCAAGTATCTAATAGGCTTCCACATCCACAAATGCCAGATCAGCTAAAAACAGCTGATTTACCCTCTCGGGAAGGGGGGTGGGCGGAATAACTAAATACACAATCTCCCTTTAGGTGAATGACCCTTGTCTGAGGGGTTCCTCCCTGAAAAACAAAACAATCCCAGGTAGTCTAGGGGACTTCCACCCATCCAGAGGGCAGATCAGCCTAAAAACAGTCGATCAGGGGGGTTGAAATAAAAAAAAAATACATTCCTGCCCAAGGGTTCCTTCCCCAAACAAAAAACAATCCCTGGTTGTTTAGTGGGCTTCCACCCCCTCAGAGGGCACATCGGCCTAAAAATGGCCGATCTGCTCTCTGGTGGAGTGGAATAACTAAAAAGAAATTCTCTCCCAAGGGAAGCAACCCTTGCCAAAGGGGTCTCTCCAAAAACAAAAAAACAATCCCTTGTGGTTTAGTGGGCTTCCATCCCCCAGAGAGCAGATTGGCCGATCTGCTCTCTGGAGGGGGTGGATTAACAAAAAAAATGTCCCCCTAGTGAAACTACCCTTCCCTAAGGGGTCGCTCCCCACACAAACAAAAAAAATCCCTGGATGGTTTAATGGGTTTCCACCCCCCCCTCCCAAGATGTCAGATCGGCCTTAAAATGGCTGATGTGCCCTCTGGGTGAAGGGTGGGGGACCTACCAAAAAAAATATATCCCCCAATGGGAGCGATCCTTGCAAAGCTTTCGCTCCCCATAATCATTATAAATTATTCCATGGCTTCCAGTGGATTTTGACTCCCCCATTGCCCAAACACCCCCTGGGGATCTGATAGACCTAAAATATGTGCTGAATCTGCCATGGGGGCTTGGGGGACAAACATGGAAAAATATTTCCCCAGAGGAGCGACCCTTGCCTAAGGGGTCACTCCCCCAACAATCACAAAAAAAACATCCCTGATGTCTAGTGGTGTGGATTTCTGCTCCATGATTGCGGCCCCACTAGCGATCGTGGAGCAGGGATCCATTCTCTACAGGCGCAAGGGAAAACTCCTTACCCCCTGTGTCTGTTTTCGTGCAAATCATCCCCCAGAGAAGGTCTTGCCAAACCCGGGTCCTCTCCCTGGATGCGCTGGAAGGAAATGGCGTCCAGCACATCCCTGGCTGCACTTCATGACGTTGTCGGGCCGGTTGCACGCTAACGTCATAAGATCGCTGAAGGGGGGGGATTTAGTATAAGCTACCACATAGTATAAGTTACCACATAAGAATTCTACTACATATCCCTTACAAGATAGAACATTGTAGTGAGTGCTATTTCTTTGTATTTTACTGTTCACATTGCAAAACTCTCATCTCCACCTGGTAGCGTTGCCATGTGGCATGTTTTGCTTTCCAGCATGAGCAGTATTTTCATGTCCCAGACAATCCAAACATTAGGGAAATCACTCAAAGCTAGTATTTGTCCCCTCATCAGTGCATAATTAAAACAGTAAATATATAGAAGAAAACATTTTACAATGACCTATATCTCAACCTTTGTTTCCATTGACTGATAAAGTAAACAAAGACAGAAAGGCTACGCTAAAAACTGAAAACAGTTCTACTTAAGTAATATATCTGGGCCTTTGTTGTCTTTTAAAACATGAACATATGGCTGGTATTTTTCACTAGAAAATGGTGGCAATCCTGCCCCCTAGCCTAAATCTTAAATGCTCAACCCCACTATAGAGGCATGTAGGAATACTTGGCACTCATTGTGAAGTATGATATTACACAAGACACTAAGGGCCTGATTTAGAGTTTGTCAGATGAGATACTCCTTCACAAATGTGATGGATTTCCTCCAAAATTATTACAAGTTTTATAGGATGTAATGAGCTTGTAATACAGTAGCGAGGATAACCATCACATTTGTAATGGAGTATCCCATCTGCTAAACTCCACATCAGGCCCCCGATATATTTAGAAGTAAACATTAATCACTATTAACTACCCATTTACATCTGACCACCCCAGGAATTGAATAAGATGCTTTTCATGGGTCCAAACAGCCAGTCATTCAACAGCATCACTTGTAACTCAGTACTGGGGCTCACAAAAAGCTCACTTTCCACTTTAATCCTGAATTATAACACCTGATTTTTAAATACTGGGGGGACGGAACTTTACAAAGGAACCTCTAGAGTTAAAGTACGATTCCATGTCAAAAGGTCTTGACCTAGATGTACTAACACTTTGCGTCTGGTCTGCATCACAAAAATGACACAAACTAGTGCAAAGTGTTGTAGTGAGAATTATGGGGCATATTAGCAAGAAACTCTTTAAAATGTCCTGCACATCTAACCTGGGCTTCTATTGGAATACTTTAACGCATATTACCAAGCCCATTATCGCCTTTTTAGCGGCAGTTTCCTACCGCTAAAACGGCAATAATTTTAACGAGGTTCTTGCTAATATGCCCCTATGTTCAAAAGCAAATCATGATTTGCTGTTGAATTATTTCCAAAGTACACCAAAGTAGCGCTATGCACTATTTTATCTCAAAGAGGTGTACTATGGGTGGTATATCGGCATTACCATAAAACCACGCATAGGTTTTGATGAACATCACCATACCCTAATATTTGTAAATGGATTTGTGCATAAACAAAATTACGCCTCCTAGAGGCAGGCATAACAATGAACCAACTTTTAAAACTCTCCATATTTTTCCAAGCTTTCATGTGTGCTACACTTCACGACACATATAAAAAATGTGTGAGTATGACAGCATATTTTTTGTACGGTTCAGTACAAAATCTATGCTTGGCAGAACGCGCTCACCCTCGAACTTCAGTGCAAGGGTGTGTGCAATGATGCATGGCAACCTAAAGTCTGCTAGTGCTGGAGGAGAGAAAAACAGTGCCCCATCTTAATAAATATGACACTGTTTTTCTTTCATCCTTTTCTAAAATGGAGCACAGCAACTTTGGTTGCTGCACTGCACCAAAACATAGTAAATATCCCCCTTGCCTCCAGACCTAGGCTTTTATTCACTACTATATTGCACTCTGTGAAATATGGCATTGGTATAGTTCAAGTGATCCTTTTAATGTTTCACTCTTAGGAACAATGATTTGTGAAAGAAATTCCAGGATTGAAGAAGTTATGCATTTGCAAACTTGGAATCACTTGATTACCATATGCACCTTATTCTTGATCTGCAGCAACCCATGTTATTCCACCATTGACACAAGACAGAGCTGTCTTGGGTGGCTTCAGTCCTAACCCATTGCATTTCCTCATGTTCTGGAACAGAGACCCACATATAGCTGTGCTATTGCACTTCAATGTGGAACAAATTTTTATTTAGAAAAGTAAAAGTCCCTGAAATCACCACTTGTCCTTCCATTTATCTCTGAGTAAAAGATGTAATTCCTGCCACACATTTACTTCAGGATTAAAGTACTGAAAGGCTTTGGGTGCTTTTTAAATCAGAAATGTACATAATGTAACACAAGGGGTCTAAAACACATTCCACCGAGTCTGAAATGCATACTTTCTTCAGTTCATGAGCTAAACAAGGTCATGCTGGGGTCTACCCTGTTAACTTTCTCTTATTTAATGATAAACAACTTCCCCCTGGCATTTCCAGGTCAAAGGGATACTGTTGCTGTTCAACAAGAGTGGGCCTCTCTGAGACCCAGGAGTAGGGGCTGTGTGGAGATAGTACAAGTTAAACAGAACTCTAACTGCCCTGTTTTTTCTTCTACTGGCAATGCTCTGCAGCCTCTGAGCCTAGGAGTCGCAAGGAAAGTGCTAGGAGTACTAAGGGGCAAACCAGGGGTCGCAACTATGACCCCTCGGACCCCTAAATGACGTCCATGCATAAGACCTGCTGCTAAAAAGCCAGAGTTGGCATATAGTATCAACAGTGCGAGTCAAAGGGGCGTTCAGTCCTATGCTTACTTTATACACCTATACATCCTACTGTATTTGCTGGTTATATTGTGATGTTTTGGGGAAGGAGTCATTCTTTTCTCCTAGAGCCAAAGGCTGAATACATTACTTCAGTTATTGAAATGTCATGTATACTTGGAGCTTAGGGCACAACTAGACCATATCTACTTGGGAAAGAAGCAGGCCAATGTGTCAACCAAGGAGGTGGAGCAATTCCTAGAGCCCATAAAAAAATGGAGTGATGCATTGTGCAGTTTAAAAATGTTGGTCAAGCAGGCAAGATGGCCGCTGGCAGGCTGTAGGGAGATGACGTGTCTCTTCACTCTCCCTGGCTTTGGGATGAAATGGAATAGAAAAGCAGACCGTTACTTCAGGATCTGAACTCCCCTAATATACAAGGACATGCTGTATCGGTTTGGACAGAAGGACGCTAAAAACCGGATTTTAGCTTCACGCTCTCCAGCAGAATACAAGCTATTTTTATCTGGGAGGAATTCGCTTATCTGGAGTGCTAAGGCGGCGCTAGAGTGGACGCTGACTCTATCAGCACAGCTGATAGTTAAGCTCACTGGCTGGGGTCGGCTTTATTATTGGAGGGCGCTGTCATCGTGTCATCGCTGGGATACAATGGCCCCGAAGCTGTTGAGGAATCTGAGGGAAGAAAAGGAGAAAGCTGCTTGGAGCGACTCAGATGCTCCGGCAGCTAACCTAAGGGCAAAGAAAGTGATGCGGAACCAGGAGGAGCGCGACAATCTCCGTGCTATCGATCAAGATAAGAATGCTGCTACGAACACTGGGACCATCAGCACGACTGAAAAGAAGAAGAAAAAGGAGAAAAGCAAGGAGAAGACGGCGTCCAGCAAAAAATGTATTTCACAGGCTAAAATGACTGAGCAGGCAACTATGAGGCAGCCTACAGTTTACGAGGCATTCTTACCTGTTAATACCCGCGCGACACCAGCAAGCTCGGTGGCTCCCAGAGAGGGTGCAGCGGACATGGTTCAGCCCCAGCCCCCGATTCAAAACCCTCGATCCGGAGCAGTGCTGCAACAAAATCAGTGTAATGGCGAGGACCCAGCTATAGCAGTGTTACCGGCAGGTTTGGAAGTAGCAGAAACACGAAACGAGCAGGGGGCGGGCAAGTTACTCCAAAGCAGCCGGGGGAGGAATCGACATTGCTGACGGGGGATGCGAGAAGGGAAGAGAGCATAATGCCGGAGGGGAAAGGGCAAGATGGATTGACAACATCAGTGACCCCTGTGAACCCAGTGACTCCAGGAACTCCATTGACCCCGGCAATACTATGTGTCGAGCTAGAACAAGAGCAGGGGATATTAAGTAAGGCTAATACTGCGGGTAAAGAGGGAGCAACAACCATACACATGGACATGGACACGGAGTCAATAGCGGAAGTAAGAGCTGAAGTACAGGCTGTGGAGGGGGATGTGGATGTGGACAAAATTGATAATGACTTAGGTGTTACTCTGGTTGTTACTTTGGGGGCTGGGGGTACTGAAGGGTTGATTAACTCCGGGACTGTTCAAACAATGAGCGATGTGGATATTGTAGACTGTGATTTTAAAAAAGGAGGACAATCCAGCACGCATCTTTTGGTTAATCCAGGTTCACCTTCCAATGAATGTATTTTCTCTGTGAATGAGGGTGAGGAGGAGGAGGAGGAGGAAGAAGGGGGAGAGGGGGGGTGGGGAAAGCTCCTCTGCATCCTCCTCAAGTTCTGCAGAAACAGAGAATGATTTAACAATGTCTGGATTAGCGACAGAGGCACTGGCCACCTCAGATTCAGGAGAGGATTCAGCCCAGAAATCACCCTCAAAGCATAAATCAAAAATGTTGACAAAAAAGCGGAGCAAATCAAAAAATGTTTTAAGTCCTCTACATACCGATATAGCAAAGCGATTGGATTGGATTACTCTGCAACATCGCAGTTATATCAAGAGACTGTTGGGGGGGCAGGAGCTAGAGCTATAGATATACCAGAACAGGATTTAGAACAAGTACAGAGGCAGAGTCAGTCCCAAGGGCAACCACCTAAGGGGTTTGAAATGATGTACTCGATGTTGAGACAGATTCAGGTGGAGGCGAGAGTGGAAAGCCGCAGAGCCAGGCAGGAAAGTAAAAAGATACAGGGATCTCTCCGCAAAGTGAATAAATTGTATGCAGATCTGACAGGGAGAGTTACAGAAGTGGAAGAAAGAACCGGCATTTTGGAGGATGAAATGAAGAAATGGCAGGAGTTCAGGCAAGATCAAGAAAAGACCACATCAGATGTTTTATGGAAATTGGAAGATTTTGAAAATAGGCAGCGTAGGAACAACATAAGACTTTTGGGTATTGCAGAGGGAAAAGAGGGGCAGGATGTGAGGTCATATGTTATTGAGTTACTCAGAGGTGTATTTCCCGAGATATCAGGCTGGGACTGGGAATCAGAGATACAGCGCGCACACAGATTCCCATTTACACAGAGAAAGGGGAACTCATCAAGTAAACCTAGAGCGATACTCATATATGTTGGCAACTATCTTTTGAGAGAGGAGATAATGGCAAAGGCAAAACCCCAGGCTAAGTGCAGATACAAGGATATTGAGTTTTTTGCTAGGCCTGACTTCTGCCATACAACAGTAGAAAGGAGGTGGAGAATGCGGGAGTTGATTGTGCCATTTCAAAAGATAGGATGTGAGGCATACTTAATGTTTCCTAGTCGGCTGAAAGTGGTAAGGGATGGGCAGTTTAAAATTTTCCACTCTGAAATTAAGGCTCAAGAATTTTTGATCTGGCTGAAAGAAAATAAGACACAGGCTGATAAAGAACGAGTGGTAGCTCTGGTGTCACAAGGAAATAAAAAGGCATAAAAATGTATAAAATGTACAATGGTCTTTTAACAAAGTAGGGAAAGAGATGTGTATATTGGGGATTCCTTTTTGGTCTGCATAGGTTTGTATAGGTATATAAAATGGCAGGGGGAGTGGGAGGACACGGGATTCCCAGTCAGTCACAGTTGCCACATATAGGTCCTATGGACCTATTTGCCAGTAGGGGGGGTGGGGTCGACAGGGTGGGAACTCAGGGGTGGGGGAGGGTAGGGGGGGTGAGGAACACAAGGTTTGGAGACATTATAGAGGAACAAAACAAGTAAGTCAGAAGAGAATGACTAATAAAAGAGAATTGTATTATTTCTACATGGCTGTTAGTTTATTATGTATAAGTTTTGAGTTGTGCAACGTAATAAGGAATGTGGGTCTACTTAATAATTTAGAATGAATATTCGGATAATGACATGGAATGTCTGTGAGTTAAACGATAGACAAAAGAGACAAAAGGTGTCTATTCTAATAAAAAGCTTGAGATTGGATTTTCTAATACTGCAAGAAACGCATATCCAGGCGTCTGAAGTACACTTGCTTGAACAATTGGGACTCTCAGTTTTAGCCTATTCACGACAGGGTTCTGGGAATAGGGGAGTTGCAATATTAGCAAGACAGCGGGGTATTAACACCAGGAAGAAATGGGAAGATGCTTGGGGGAGATGGGCTTTGGTAGAATGCCTGGTAGGGGAGCAATGGATAACTCTTGGCTCTATATATGGATCTACTGGGGACGATGCTGAAATTTTTGAACAGATAGATATAGAGTTGGCAACTTGGGCCCCCTGTGTTGTGTTAGGAGGAGATTTTAACATTAATGGTGCAGGGGGACTGGGATTAGGGTTAGGACCTCCTGTTAGATATCAAGGAAGAAAAAGAAGAGTATTTCAAGCAGTTTGCTCTCTAGCAAGGAACAACGGTCTACTAGATGTCTGGGATGCTCTCAAACCAGGAGAGAATGGATACACGTACTACTCTGCGCCGTATAGAGTGAGTGCGAGATTAGATTTTTTTTTGGTTAGTAGTTATTGTATTTCTGGTGTACATATTGAAAGGTTGCCAAGATTATTGGTGGATCATAACCCCTTGATTATTAATTTGACAGGAATATCAGAGTCAAGGGGGGGCTCAGTCTGGACCTTTGAAAGAGCGCTTTTAGAAGATGAGGTATATATTCAACATATGAAGCAATGGATCGTGGAATACCTGACAATAAATAGGGGCACAGCAACCGAAGGTATGGTTTGGGATAGCTTCAAGGCTGGAGTGAGGGGAGAGACTCTAAGTTTTGGTGTAAACAAAAGGAAGCAGGAGCAACAGAGAAATCAAGCTCTAAGAAGGGAGATATTATTAGCTGAGGAAGAAGTGAGTGAGAATGCAGTAAATCAGGCAAATATACCCAATAGCAATGGGAATGTACTAGAACCTGCTATAATCAAACTAGCGAAGTTGAGAATGGAGGCAGAGGAATATATAGCATCCAAGGCAGCAAAAACATATGTGACCAATAGGGAGAAATGCTATGATTTGAGTGACTGAGTAGGTCGAATGTTAGCCGTTAGAGCAAGGCAAAAGTCAGCGCTTGGGGAGATAAATGCAATTAAGGACAGCTGTGGGAAGGTGGTAACGGGCACACAACAAATTAGAGAAGTCTTCAGAAAATTCTATACGAACCTATATGAAGAAAGTCATGTAAAAGATTTAGGGGAAATAGCAACATATTTGAATGATTCCCCAAGGGTAGAGATGGATGATCAAGAAAGAAGGAGATTAGATAATCTATTAGACCAGCAGGAGATCGAAATGGCTCTCAAGAGCCTTCCTTCTGGTAAAGCAGCTGGACCAGATAAGATACCGTTAGAATTTTATAAGGTTTTTTGGGAAGAACTAGGGAAGGATATGGTACGTGCTATGCAACAGGCGCAGAGGGGTGTATCAATACCAAATTCCTGGTCCGGCGCAGAAATTGTGGTCATTTTAAAGAAAGGAAAGGCACCTACAGACCCTGGTTCGTATA
Source organism: Lissotriton vulgaris (assembly GCF_964263255.1). NCBI lineage: Eukaryota > Metazoa > Chordata > Amphibia > Caudata > Salamandridae > Lissotriton > Lissotriton vulgaris. Next base: position 1,530,367,062 of record NC_141689.1, read on the forward strand.
GACCAATAACACTAATGAATACTGACACAAAGATTTACTCAAAAACACTAGCAATAAGATTTGCCAGTGTGATAACTCCATTAGTTACCATCAGCCAGCATGGATTTATACCCGGGCGAGGAACCACTCATCACACACGGAAATTAATTACTCTTTTTGATAAAATGGAAGTCACAGGGGAACCAATAGCGGTATTGCTTTTAGATGCTGAGAAAGCATTCGATCGAGTGTCCTGGGATTACATGTGGAGTGTTTTAAAAAGGGCAGGATTTGGGAATGGCTTTGTCACTGCGATAAAGACACTATATAGGCATCCGGTGGCTGCAATAAGAATAAATTCAGGGATAACTGAACAAATGCAAATTAATAGGGGTACCAGACAGGGATGCCCGTGCTCCCCACTGCTCTTCGCCATGTATCTGGACCCATTAATTCGCAGAATGGAAAGGAATGAGAATATACCTCCAGTTATTACACTTAGGGGGGACTGCAAGATACTTGCATATGCCGGTGACGTGGCTGTTGTAACACCAGTACCCACAGAGGCTATTAGATATTTGGAAATGGAGGCAAAAAATGTTGGGAAAGTATCAGGATACTCCCTAAACACTAGTAAAACACAAATAATTAAAAATGATAAGGCAATATGTCAGGACCCGCGGGTGGTGCAGACAGGAACATACCTTGGAATAACAATTACTGCAGAATTGGAAAAGATAGTAGAACTGAATATAGACCCTATTATAATGAAGGTGGGTAAAGATTTAGACAGGCTCCACAATTTACATCTTACGATATATATTTTTAGGACAATACCTTTATGGTTCGACAATTCTTGGTTTAAAAAAATTGAAGGTATGATCAACAGATTTATTTGGTCTAAAGGGAAAACTAGAAGAGCAGCAAGATTTATGGTGCTACCAAGGGAGAGAGGAGGGTGGGCATTACCAGATTTGAAACTCTACTATTGGGCGGCCGCCCTACAATATATGGCTGGATTGATAGGCGGAGCAGAAGCGGAGGGGGAAGATGTTTTAGGATCATTAGCAATATATGGCTTATTGATGGGGGAAGAGGTAAAGAATATATTTTTAGGATACTTTGATACACCTTATTTTAAAAGGACGCGATTCAAGACTATTATGGGAGCTTATAACATTTGGAAAGCCTTCACTAAAAAGTATGGTCTGGGGAAAATTAATAGATATACTAGAATAAAAAACAACTTAGCATTCCCTGAGGATATATTCTCCGATTCAATTTACATAGAATGGCACAGGAAGGGAATTACAAGGGTGGGAGATTTGATGGATACGCAGGGGATGAAGCAGTTTGTAGAAATACAGGGGAAATATGATTTGGCAACAAGGCACTTTTTTAAGTACCTCCAAGTAAGAAGCTTTCTGGCAAATAAAAGGGGGGGGGTTTGAGCGGATTTGAGAAAAACCCCATACTTGAGGTGGTACAAAAGGGAGTAAATTGTACTATTAAAAGGTTTTATGCTGAGTTAATTGAAACAAAACCAGATGACATGGATAAGTGGGGGGAAAGTTGGTCGATTAAGTTGGAGGCAGAACTGGAATGCTTTAAATTATCACTAGAATTGGGTCAAAATATTCTGTGTTCTGCAGCACTACAGGCACAGCACTATAAAACCTTATATCGGCTGTATTATACCCCGGCAAAACTTGCACAATGGGGGGCGGTTACTGGAATTACCTGTCCCAGATGCGGAAGTTTGCAGGCCGATATAATTCATATATTTTCAACTTGTCCGCACTTATCGACAATATTGAAAGAAATAAAGAACTTTGTACAAGGAGCATTGAAAATAGCAGTCAACTTAACCCCTACGATAGTGATATTGGGAGTGAACTCAGATAGCACCCAGGGAGAGGGTTGTTATTTTATTTTTGTGGCAATGGCTGTATTGAGATTATGTATTGCTTCAGTGTGGCTCGATCAGTCACCACCAGTATTTCAACAGTGGTTAGCCAGGATCTTAAATATCTACAGTTTGGAAAAAGCAATATATTCTAGAAAAGGAAAAAAGGGGAGGAAACTGGGTTTGAAAATATGGGAGCCAATAACCAAATGGAAGGAAGAAATATAATGTACCACGATGTATAGGCTTGTAATGTTTATTGTGATAGGAGGTAGGGTCCTTAAGCGTGTAGTAGAAAATGATGCCTTGAAATGTCTTTCCCCACTCCGTTTTGTTTACTTTTTCTTTATTTACTTATCTATTTACTTATTCTTTTTTTTCTCTTTCTCTCTCTTGTTCTATTTTGTTACTCGTCGAATATAGTTTAAAATCTTATATATGATGTATATGTTTCTCTGTTTGAAATGTATTAGTGGATTTGTTTTGTTTAGAAAATATGACCGAATGTATATAGTAATCTGTTCCTCATCCCCGGTTTAGGGGGTAGAAAAAAATGTGTTAAAAATTTCAATAAAAATTATTTAAATAAAAAAAAATAATTTTGGTCAAACCGGATATGATTACAAATGTTCTAGCGGATTTGACAATATTGATAGGAAACTGTCAGGCATTTAAAAAGGGAAATTATCGATTTGACAATAAAAAACATCTTCTACTGATTTAAATGCAAAGCACCTTAGGACCAGTTTTGGCAAAGTTATTTCAAGACACCAAAACTCTTTGCCAGTTCTCAGAAAAATTCCTCACCACACAGAAATCCTAGTGGGGGATGGGATCTCTAAATAAGGTGGACAGTCCTCTGCCTGACTGGTGGAGGCCATGGGCTTACCACCTGCCAATTTGCTGACACTGCACCAGAATCCAAAAGTTCCCTAAGCATGGCCTTCAAGGCTATAACAGGCAGGACATTTGGCTTATCGAGTGGTGTTTGTGTATCACCAGTATATGTGCATGATCTTGAGTATCTATTTAGCTACCCTAATGATGATAGCATAGTTCAGGAGCAACAACAGAGCTGGTGAATGCAGGGAAATAAACATAATGTATTGGTCTCATCACTCTACACCCACACAACCCATTTTCTGTAAATAACATGTAATTGTATTATCAGGGCAAAGACTGAGGTAGGCCTTTATTAAAGGCTACATCAGGGAGACAAATGGAGAATCTAGATGGGTTTGGTGACCCCAAGCTCAGACTAATAGATACTAAAATATGTACCTGTATGGATATCATCATGATAGAAAACAAAAGACAGAATTTGAGACCAATGCCATTGTTTCAAGTTATGTACAATTTTGGTGTTAATTCGGAGACATGGTCGTTACCCCTACTGTGGTGTGGGGTATTTAATGGGTAACACAATTAAATTATCCTGAGCTTCTAACCTCAAAATTAAGTCTAATGTGGAATCTTTGTTCACCACACGGATTACTGTATGTTTTGCATCTGTCTTAGCATTTTATCCTTCTGCATTTCCTCAGGCTTTAGGGTGAACACTGGCAGGAGAAAATTGCAGAATGCGGTAACTGATGCACAACACATTTTCCAGACCGTATCCCACATGGTATTCCCTTTAATACACACATTTAAGCATCTCTTAGCAGCTTGTAAAACTGTGCAGGGGTCTGATATGCGTCAGGGGTGAGGAGTGTTGAGAATGTTGGCAGGGCGGGATAGTATAAAATATTCCCACCCACCTTGCCTAATCTGAGGTTTATGTTATACATTCTCTTGGATATATGCAATTACTTTTCCTATGTATGTGTTGCTGTGTTACTCTATGTGGTTCTTTCACTTTTAAATAGGTGAAATTAGGTGGTGGAGTGGAAAGAAATAATGTCAATGATATAAAATGAAATAAGAAACATATAGATTTACATACATACCACCAAGTCTGGCTCACCCATGGATCCTTGCCCATCCCATGTACTTCATCTGTCGCCAATAGAGATTAGTGCTCTAGTACTGCCGGTTCTGAATCGGGCCCTGACCTCAGGAGTTATTCCGCTAGCATGGAAAAAGTCCTGCATCCGGCCGTTGCTAAAAAAGACTAAGCTAGACCCCACAGATGAAAACAACTATCGCCCTATCTCCTGTCTGCCTCTGCCATCTAAACTATTAGAGAAAGCCTTGAATCTGGAGCTATCATCTTATCTTGAGACAAACAACCTCCTTGATAACACCCAACATGGCTTCCGTGCAAAACATTCTACGGAAACAGGACTAATAATGGCTGCAGAGGAGATACGAAAGGGCATGGACAAGGGAGGTAGAGTCACCTTGGTCCTGTTGGACCTAACAGCGGCCTTTGACATCGTAAACCATGAGATACTTATTCAAAGGCCCAGGGATGCGGGTGTCAAGGGCACAGCGCTGGATCTCCTGACTTCCTTTCTGTCCGACAGAGAACAAGTTATTTTCTGGAACGGTTATCAATAAGAAAAATTCATCCTCCCTGGAGGAGTTCCTCAGGGATCTGCTTTGTCGCCCACTCTGTTCAATATCTATGTTGCCCCTCTGGCCAAACTAATAAAAAAACAGGGCTTTAAGCTAGTGTCATATGCAGATGACACTCAGCTGATTGTGTCAGTTTCCCATTCTGTGGAATCCAAGGCAGCCAACTTTTCTCTATGTATGTCGGAGGTCACTCTGTGGATGAACCAGAACTTCTTAAAGCTGAATACGGGATAAACTGAAGTTCTTGATTTCGGCCAAAGAGCATCCATCTGGAATCAGCTCTGGTGGCCCACCTCAGCAGGGGACTGTCTGATTCCAGTGGTCAAAGTCAGGAACCTTGGCATAGTGTTCGATAAGAACATGTCCTAGAGGCCACAGATTAATCAAGTGGTTTCAGCATGCTTTTACACGCTCATATGGCTGAGAAAGATACTGCAGTTTATCCCTTTCTGCCTTAGGAAAACAGTTGTAATTGCTACTATTTTCTCCTGAATTGACTACGGCAATGCCCTTTATTTAGGAGCTGGCATTGCTCAAATGGCAAAGCTGCAATCAGTTCAAAACGCAGTTGCGAGACTACTTCTCAATCTGCCTAAGCATCATCCCACCTCTTGTTCCATCAGGCAGTTACACTGGCTCCCAGTAAAACGGCGGGTGGACTTTAAAGCATTATGCTTGGTCCATAAGGCACTGTCTGGAGATGGTGCCTTCGACCTTCAACTTCTATTCTCTCGCTATCTGCCAACTCGGTCTCTGAGGTCCACTATGCAGGGTTTGGTCACTGTCCCTAAGATCAAAAGACAACGTTGGGGAGGCAAGGGTTTCTCCTATCTGGCCTCAAGATTATGGAACTCCATCCCACTACAGCTCAGACAGATCTCCAATAGGAGGTTATTCAGGAAGGAAATCAAGACATGGTTGTTTACCCAATGAAATTATCGGCTAGCACTTGCTTAGTTACCTCACATAGCGCCAAGACGCCTCGGCAATAGTGCGCTTTAGAAATACCTTCACTCACTCACTCACTCACATAATTAATGTACTGTGGTGTACCAACTGTATGACTCAATAGCAAGAGGGGCCTGTTTTTACTTTGATATTTGTCTGAGATTTGGGCAAGTGTCATAGAAGGGGTTCGTGCTACAATGAAACCTTTTCCCACAGTGATCTTACCTGCTAGATTTTTTGGCGGACAAAATCTGATTTGTTGTTTCCACACTGAGTAAATTTGGGTGCTGGAGCACTGGACCTCTTAAATAATTGTGCAGAAAGGAATTCCACTTAGGAATTCCACTGAGTGCAGTTCCCAATTGGGGCCTGTGTCTTTTTAGGTGCACCTTGTAAGTGGGTTGATTAGGCAGAGGGGGTACAACACCATGAGGTATGCAAAGCAATGGCAAAGCAAATAAAGTTATCTGCATGTAAACACATTTTGGATTACCTCAGTTGTTGGAGTGAGTGGAGGGTCTAATAGAGTGACATTCCCAGTCTTCTTAATTCTCACAATATTTCCCATACTTTTTATTTTTATATTTTTTAAACAACTGTTTTAGGACAAATAATCTAGACCTTCATGTCCCTCTTGTTAAAATGGAAAGGGTGTTTGGTGCTCTCCTGTTCTGTGAAGCCAAGGTACAGGCAAAAAGGAAAAGAAGTAGCAAGCCTTCTAGCCAGGGCACCTCCTTTCTGGAATAAATTTAAATGTGTACAACTGGTTAATCAGCAAAGCTAAAGGCTGGTTGGAAGCTAGTTTGCGGCTTTAACTCATGGAGTAAATTGGGGCTTCATAATGACAGCTGATTTTTGAGAGGTAATTCAAGGGTGTTATAAGCTGCATTCTGAAGTGTGCTCTGCTAATGGAAACTTAAAAAAAGTTTGCACTAAGTACATCCCGACTGTGTATTAATACATACATCTATCAGTAAGGCTTCTGTTTGTTTGGTATTTTATTTTTTGACATTCCGTCTGTATTTATCCATATTTATTTTGTGCTTAGTGTAAGATGTTTATTTATGTTTGAATGTACAATGGGTTTTAGCTTTTTACAGTACAATACAGCAACTTGACAATATTTCCATTGCAGACCAGCTTACACAGGTGTACTGCTGCAGTTATTTAAGTTTCAATAGGAAGTCTTTTTTTAAATGTTTTAACTCACCTATCTGTCAATCTGCTCTGCTATTGACCTAGCTCTCATGACTGACGGCAGTGTGAATGAGCCAAAAGAAAACCTATTTTCTGAATTTATCTGCATTAAAAATTAAATACTAACTGGAAAATTAATTGTTTTTGTCCTGTATTTATCTGTAAAAATCAAACAACCGAAAACTGGGAGCCTTATATATCACATGCTTCTTTTACTATTAAACACTTAGGGGTCTATTATGATGTAGGGCAGATCGCCAACGCCATGTGTGCGGTGGAGATCTGCCCTACATCATACCCCGACCGCCACCCATTTCCCCTCGCCTTATTAGTATGGTGGGGTGACCCCAGCGGACACAAAGACCATCTGCCGGGTTTCCGCCGCCATGGAAAGGCATGCAGTTGAATGATTTGGGGGCCCGTTGCGGTCCCCCGGGATGTTAGGGGGGTGAGGGGGGCACATGGGGGATACCTATAGTACCCCCCCTGCATGTGCATGGATGACGTGGCAGGCACCGCACGGAGCCTGCTACGTTGTGCATGCAAATGCACACATGCCTAAAGTGGTATGTTTTCAAAGCTTTTTTAAAACTTGCTTCCTCTATCATTAATTGCAGTTGGCTAGGCAACTAGTTCCACATGCCCGTTGCCAGAACTGTAAAGAAGGAGCTTCCTGTCCATTGCTTTTTAAGGCAGGTTACTATTAACAGCCCAGCCTGACTAGAGCACAGCACTCTCCCAGAACTGTATACCTTCAAGCTCTCATTCAAATATGAAGGGCCCTACCTCATTCATGTTCATCAGATAGATTGCAAATTAAGACTGAACCCACTATGGTTGGATACTATCACAGGTATGGGTGGTGGCCACCTGGAGTAAGCAGAACCCCATTTCCTTGATCACATTTAAATAAGCTAACCTTTTAAAAAAAAAAAATATTTAATGCTGTCTATTTTCATTAAAGGAAACAGGGCTGTGTTTTTAAATATATATATATATATTTTAGATTTGAGTTTTGGCAGCAAAGCCCCCTGGAACATTGACTATTCCCCAACAATGTTTTTCTTCCTACATTCGCATTTGCGAATTTGTTACTCAGGAGTCAGTAACTTTTCCATGAGTTGCAACGGGATTTCAGTCCCACAACATTGATACATGAAATAATGAATCACCATTTAGAAGTGATACCCTAAAAACGCCTCTTCCAAATAGTGAATCGCTATGCATTTCTAATCCCATTTTGTGATTTGGAAACCTGTCACCGAGTTGTATAATGAGCTTTATACATTAAAGAAGCAAGTTTGCAATTGCAAACACTTAATTTGCTTATTACAGCCTTTCCAACAGAAAAATGGCTTTGTACATTATGCTCAAAGTCTCCTTGCACATTTTGCAATAGCTTATCTTACATTGTGTGTAATACAATAAAAATAGACGTGATTATTTACAGTGCATTAATTCACAGGCTGGGACCTTGTAGCACCAGGGCGACTCATCCACTATGGTGGAGGAGCGTCGCCCCACTGCTTTCTCGCAGTGCGAAAAGCAGAAACATAAAATGGTAATAACTTTTAGTTATTACCATTTTATGTTTGCGTTGGGACGGGGCTGTTATGCTCTCCGAGCAGGGCAGGGGAGGAGTAGTGTGCTCACTCCTGAGTGCACATAGACTGTTTGGTTGGCCCTCTCAGGCCGCCCAAACCAGTCATTCGCACTCTGCCCTTCTTCATGAAGGCTGCAATGCAGCATGCATGGAGAACATGCCCAACCCATAGCCTCTGTCTGGGCGCCGAACCGACCAATCACAATGCTGCATGCAGTGTTGTGATTGGCTTAGGGGAGGGAGCCTGACTGCCTGCTTCCTGTTCCTGTCGGAGGCAGGAGAGCAGGAAAACATGAGCCAAGAAGACGCAGGACCCGGCCTCAAGCAAAGGTAAATTTATTTTTTAATTACTATCCCCCACCCCCCACACGACCGCCCCCTTGACCCCCTGCCGATCATTCACGACCCCTCACCCACGACCCCCCTTCCCCGTCACCCGCCCTGCAAGACATGCCGGCCGCAACTGCAGAGCACTACAAATACGCTTGTCACTACTCCCTACTCATGATCCAATTGTGTGACTGTTTGGTTACATGCACAGATCTCTGCAGTGATTGCATTGACAAATTTAGCTTTTATAACATAAAACAAGTGAGTTTTCCATTGGTTACTTTACCTGCATATATTTTTACAAGGTATACTAGCAGCCCGCCCCAGCGTTGCCTGGGGCAGAAAGGGGCTGGGGCAGTACACCCGCTCCCGCCCCGACCCCCTCCCACACCGACTCCCTCCCGGCCCGACTCACGCCCCCCTCCCGCCCCTACTCACTCGCGCCCCCCTCCCGCCCCGATTCACTCCCGCCCCCCCTCCCGCCCCGACTCACTCGCGCCCACTCCCGCCCGGACTCACTCGCGCGCCGACATTTTCATTTACTGCTGCCTCCTTCTTGCCTCCCCCTGCATCACACAGTCTCACTTTCCCTTTCCTTACCTGTGCCGCCGCTCCTCACTGCACAGCCGCTCGTCACTGCACCGCCCTCCTCCTTCGTCATCACGCACGTCGTGTAGCGGCCAGGGCTAGGTCCCAGCCGGCGCTACTTTCAGGGGACTACTTTGTTTACAAACGTAATTTTTTTAATTTACTTTTTTTTTTTAATTTATAAAGCCTATGTCCATCTACACACCCTGACATTTTCATAGATGTATCGGGTGTGTAGATTGGCACTGTGGTTCCCGAGTTTACCTGGCCAAAAGGTGCAAGTTCTCTCTTTATAATAGTAGTATAGATAAGTTATATTTTATAAATATTTACCTCAAGGTGAAAGGGCCACAAAATATTTGCAGGATTTTTTTTTTTATTGTCTTATCCACGCCTCTGGCCCCATCCTCAGTACACTCCGCATCATAGTTCCCACTTGTTTTTGTGCAATTCAACAATGCTTTGTATGAGGGTGTGATGGGGGTCTCATTTCCAGCACAGCCTAGCAGACCTCAGCTAAACAATTGTGTGTGTCTGGAAACTGCAGAAACCTAGGCAATGATACATGACTGGGGAGGGGGCTTGAAGCCACTTTAGCTCATTGAGTGTTGCGCACCTGATCGAAGCTCCTAAGTTAACTTGTGTCACCCAGTCCTAATTTCTAGCTTGCTGTATTTTGAGTACATTTGTTATAGTAAATTCAAGCCTGTATTTCGGTCCCAGTATGACATTGGAGAGCAGCAGCAAAAAGTATTATCTGATAATCAGGTCAGCTGAGCACAAAGTAGATCATTCTAAAGAGAAGGAAGGTAAAGGGGGTAGATTGAGGATAGCAGTTGGGAATATTCTTTTATTTTCTGACTTAGAGATCCTCGTGTTAAGTTAAATGCTGCAGTAATGGTAAAACGTATGATCGCTGTTTTTGTTGGAAAAACAATTGGTCCATAAACATGTCACAACAAAGGTCACAGTATAAAATACATTGTGAGAAAGATCCCCCTTTATGCCTTGTCACCCACATTTGTTTTGGACTGATGCAATTTTTTTTTTTACCCTGTGTACTTGCCCACAGCTGTCCATCCAGGCCACAGAGTACATATGCTCAGAAACTTAAAACAAGGTTGAATTGTCTGACTCCTAATTGGCTTTTTTAAACTTTCCATATATGGCCATAGAACATGCTGCAGAAAATATACCTATGGTATAGAAAGCTATATGTCACCCATTTACTGCAGCACTTTTTGTGCCATCCATAAGTGTGAGAATGAAAACATGGCTTCAGGTCAAGTACTGTTGTCTGACTGTTGCAGTTTTAACCTGCAACCTTGACCTGGCAGAGTAACCCTTTTCTTCCAAAATAGAGGTGGGTATGGGGAGGAAATTGGGTGGTCCAGCACACACTCTCCCTGCAATGACCAATCATAACAATTAAGGTGTACTGTTCCGCTAATCCACAAAGACGACACTGATGTCAATGGAATTCTAACCCAGTCAAAAGGGCAGGCTTTATAGGATGCACTGGGCCTCACTCACCGAAAAGGCATGCTTCAGCATTAGGTTGTGCTCCACACTGGGTGGGTACTGCAATACCCAGCAGTTTCATTTTAGGAGCTCTTTCTTGGGGATCTTCTAGTCACTTTGTCTGGTGTTGGCCATGAGGAAAGTATACATTTACAGTTCTTAACTCCACATCTACATACCTTGAAAATACAAATATATATATATGGGCTTTGGCATTACATTTCATTTCATTCTAATTAGCTCAGTACACTTTGGACTAATTACATGACGTGCGCTTTAAGAAACAGGCTGGGACTTTAAATCCCTGCGCCAAGAGCAACAGGCTGATTACGGACAATCTTTGGTAAATTACGGCAGTTTCAGCATTATGCTGATATTTGTACCACATTGTGTTGCATTATTGATTTTATTTCATACCATGAAATTGTATTTTTTATAAGCCACATTCCTTTGGGTTAACGATAGTGCCATTACAGAACAATGGGTTTATGTCATGTTACCGCTTTAAAACCAACGTATGTCTTCCATGCCATGCTTATCTTGAGTAAGTATGGGCGAAATTTGCGAATTCGCCGACCGCGAATTCAAGTGAAAACGAATTTGCGGTCCGCAAAATTTGCGAATTTTATTTTGGCATGTAGGCAGTGTTTTTTTTCAGGGTGGCTACCGCAAAATTACCAATGCAGTCGTTTTTGGGTTTGGCCATCTTGTTCGCGGGAGGAAAACAACTCAGCAAACTCAGAATCAAGGTAAGTTAACGCAGCGCGCGCAAGATTGTATTTTTAAAGCGTGAACAAGCAAAAAAAATTCGCGAACTTGCGCATTGCAAATTGTTTGGCAATTTCATGCGATTCTCGGATTGCGAAATTGCCAAAAATCCGCAAATTTCACGAGCGGAATGAATTTTGAGCCCATGCTTAATCTTGAGTGTAAAATGATATGAATAGTTACTGAATTTTGGCGCCAAGTAGATTGATAAAGGCTCTTTGTCGCAGGGTCGGGGGCGACCCAAGAAAATAAATATTGTCACATCTTGACAGCCTTGTATACGTGCCTTCTTCATATGGAGTAGGATTTGGTGTTCATATATAGGAAACAAGTAAGAGATTCCAGAAACGGAAATACCCCAAGAATGTAATAGAAAAATGCTTACAAAGAGCCTCAAACCAACAAAGAGGAGAATTACTCAGGATCAAAGAAAAATAAGAATCAGAAGAATCAACAACAATAAGGCTGATAACAAACAGCGTAGAAAATAAAAGCTTGATAAACATCATAAAAAACATTAGGGCATTCTACAATTGGATCCAACTTTGAAATAAATAATTGGCGACCATCCAAACATCACATACTGCTGAGCAAAAAGTATAGGAGACAAAATAGTCCACAGCCATTTCCAACAAGCACCACTAATCACATGGCTACAAAGAGAAGGCTTCTGGCCGTGCAAACACTGCAAGGTGTGCAAAATCGCAAAGCACCAACAAGAGATCCATAACAGAGAGGGCATTAAATGGAAAATCACGCAACACCTGACATGTAAAAGGAACATTGTAATCTATATGATAGAATGCCCGTGCAAATTGCGAAATATAGGAAGCACAATCTTCGAAGTGAAGAAGAGAATTCTCGAACACATCAGGGCCACCAACCATAAGGATCGCACAAATGCTGTAGCAAGACACATGGAAACACGCCATGAAGGCAAATGGGAATCCTTAAAATACTGGGCCTTAGAACAAATCCCATTGACGGAGAGAGGTGGAGACCGTAAGAGAATCCCGAGACAAAGAGAATCAAAACATGTACTCTAATTCAGAACTTTAGACCCGAGGGGTCTTTATCAACATGAAGAACCTAATGCACACATCTAAGTTGACACTCATGAAGAGAAGCAGTTTTCATCTCCCAAAGGAAAACTCACTAGAGAGTAAAAACAATTTGGAGAGAAAATGCTATCAAAAGAGCTGCAAAAACAAACCATTACCAGGAATGGCGAAGAATTATGGAGAACTATAAAAAAGCTCACCATAGAGCATTAAAACTATGGGTACATTAAGGACAACATGCATATACTGCGACTTAAGGATATAAAAATAAATGTAAAAAAAGTTTTTAGTTCACAGAGAAACAAACACTTTATAATCACTAGAAACTTGGAGTTACAAGTTATGTAAGAATAATTAACTACACTAACCACAAAGCACTGCAAAACAAACAGGAAGTAACTGTGTGCTAATTGAAATAAAAGATGCCTTTTGTTTGTGACAAACATCCCGTGAAAAAGCCTTATGTGAAGGCGAAAAGGGTTGGTTATGGCGAGACCTTAACAATAAAGCCGCTTTAACTCCTGTGTACAAGTGAGTGCGTTTCACATTCTTTGCCCCGGGGCAGAACACAGTTTTGATATATATATACATATATATATAAATACATTGGATAGTGACTAAACTGTGTGAATATCTGTATCACTTTGTCAGTTGTTGTGTAAACTGCTGCACCCGTTGGTTACTAGCTATGTGAAAGTCGATATTAGGTATTGATTAGTTAACTGAGTATTTGTATGGGTGAGTGAATTTTGTGTGGGTCGGTGGGGGGTGTGTGACTGCTCAAAGATGTGTGAATAGTTGATTCAGTAGGTATATGAGGTTAAGACTGCATGTTATAACAGTTGTTTGGGTAAGTGAATATTTTTATGGGTGTGGTGATGAGCAAATGTATCTTTCAATGGTGCATGTCCAACAACCTAGAAAAATAAAAGGCAGTGTATGTGACAGTTGTTGTATATAAATAAGTATACATAAGACTCAGTGATTGTATGAGTGACAGTGTGTTATAAAATCACTATTACAAGTATACGATTATCCATACAAAGGGCCCCATTATGATAGCGGGCGGATCCCCACTGCCCGTATGGCGGTGGCGATCCGCCCGCACAAAACCTCCGCCCGCACTGTAATCTCCCCCCGCCACATTACCATGGCAGGGTGGAGCCCAGCGAACGGAAAGACTGTCCGCTGTTTTCCGACCGGAGCGGAAAAGCTGCTAACATGGTGGCGGTGTCTCCCAGACAGTGAATGTGTGTCTTTGTGAAAAATCAATATGTTTTATATATGTATATGTAAAGGTCGATTGAAGAATAAATGTTTAAATAAGTGTCTAAATGGATGTTTTTTTTAAAAAAAAATTGATTGGTTAACTGGCTTATTAAGTGTATCTTAGTGAATACATATATTAGCGAGTAATGTTTAAATATTATGTATCAGTGTTTCACTTTGTGTATAAGTGGCTGCATGGGTTGGTGAGTAGCTACATGTTTGTGTATATGGGTTAATAGATTTTTTTTAGTATCAGTATGTGTGTCTGTATGGTTTGGTGGGGTATTACTTAGCACATAGATGCATCAATGACTGACTCACTGTTTGTATGTGTTTTGAAGACAGCGTATGTGCAGGACTGTATGGGTGGATGAGTGTGTATATGTGTGTGTTACTGAGTGAATGCCTGCCTCACTAGTGTCTTTATGAGTAACTACATATGTTTTAATCTAGTATATGTGAGTATTGATGTTTATAAGTGAGTATATGTGAGAGTGAGAGATTGAAAGAGTTCCTGTTTAAATAAGTATGTGTTTCTATAAGTGATTGTTTAAGAGAGTAAGTATGTGTAAGTTTCCTTAGAAGAAAGGTGGTAGTGTGTGTATAGCTGTTTATTTTTTTATTTTTTATTTTTTAAATGTATCCTCATTTTGCGAATGAATGTATAAGGATTACAACAGAGAACTTTAGGACTTCCACTTTTATTCCTTCACTCTTTTCTTATATTTTCCGGCCACATAGAGTACCCCTTTGGTGGAACTGTGGTGTTATAGTCCTCCTGTATCCTTTACTATATTCAATAATTCATAGCGGCGAGGAAGGAGAGCTAGCCTTTTTGACTACTCGGCGGGAGATTATTCCCATCTGAATTATTGTCACCGCTTTAATCATCGGACATATTGTTTTTATTTCAAATTTCTCTTATATGTTAATTAGTATAATGATTTTCCCAGATTTCCCAGAAGTTAAATTTTTTGGAAAATATTCCCTTTCTATCTAGTTTATTAATGGTTATAATGGAATTAAGCCAATCTTCATGCAACGGAGACGTTGGTTTAACCCAGTTCAGACAGATCTCTCTTCTAGCAAGAAGTATCAGTACAAATAGTAGATTTTCTTGTTTTCTGGTTAACCTCTCGTTGCTTACATTTAACTCAGTGCATATCCCAAAAATAATTAATGTTGTACTTACTTTTAGGTTTGTTCCCAATATCCGACATAGCGTGTTACCTACTTCCTGCCAGAAGGGTTCCAATTGTGGGCATCTGTGGAACATATGTATGTCGTCTGCTTTCTCTAATCCACACTTGGGGCAGGATTTTATGCTTGCTCCTTTAAATTTTGACCGTTTTTTTGGTGTCCAATATGCCCTATGCAGTGTGAATAGGTGATTTCTCTTTAGACGACCTATTTTAATGATATTCCAACATTTTTCACATGATTTCTGCCATAAGCTATCAAGTTCTGAGTCTATGATGTTTTTACTCCAGATTGATTCCGATATTGAGGCGTTATCATCTCCTGACGTGATTATAGCGCAGTACCATTTTGAAATTTCCTTTTTTATTGGGGAGATTTTCATGATCTCTTTCTCTATTTCTCTATTTCCCATTTTTTTCTCCAACAAGGAGCTTGCCCAGCTTGTAAGTTGATAATATTTAAATTTTGAAAGGGTCCCGTTAGTGATTTCTGTAAGTTGTTCCCAAGGCACTATTGAGTTCTCTGTCATCAGTTGTCCCCATTTGTTAATTCCTGCCGTTCTTAAAGGAGTTGCTAGGACATCTTTTAGGCATTCAGGGGTGCCTGGTGAGTCCCATATAGGGGCTGCATAGCTGTAGTATGGAATATTTAATGCGCTTCTTACTTGGTACCAGAGTTTTGCCAGGTTTTTTAGTACCTTTAGTTTTATTTTTTTAAAGAATTTAGGATGTCCGAATTTAAACAGGAAGTGGTCAGATTTATTTGTTAGTATTTGAAGATATTGGGGGTAAAAAACATAGCTGTTCACCAGTGATCTTGCATTCTTGAATTGAAAAGCTCTATAGTATTCCATAATATCTGGGCTAGTTATTCCTCCTTGTTGTTTTCTTCTTCTCATTTTATTCCAGGCAATCCTTGAACCTTTTGAAGCCCATATGAAGGTCGTTATATCTCCTTGAATTTTTTTCAGATGGTCTTTCTTAAACTCCAATGGTATGACATTAAAAAGGTAGGTAAATTTAGGAAGGATCGACATTTTCACCAGATTAGATCTTCCTATCATGTTTGAAGGTAGCTTATCCCATACCTTCAAGAGCTTTTTCATTTCTAGTGAGATCCTATTCAGATTTATTTGGGGGATTTTTTCGAGATCTTTTACTAAGATTATACCCAAGTATTTTATTTTATCCTTTGTGTATGGGTTATTCTGTTGTGTGTTCCAGCTCATTGATTCAGTTTTTGCTTCATTTATTAAGTATCCAGATACCTTCCCAAACTCTGAGATTGCCTTATTTATTGCTGGGGAGGAATTTTGATAATTTCCTGTAAAAATCATTAAATCGTCCGCATAAAGTGCCACTTTTTCAACCCAATCCTGATATTTAAAAGGGATTATTGATTCATTGTTTCTTAATATGGCTGCCAGAGGTTCAATGTATAGATTAAAAAGCAAAGGAGACAGAGGACACCCTTGTCTTGTTCCTCTTTGTATTGTAAAGTTATTGGTTAGACCCCCATTAACTAGGATCTTTGCTCTCGGGTTTCTATAATTCTCAGTTATTAGATGACTAAAATTTTGGCCAAGGTTATATTTGTTGACAAGTCTATTTAGAAAGGACCAGTTAACTCGATAAAACGCTTTGGCAGCGTCAAAAGTTATTATTGTGAGAGGGATTTTTTCACTAGTAGCTAAATCAACTGCTGCAAAAAGTTCGTGGGTAAGGTTAAATATTTGCCTCTCTTTTATAAAACCTTTTTGGTCTGGATGTATCAATTTTGACATTACCAGAGCTAATCTACCTGCTATTATTTTTGTGAAGATTTTATAGTCACAGTTTAGCAGGGATATGGGTCTATATGACTCTCAGACTGTGATTTTTTTTCCTGGTTTTAAAATAAGACTTATAATAGCATCATGCCAGGTATCCGGAGTTTTTTCTTTTTCCCTATAGATTTTGTTTAGTAATCTCGTTAGTGGGGGGGTTATAACTTCCCTTAATGCTGAATACAGTTCGTTTGGTAGAGCTTCAGGCCCAGCGGCTTTCCCTTTATTCAGAGATTTCAAGACTGATTTTACTTCTTCCATTGTTATTTCTGCGTTTAATTCTTCATTTTCCAGATCTGATAGCCTCGGCAGATTTAGAGAGTCCAAATATTCTCCTAATTGCTCTGGAGAAGAGGAGGAATCTTCCACATATAAATCGGAGAAGAAATTTTCGAATTCCTGCTTGATTTCTGACTCATCAGAAGTTGTCCCAGGCTGATTACTTAGTTGTATTTTGTCTATTTTGTTTCTAGTCTGTTCAGTTTTAGTTTTCCAGGCCAGTAATTTTCCGCATCCCTCACCATACTCATGAGTGGCAAGTTTACTAGCCTCCCACTTAGTTTTAACTCTGTCTTCAAGATAGTCTGCCAGCTTTCCTCTTAGATCTTTTCTTTTCTTTTCCAATGTATTTCTTATTTCTAAATTAGATTCTGTGTTAATCCGTACATCTAGTTGACTTATAATTTCTTCCTTTTCTTTAATCTCTTGCTTGGTAAGTTTTGCTCTGTAAGCCCCCAGGCTTATAAGTTTGCCTCTAATGGTTGCTTTGTAAGCGTCCCAGGTTATTTGATCTGAGGTACCTACTTTATTATCCTCAAAGAAATTTGCTGAGGTTATGCTCAGATCTTCCCTTATTTTTGGGTCCAAAAAGAGGGTGCGATCTACTGTCCATCTAATTTGAGATTTCTTTATTTCAAAGTGTACTGTTATTTCGACGCTGAGTGGTCGGACAAGTGTTCGGGCAAATGGTCCAGAGCTTCAATGCTTCTATGAAAATCTTTACTAATCAGAAAGTAGTCAATTCTAGACTTGTGGCCTAGTTTTTTGTTATGTAGGGTAAATGGGTGCTCCTTGTTTCCTTTCTCTCTCCACATATCAATCAGTTCTAAATCTCTCTTGTAGATGTTAAGCCATTCTCTCATTTTTGGTAGATTTAATTGTCTTCCTGGAGGAGATCTATCTAAATTAGGGTCTATCATAATGTTAAAATCACCCCGAGCAGTATTGGATCGGATGTGGTTAAAAGCTCTGAGTACAAGTTTTGTAGAGGGTTTGGATCATCAATATTTGGTCCATAATATCCCGCTATTATTAGGTTATTTTCCTATATCTTCACTCTTGCTACAGCCCATCTACCTTTGTTGTCTACTGTTTTCTGTATGATTTTCACATTAAGTGTTTTTTTGAAAAGTATTGCGACTCCCTTTATATTGCAATTTTGGTTAGTACAGACGTACGAATCTACCCAGTTCAACGATTTTATTATATGTTCCCATTCTTGGTTTAGAAGATGAGTCTCTTGGAGAATGATGACTTCACTATCCACTAGTCTTAAATATTCAAAGATTCTCCTCCGTCTACTCGATGTTCTGAGTCCATTTACATTCCATGATAAGATTTTAAAATCTTTCGCTGATTGTATAGCTGTTTATGCAAATAAATGGATGTTCAATAGTTTATTTGCATGTGTGAGTATGTGTCTGAGTAACTTTTAGATGACTGTGGGTCTGTAACAGGATGTATAAGTGTATCACTACCTATGATGAGTGAGTATATGTATGAGTGACTATATAGAACTGTTGGTGAATGAGTGGATGTGTATATAGATGGTGGAATTACTGAATTGGTTGTTGTAACTGGTATGGGTATCTCTATTTTTTTGAAAATATTAGTTTCTATTTTTGAATATGTGTTTCAAAGGTTACATTACACTGAAAGGAGGTCTGTCAGTCTGTCACAAGGATGGTGTCATCAGTGATGTCATGAGTGATGTCACTGACCATGTCATGAGGGATGTAATATGTGACGTCATCAGCAGTGCATTGCAGGCGCGCAAGTTATAGTGAGTCCAACTAACTATAACGTGGGAATTTCAATGGATTTATGTCAGTGAAATTTCCAGCTAACTATAACTGGTGTGAAACCTATGGTTCTTTCAGTGAATTTAATAGGTTTTTTAAATGCTAATTCCTAACTATAACTGGTGTGAAACCTATGGTTTTTTCAGTGAATTTACTAGGTTTTTAAATGCTAATTCCTAACTATAACGTGGCTGAAACCTATGGTTTTTTCATTGAATTTCATAGGTTTTTAAAATGCTAATTCCTTACTATAACTGGTGTGAAACCTATGGTTTTTTCAGTGAATTTACTAGGTTTTTAAATGCTAATTCCTAACTATAACGTGGCTGAAACCTATGGTTTTTTCAGTGAATTTCATAGGTTTTTTAAATGCTAATTCCTTTCTATATCGAGTTTGTAACCTACGATTTTTTTTAATTTGCTGTTTTGTGTGAGTATTAATTAGTATTATTTTTTTATAATAATATTTTTTAATTAATTATTTTTTTAATCATTTTTTCTTGGGGCGCTCTGGGTCCACGCACCGGTAAGCTCTCCGGAAAGCGCACCCAGAGCGCTACTTGCGTTCGTGTAAAAAAATATGAATGAAAAGTAAATAATAACGCAAGACATTTAGTACCATACATATAAAAGCAGTTTTTTTGAATAAGGAAATGAAAATAATTTTGCATTTCCGTGAAACTATCAAAACGTCACTTAGGCGCCCCGCGTAAGCGCCCCCGTAAGCGCCTACGTTCGCGCTGCGTATGCGCCCCCGGAAGCGCCTATGTTCGCGCCGCGTATGCGCCCCCGGAAGCGTTCCGGTGCGCGCTGCGTCAGCGCGTCAAGTCATGTGACCTTAAAATAACACTTTTTATTGGTTGCTAACAGTTTTTTTTACAAAGAATGAAATCCCCACCCATTTCCTTCACTTCTTCTTTCACTTTTGTGACTGAAAGACTTGCCTTTTTGCTCTTGGATCTTTCTTGGATAATCATGGCTGCCAGACCATCCAGCAGTGAAGATGACTCTGAATTCATTGATGAAGAGCCTCCTCAGCCGAAGGTCAAAGAGCATTTTATCTGGAATTTTTTTTCCATACCTGATGACCAGAAGAAGGTCAATGCTCCAAAAGTGGAGTGCAGGATCTGTCACACAGTCCTGTCACGGGGTGACCCCACTAAGAAATATTCATTTGGGAACTCCACAATGCTTCGCCATGTGGAGAGGAGGCCCCACCAGAATTTTGCCCGGGAAAGTGTCAGGGCTCTGGCACAAGAGGTTCCCAGTGATGGGACCTCTACATCAACCGGAGGAGCAACTACTTCAGTGAGGGGGCGATCGCAAGAGCTGGTTCCAAACATTCAGCCTGCATTTAAGAAAGGCGTCCTGAAATGTAGATACTGTGATCAGCTACTTACCTTTGGGGAGCAAAGTGTTCTGCTCATGGTTCGAGCATTGGAGAACCATCACTGCCGTTCCCAGCCCTAATTTTTTTGTTTTTTTTGCTCCTGTTTAGCAGTTTACATTCCCTGTTTTTGTTTTTGTTCTAAAAAAAGAAAAAAGAAGAAAAAAAAGTTCTTTTCAGAACTACCTCCAATTCTCATCAAAGATATTCAAAGAAAATGTTGAAAAGGAATGGGGGTGTGGAAGGGTAAGAAAAGATGCATTGCTGGAGCATCATTTTTGTGACACACTCCAGCAATGCATCACTTTTGCGCTTACAGATATGTCTGAAATACTGACGTATCTGTAAGTACTTCTGACATAATACGTCATATATTTAATATGACGCATGACTAGAAGACTGAAGGCCTCATTTATGAGGCCATGCGTCACTTTAACGCCACCGGTGCGTCACTGTTTGTGACACACCAGTGCTGTAAAAAATGCACCTTATTCAGTCATATTTACAAAGTGACGCATTTAGGTAGATGCGTCACTTTGTAAGCCCCTGCGCAACATTATACCTACGTCAAATGTAATGTATGCAAAAGGGACGTATTGACGCAAAAAAAGGGTCCTAGAGGTGACGCAGTGAAATCTATGAGATATCACTGCGTCACTTTTATGATGCTGTTGCGTCCAAATCTTGTGCCTGTATCACAGCAGGCGTAAGACTGATGCAGGCCCTTTCACATGGGGCCTGGCCCCATGTGAAAGGATGCATTGCTGGAGTTGCATCATTTTTGTGACACACTCCAGCAATGCATCACTTTTGCACTTACAGATACGTCTGAAATACTGACATATCTGTAAGTACTTGCGACATAATACATATATGCAAGAAAAGAAAGGGGTATCCCCGACTAGAGTTCCTAATTCGGGATGCACAAACTGGTTGGAAAAACAGGTAATTAGGAACAATTTTAACTAGCGGACAAGACCTGACATCAGATAGTAATAACTATGTTTGAACAACGTGCATGGTACAAAAATATAAATTTTATTTTATTGAGAAGTTTCTTTATAGTTAAAAGGCAAGCATTTTTTTGGTTTTTTGTGTGTATATGTCTTCTATGTACATGTGATGATCAGTCTACACATACAATATACTGTGCAATTTTGCTCATTGCAGTGTTCAGTACATTTCACAACATTTCATTATTGGAGATGTTAGAACCGGCTGTCTCTAGTTGGCAGAGGTATACACTTCTGACAAATAGGGACACACCTTTTCTAGTCAGGGCAAGGGGATCACACCCTTTGATAACCCCTGCTCACCCCCTTGGTAGCTTGGCAGAGCAGAACAGGCTTATCTCAGAGGCTGTGTGTTAAGCATTTATGACCACATACAGTAATAAAGTGAAGGCACTACAAATGGACACGACACAGTAGTATTATAAAAATAGGTATTTTTATATAAGGCTTAGCACAAGACCAAATAACGACAAAACTGTACACAATCTTAATAAATACTCTGGGAAGGAAAAATAGTTTACGGTAGTTTCTTCTTTAGCACAAGGTCTTTCAAAGTAAATCTTCTTCTTGGAAACACAGTTCTTAGCAACAGGGTAACCCACACGGGGCTCCACGACGTCGAGGCAAAGTTAATCCAAAGGTTCGGCGTCGACCGCGAGGAGCGCTACGTCGAGCCCGGAGTCACACGGACCCCCAACAACACAGTACCTTTGGAAAATGAAGCACACGATGATCAGCGGCGTCGAGCAATCCGGCGTCGCGTCTTCGGTGTCGATCAGGCCTCAGCAGGCGTCGTCGTCGATGATGCGTTTCCACAGAGTGAGCAGCGCTCACGGCGTCGAGAGGGCACGAGGGCGATGCGATCAGCAGCGGTGCAGACACGAGTTCCCTTGGAGCTGGAGCCGTACTCCCACTCACTGGCGTTGCTGCTGGCGTCGGTCGGGCCCGGCGGCCGGTCATCGAGGAAGCGAGACACTGGGGCCGTTACCCACTATGTCGAGCTGGATTCGGCGACGTCCGTCGGCGTCGAGATTGCTGGTTCTTTCAGAGGTGCTGGATTCACAGGTTCCAGCAAATAGCACTTTAAGCAGATGAAGTCCTTTAGCCCTGTGACTTCAACAGGAAACTGGCACTCTTCCAGTCCTTGGAGATTTTCTTAGCAAGCGTGAGAGTACACACACAGTTCCTCTCTCCTGGTTCCTTGGCAAAAATAAAGAAGCACTGCAGGATTCCCCCCCAGAAAACAGCACACTGGCAGAAGGGGTAGGCAAGTCCTCAGATCAGCAGGCCTCTTGTCCTTGGTTACAGGGTTCCTTGTCAGAAGTGATCTGATTTCCTAGTTCAGGGGTCCTTCTCTTATACCCCTTTTCGGCTTTGATCCCTTTGTCCATGCCGGGGACTTTCCCAACATCCTGGGTCTGTTGTGGGTGGAGCCAGGCAGAAGCACCTGGCCTATTCATTGAGCAGGGCTGGGTCCTCAGACGCCCAGCAGGAGGTGGAGCCAGCATTGTATCAGGCAGGGCAGGCTATCAGCAACTACTCTCCCCCTACTCTCAACGCAAATGTCCCACTCATCCCACACTGACTCATCCAGACCTCTGGAGCCACCCAGCTCCTGTCACACACACGCAAAACCAGCAGAAACCAGAAATGGTTAGACATGAAAATAGACACTTTCTAAAAGTGCTATTTTCAAACCCAGAGTCCAAAAACCATCCACACCAACGGATGCGTAATTAGACCTCGAGTTCAGGGATACCAAACTCGACATTGCACCATGCTCCCCGAGCCAACTAGGATCATAGCGTTAATAATCCCGGCGGCCCATTCTAACTAATGGAGAGCAGGCTACCTCGCAATATTGAAGAACGAAGATGGCCGTAGTTCACTATTAGGACATGCCAACTTGGTCAGGCGTGTCCTACCTTATACTTACAATGCACCCTGCCCGTTGGCCTACCATAGGGGTGACTAACAGGAAGTCAAGGGAAGGTTTGAGGGGCTGGCAAGTAGGTATACTTGTGCAGCCTGCGCGACAGCACTAGGCTGCACGTGGGTCTCGCAATGACCGACCCGTAGACATTCTTTTACGAGGCCGCTCTTGTGGGTGGCACAACACGTGCAGCAAGCCCACGAGCGGCATTTGTATTTACAAGCCCCGGCACTCCTGGTGCACTAGACGAGGGACTGACAGTAAACCAAATAAGCCAAACATGGATACAATCGATACATCAATTTAGCATAGGGAGCACTTGCGCTGTGGCACTGATCAGCAGTGGCATGGCGCCCAAAGCATATACCAGCAAAACATCGTAAAACAGTGGAGGCAAACAGAAAAAATGGAGGAGAGACTCAAGCCAATGATGTCAGGTCTAACACGTGTCCCCTCCAGCTGAAATGTGGGGAGAACTACCCTTGACCTAGGGAGTCCTCATCACTAAGGCGGAAAAATCTGGACAGACCATCAGCATTGGCGTGATCGGTACCAGGGCGGTGTTCCACCGTAAAGTCCATCCCCTGTAGGGAAATGGACCACCTCAACAGTTTCGGATTCTCACCCCTCATCTGCATCAACCATCTGAGGGGCCTGTGGTCTGTCTGAACCCGGAAGTGAGTCCCAAACAGGTAGGGTCTTAGCTTCTTCAGCGCCCAGACCACAGCAAAGGCTTCTCTCTCTATCGCACTCCACCTCGTTTCCCTAGGAAGTAGCCTCCTACTGATGAAGGCTACAGGCAAGTCTCGGCCCTCTTCATTCACCTGAGCTAGCACAGCCCCCACGCCATGCTCTGAAGCGTCCGTCTGGACAATAAATTCTTTCGAAAAGTCGGGTGCCTGGAGTATAGGTGCTGTGCACATTGCAGTTTTCAGGGTGTCGAAGGCCGTTTGACAGGCATCAGTCCAGATCACGTTTCGTGGCTGCTTCCTGGAAGTCAGCGAAGTCAAGGGGTGCACAATGTTACTGTAATCCTTGACAAACCTCCTGTAGAAACCCGTGAGTCCTAATAAGGCTCTCACCTGAGTTTGGGTTTTGGGCGGCGCCCAAGCCAGGATGGTATCAATCTTGGGTTGCAGGGGGGCCACCTTGCCGCTCCCTACCTGGTGCCCCAAGTACACCACCGAACCCTGCCCAATCTGGCACTTACTGGCTTTGATTGTGAGGCCTGCTCCGCGCAGGGCCAACAACACTTCCTGGAGGTGGCGCAAGTGTTCCTCCCAGCTGGCGCTGAACACTGCGATGTCGTCCAGGTAGGCGGCACTGAAATCCTCCAGTCCAGCCAAAACCTGGTTGACCAACCTCTGGAAGGTGGCAGGGGCATTCTTCATCCCAAAGGGCATCACCCGGAACTGGTATAGCCCATCTGGTGTGGAGAATGCTGACCTCTCCTTCGCCCCATCGGTTAAGGCGATCTGCCAGTACCCAGACGTCAAATCAAACGTGCTAAGGTACCGGGCAGCCCACAACTGATCAATGAGCTCATCAGCTCTGGGGATGGGGTGCGCGTCAGTCTTCGTGACCGAATTGAGTCCTCGGTAATCCACGCAGAACCGGAGTTCCGGTGAAGCACCAGGCGCTGCAGCCTTCGGGACCAAGACCACTGGGCTGGCCCAAGGACTGCTAGAGGACTCAATCACCCCTAACGCAAACATTTTGGAGACCTCCTCCTTAATGTATGCTCGGACCTTGTCAGTCACCCTGTAAGCCTTGTGCTTCACAGGAGGGCTGTCTCCGGTGTCAACATCATGGACACACCAATGCGTGACACCCGGAACCAAGGAAAACAGATCCGGGAATTGTCCCAACAGGTGGCGACAACCCTGTTTCTGCTCAAGGGTCAGTGTGTCAGAGAGGACCACACCATCCACTGACCTGTCTTGCTCTTTAGCACACAGGAGGTCAGGAAGAGGCTCACTCTCCTCCTCCATTCCAGCATCTGTAGCTAGGAGCATGCCCACTTCGGACCTTTCTAAGTGGGGCTTCAAACGGTTGACATGTAGGACCCGCAAGGGGTTCCTAGGAGATTTCAAGTCCACCAAGTAGGTGACATCGCTCTTCTTTTCCACAACCTTAAACGGTCCAGTCCACCTGTCCTTGAGCGCACAAGGTTCCACAGGGGACATGACCCACACTTCCTGACCAGGCTGAAGCTCTACCAGAGTGGCATTCCGGTCGTACCAACGCTTCATCTCCTCCTGGCTGGCCTCCAGATTTGCCTGAGCAAGTTCTCTGAAGCGCCGAGTCTGGTTCCGAAAGGCCAGCATGTAGCTGTATACATCTTGGGGAGGTTTCCTGGGAGATTGCTCCCAGCCTTCCTAGACCAGACTCAAAGGCCCTCTTACCGGGTGACCGTACAAGAGCTCAAAGGGGCTGAACCCTAGAGACTTTTGCGGCACCTCGCGGTAAGCAAACAACAGGCATGGCAAGAGGACGTCCCATTTCCGCCTCATTGGTTCTTCGAGACCCATGATCATGCCTTTCAGGGTCCGGTTGAATCTCTCAACCAGCCCATTTCCTTGAGGGTGGTAAGGAGTGGTGAACTTGTAGGTTACCCCACACTCCTTCCACAGAGACTTCATATAGTTCGAAATGAAGTTGGTGCCTCGGTCCGACACCACCTCTCTGGGGAACCCCATCCGGGAGAAAACACCCATCAGTGCCCGTCCCACCACGGGGGCCGTCACTGTTCGGAGAGGGATGGCTTCCGGGTACCGTGTGGCATGGTCCACCAAGACCAGGAGGAACCTGTTGCCCAGGGCTGTCTTGGGGTCCAGGGGCCCAACAATGTCAATACCCACCCGGTCAAAGGGGTGCTGACCACTGGAAAAGGTTGGAGGGGAGCCTTCTGCTTCCTTCCGCTTTTCCCACTTGCCTGGCAAGTGTGACAAGTCTTGCAATGGATGTCTACATCCCTTCGCATCTGAGGCCAATAAAAATGGGTGACAAGCCTGTCATAGGTCTTATCCTGCCCCAGATGTCCAGCTAACGGAACGTCATGAGCCAAACCCAGTAGGAAGGCTCTGAAGCGCTGGGGTACCACCAGCACACGGGCTGACCCAGGCTCAGCAGCCTTAGGCTCGCTATACAGGAGGTCGTTCTCCCAGTACACAAAATGTGACCCTGACTGATCACCTGAGGATTGGGCTGAGGCCTGCTGCCTCATGCCCACAAGAGAAGGGCACACTTTCTGTTCCGCACAGAATTCCTCCCTGGAGGGACCACCATCCTGCTGCCAATGGGTCAGCTCGGGCAGGTCTCCCAGTTCGGCAATTTGTTCCCCTGTGGGCTCCAGGGCATCCCCCTCAGGGTCTACCTCCTCCTGGACCACGGGAACTACGGGGGCCGGTTTCCCGCGCCTCCTGCCTCTTCTCTTCACAGCTGGGTCCTGGGCCGTATTTTCAGGCTCCGGGACCCCATCAACACCCTTACTCGCTGTCATTGATCGAGTGGTTGCACACACCCACTCTGGCACACCCAACATTTTCAAGTGCGCCTCTCTCTCCACCTTAGCCCAAGGGGAGTCTTCTAAATCATTGCCCAGGAGACAATCGACAGGCATGGCGGGTCTCACAGCAACCTGAAGAGTACCCGAAACTCCCCCCCATTCAAAGGAAACCTGAGCTACCTCACACTCTTTCTGGGAGTTGTCAGCAGCTATCACAGGGTAGAATGCGTGGGGAACCACCTGCTCTCTGGACACCAAGTGACACTTGACAGCTGTCACACTCGCTCCGGTGTCTCTGAGAGCTTCCACTCTATGGCCATTAATGGTCACCCACTGCCTATATTTACTAGTGTTACTAGGCAGAGGGGGTGGAGGGACCATTTGCATGTCTCCTAGCGAGACCAGGGACATTTCTGCGGGACCCCTCCCACCATGGACAACCATCTCCTCCCCTCCCAGGGCTACACTCGCCAACTGACGGGGGGTGCACGCGGCGGTGCATTTGAATCCTTTTTGGGACACTGGGGGTCATAAAACCGGTGTCCCACCTGCCCACAACCATAGCAGGTTAGGGGGCCCCTATGAACAGGTTTACCCGTCGGGGCCCCTGGCTTCTTCTCAGGGGGAGGCTGGGAACCTTTCCCTTGGTTCCCTTGGGGATTACTTTGGGGCCCTTTCTGAGACTCCTTCTGTTTACCCTTGTCCCCCCCACTCTTCTGCTGGGGACCCTGCCCACCTTTGGCTTGGCTGAGTCTCCCACTGGACCCTTGTGGACCCTGGTACTGACCCAGCGGTCCGCCTCCTCAGCAAGTTTTCTAGGGTTAGATATCTTGCTATCAATAAGGTGCTGGCGCAGCTCTGGAAAACCGTTATTAGACCAATGCTCCCAAGCAAACAAATCATAAAGAGCTTCATAACTTTCCACTTTGCTGCCCTTCACCCAACCATCCATGGCTTTGCAAAAATAAGACACATATTCAACCCACGTCGTACCAGGCAACTTCTTACATTCTCTAAAAGCTTGTCTGTGCTTCTCGGGGGTTAGGCCATACCGCAACAGTAAAGCATCTTTCATATGAGCATACGACATCCTATCCGCAACAGGCATGTCTAACAGGGTATCTCTCCCCTCATTCACAAAGCGACCCCACAACTCCGCTCCCCAATTCTTCTCAGGGACCTGGTGGGCCAACAATGCTAACTCATATGCTTTAAACCACTGCCCAATATCTTCGTTCCTATGATAATCTTTTATCACATCTTTGGGAAAGTAAAACTTACTTTCTGCAGGCCCAGATGGGATGCTGCCACCAGAGGGATTCAACTCTAACTTCTTAGCTTGGATGTCCAACTCCCTCAACTTGGTATCACGCTCCAAAGCTAACTTCTCTCTTTCAAAATCTAACCTTTTGGTCTCCAAATCAGCTTCTCTTCTACCTCTTGCATTTTCTAACTCCAACTGCCCATTTATCTTTAGCCTTGCCATTTCCATGTTGTATGCACGCTCCTTCACCCTTTCTTCTCTTTCTTCAGGGGAAAGACCTTTGGAGGAAACACTGCTTCCGGGAGAGGACTCAGGCCCATTCGCCGGCGCCTCCTCTTCCCCTTCCACTGGCGGTACCACCACCGGATCAGTGGGATTTCTGGATTCCAACCAGGCCTCCAAAGCTTTGAGATATTCCTCCTTCAATGTGATGCCTTTGGTAGGAACTTTAAACTGCTTGCAGAAGGATTTCAGTTTCTTCAAGCCGTAGTCGTTTATCTTCGCTCTGTCGAATTCCTCCTCAACAACAACAGGGATAGTGACTCCGGTGTCACTCATGGTCAAAACTGGCAGTGTTAAAAAAAAATCAATCTTCCGAAAAGCGGAGAACCAAAAATAGGATCCCTCCCAATTAGATTGTGACTGCGCTATGGTCTGCTTTCACTATGTAGCGCACACTAATCACTGCACATGGGTCATAAATGCAAGGTCCAAATCCTCACCGCTGCGTCCAATGTTAGAACCGGCTGTCTCTAGTTGGCAGAGGTATACACTTCTGACAAATAGGGACACACCTTTTCTAGTCAGGGCAAGGGGATCACACCCTTTGATAACCCCTGCTCACCCCCTTGGTAGCTTGGCAGAGCAGAACAGGCTTATCTCAGAGGCTGTGTGTTAAGCATTTATGACCACATACAGTAATAAAGTGAAGGCACTACAAATGGACACGACACAGTAGTATTATAAAAATAGGTATTTTTATATAAGGCTTAGCACAAGACCAAATAACGACAAAACTGTACACAATCTTAATAAATACTCTGGGAAGGAAAAATAGTTCACGGTAGTTTCTTCTTTAGCACAAAGTCTTTCAAAGCAAATCTTCTTCTTGGAAACACAGTTCTTAGCAACAGGGTAACCCACACGGGGCTACACGACGTCGAGGCAAAGTTAATCCAAAGGTTCGGCGTCGACCGCGAGGAGCGCTACGTCGAGCCCGGAGTCACACGGACCCCCAACAACACAGTACCTTTGGAAAATGAAGCACACGATGATCAGCGGCGTCGAGCAATCCGGCGTCGCGTCTTCGGTGTCGATCAGGCCTCAGCAGGCGTCGTCGTCGATGATGCGGTTGCACAGAGTGAGCAGCGCTCACGGCATCGAGAGGGCACGAGGGCGATGCGATCAGCAGCGGTGCAGACACGAGGTCCCTTGGAGCTGGAGCCGTACTCCCACTCACTGGCGTTGCTGCTGTCGTCGGTCGGGCCCGGCGGCCGGTCGTCGAGGAAGCGAGACACTGGGGCTGTTACCCACTATGTCGAGCTGGATTCGGCGACGTCCGTCGGCGTCGAGATTGCTGGTTCTTTCAGAGGTGCTGGATTCACAGGTTCCAGCAAATAGCACTTTAAGCAGATGAAGTCCTTTAGCCCTGTGACTTCAACAGGAGACTGGCACTCTTCCAGTCCTTGGAGATTTTCTTAGCAAGCGTGAGAGTACACACACAGTTCCTCTCTCCTGGTTCCTTGGCAAAAATAAAGAAGCACTGCAGGATTCCCCCCCAGCAAACAGCACACTGGCAGAAGGGGTAGGCAAGTCCTCAGATCAGCAGGCCTCTTGTCCTTGGTTACAGGGTTCCTTGTCAGAAGTGATCTGATTTCCTAGTTCAGGGGTCCTTCTCTTATACCCCTTTTCGGCTTTGATCCCTTTGTCCATGCCGGGGACTTTCCCAACATCCTGGGTCTGTTGTGGGTGGAGCCAGGCAGAAGCACCTGGCCTATTCATTGAGCAGGGCTGGGTCCTCAGACGCCCAGCAGGAGGTGGATCCAGCATTGTATCAGGCAGGGCAGGCTATCAGCAACTACTCTCCCCCTACTCTCAACGCAAATGTCCCACTCATCCCACACTGACTCATCCAGACCTCTGGAGCCACCCAGCTCCTGTCACACACACGCAAAACCAACAGAAACCAGAAATGGTTAGACAAGAAAATAGACACTTTCTAAAAGTGCTATTTTCAAACCCAGAGTCCAAAAACCATCCACACCAACGGATGCGTAATTAGACCTCGAGTTCAGGGATACCAAACTCGACATTGCACCATGCTCCCCGAGCCAACTAGGATCATAGCGTTAATAATCCCGGCGGCCCATTCTAACTAATGGAGAGCAGGCTACCTCGCAATAGTGAAGAACGAAGATGGCCGTAGTTCACTATTAGGACATGCCAACTTGGTCAGGCGTGTCCTACCTTATACTTACAATGCACCCTGCCCGTGGGCCTACCATAGGGGTGACTAACAGGAAGTCAAGGGAAGGTTTGAGGGGCTGGCAAGTAGGTATACTTGCGCAGCCTGTGCGACAGCACTAGGCTGCACGTGGGTCTCGCAATGACCGACCCGTAGACATTCTTTTACGAGGCCGCTCTTGTGGGTGGCACAACACGTGCAGCAAGCCCACGAGCGGCATTTGTATTTACAAGCCCCGGCACTCCTGGTGCACTAGACGAGGGACTGACAGTAAACCAAATAAGCCAAACATGGATACAATCGATACATCAATTTAGCATAGGGAGCACTTGCGCTGTGGCACTGATCAGCAGTGTCACGGCGCCCAAAGCATATACCAGCAAAACATCATAAAACAGTGGAGGCAAACAGAAAAAATGGAGGAGAGACTCAAGCCAATGATGTCAGGTCTAACAGGAGACTATATTAAAGATGCTAAACAAGCTGATCGTTGCAATCTAAAAACATGGCTAAATGTAACAACTACGCGTGTTTCGGCTGAGGGCCTTCATCAGGAAGCCATGAGATTTCCAAGTGAACCTATGCAAACAGAAAATAGTAATACATATCAGTGTCAGTATATTGTCCCTAATTATAAACGTGCTTAAAAAACATACAGTGCAATTTTACAAAGATAGTGATTAAAAACATGGGCAATACTGCCCTGCAAGAGCTCAAACCTGTCCTACTATTTACAAACATACATACAATATGATGCCCATTCTGACTGATTATACGTGAATATATACAGTATTATGTTTATCCTCACTGGCTATATATATAAGCATCTACACAAGACTATACATCACAATGCGCATCCTAACTGACTGTTCAAGAGTTTATATAGCACTATATGCAATTGAGCTGACTGTACAGCATGGGTTACATCCTGACTGGTTGTTAGTGCATACTTGGTATAGGTACATACAGGGTCTAAGGATCCTATAGATATATCCCCTCAGCGGATAGTGAATTGAAGAATATGAATTTATTAGGGTCCTGGTTTTAACGGAAGGTGGGGGCAGGTGATGGCTACTGATAATTAATACAGGAATGAAAAGATGATGAGACAGTTGTGAAAAGTTTTTTTTTAAAAATTATATATAAAGGGTTTGAGTACCTTGTTCCGAGAGATGCGATGTCTCTAAGAAACTTAGATCACAATAGTCCAAAAGACGATTGGTTTTGGTGAGTTTCTAGCAAAGGGGAGAAGGATTTATATAATGGTATAATGAGCCAGAGTGTAGAATTATCGGTAAAAACATATCCAAGAGCACTGAAAGCAGTAATCATTTACCTGTGCTAATGATCCGCCACAATTGGCAATAATAAGGGTTTCGTGAGGCGAGGTTGCAGGTTGAAATATTAAAGATATCTGCAGGGAAAGTCAGATATGCAAACGTATGTTAACAGGTGAAGGAAAGGGGGGCGGCGGCGCGAGGAGGGCTAAATGGGGGGGAGAAAAGGAAAGGACGGGAAAACGGCAGTGTTTGGGGAGGGGGTGCGGGCGGTGGGCAGGGTCGGTATGGAATCAGACAGTGTTAGTCTGTGAACGTGGGCAGAAAGACGGAAGAAAAGAGAAATACCTGTATTAGCAATCCGTCGAGGGTTTCTATGGTGGGGTCTGTGGGTCAGGTACTGTTATCGGCATGTTATATCCGGGGAGACGTCCATATTGGGATGATCTAAGAGTCAAACATGTTAAACAATGCATTAGAGAAACTAAGCCACGGCCGGCATGGCACGGTGGTAAAGGGACTGTAGCGTGTCAATATAGGGACGGATAGATACCTTCTGAAACGTTCCCGTCTGCCTTCCAATAGTGGGGTCTGCT
Source organism: Lissotriton vulgaris (assembly GCF_964263255.1). NCBI lineage: Eukaryota > Metazoa > Chordata > Amphibia > Caudata > Salamandridae > Lissotriton > Lissotriton vulgaris. Next base: position 1,530,399,300 of record NC_141689.1, read on the forward strand.
GGCGTCTCTTTCGGTCGGACCAGGTGCAAGGACTACCACGAAGAGATAGGCGTTTTTAAAGGAATATTACTCGCGTGGAGGGACCAATGCGCGAGCTGGTTTACAGTGCCAAGAGTTCCGTGGTGGAGATTGAAGACGGGCTGTCTAGGATAGCACCACTTATTCATACGAGAATGGCAGACATCTTGGAATGGGGAATGTATGTTAGAGGAAAACATGACAGATGATGTGTCTGATCTAGCAATGGGTCAGGAGTGGTAGGGGGCGCGGGAGGGGGGGTAAGGTGGAAGGGGGGGTTTGGCGGGGGGTTTTGAAGAGTAATGTGTGGGTTTGTTTGAGGGGGGTTGTTTTGGTTTTGCAAAATTGAAGAGCCAAGTATGGGGTGTATTGTAAGTTGCAAGGCTAAGAAGCAACAGAGTTAGGGATGATATCAGTATTGTTTAGCCATAGTTATATTTGAGGACTTGATCCCAGGGTATTTCGTTGTTCATCCCTTTGGTATAGGTATCCAAGGTGAAAATCCAGTACACTTCTCTGCATTTGCGTACTTGTGTACTTTGTGTACCTGATGATTTTCGTATTTTTTCTAGGATGAACCAACGTATGTCATTGGGTTGTGTTTGGCCTCCAAATAGTTTTTGACTAGGGGGGCTTGTGTCTTGCCAGTACGGATGGCTGATCTATGTTCTGACAGGCGGGTTGACATCATACGTGCGGTTTCACCTACATATCCCATACCACAAGGGCATAGTAAAAGATAAATCACATTGGTGGTTTTGCAATTGGTTAAGGTTTGGGATATGAGGGATCTGTTGTTGAAGCTCCATTCCTTAGTCTCTATAGCAAATTCACAGGCAGTACATGTAAGGCATTTGTAGTTGCCTACAACAGGGGTCATGCCAGTGCGGGCTCTTTGTGTTGAGGAATTATTTTTAGATTCCATTCTCGACCGTACAACCAAGTCTTTGAGGTTTTTGTTTTTCCTATATGCAAAGACTGGTTTGGGGAGCTGATTTTCTTTAGGTTTAGTGGCATTGAGAATGTGCCAGTTGGAAAAAACTATATGTTGGAGCTTTGCATTCATGGTAGAATGCCTGGTCACAAAAACCATCTTAGAGTGGGGTTATTTGGTTTGTGATGTTAACAGATGTTGTCTATCAAAGAACCTTGCTCTTCTGTAAGAGTCCCGTACTAGACGTTTGTGGTATCCTCGAGATATGAATTTGGTTTTCATCTCGGCTTGCGACATAATACGTCATATATTTAATATGACGAATGAGTAGAAGACTGAAGGCCTCATTTATAAGGCCATGCGTCACTTTTACGCCACCAGTACGTCACTTTTTGTGACGCATCAGCAGCGTAAAACATGCACCTTATTGAGTTATATTTACAAAGTGACGCATCTAGGTAGATGCGTCACTTTGTAAACCCCTGCGCCACATCATACCTACGTCAGGTGTAATGTATGCATAAGGGGCGTATTGATGCAAGAAAGGGTCGTAGAAATGACGCAGTGAATAAACTGGGTTTTCCCCATGCTACGCTCCCCGGTCCGCTCCCCGGTGCGCGTACCGGGCGCACCCTACGCGCAAATCGTTTTTTTTTTTCTGTGCGGGGCCCTTTTATAGCCCCCACATCAAACCTAGAGGGTCAGGGGGGTCTACTCTGCCCCCTTATGGTCATTTCCCCCTTTGTTTTTGCCACCTCTTGTGTCTTGATCTTACCTAGACACAAGATGGCGGCCGCTCCGGACTGTTTCGAATGTTTACAGACACCCGAGAGCCAATCAGCTTTCCGCGCGCAAGTCGCGTATCACACCTAAATTACTCAAAAACCACTGGAGCACATATCTTGAGACATAGCAAAGGCACATCGGGCTACCAGTCCCTACAATTTTGCCAAGTTTGGTGGAAATCCATTCAGCCGTTCGGGCTAAAAGTGAGGTCGACCGCCCTATGGAAATTAACATGGGGAAAACACGTTTTGGGAACCCCCTTTTATCTCGGCCCCTGCTTGACGAATCCCCCCCAAACTTTCAGGGAAGGACCGGAGCGCCGCGAGGCACATTTGGGGGAATTTTCAGGCAGATTCCTCAACCGGCGCCAAAGTGATTCCCAATAGAATGTTGAGATTTTGCATTGAAAAAAATCCTAACTATAACTACCTACTGGCGACTGCCAGTAGGTAATATGTATATATATTACCTACTGGCGATAGCCAGTAGGTATATATAGTTAGGATTTTTTCTCTATGGAACTTTTGAAAATTCTATGCCTAATAACTTTGGCGTTTGTGGACGGAATTGGCTGAAATTTTCAGGAAAATGGCACATTTTGTTTCTGAGCAGCCCTTGAAAATTTGGGGGGGGTTCGTCAAGGGGGGGCCGAGAAAAAAGGGGGGTCCCAAAACGCGTTTTTCCCATGTTAATTTCCATAGGGCGGTTGGCCTCACTTTTAGCCCGAACGGCTGAATGGATTTCCACGAAACTTGGCAAAATTGTAGGGACTGTTAGCCCGATGTGCCTTTGCTAGGTCTCAATATATGTGCTTCAGTGAATTTTGAGAAATTAACGTTTAAAACAAGATATATATCTGTAACAGCGCTCCGGGCAGCGCTCCGGTTCGCGAACTTTTCGCGTATCGGAACTTTGCGAAGCGAAGCTGATTGGCTCTCCGGTGTCTGTCAACATTCTAAACAGTCCGGAGCGGCCGCCATCTTGTCTCTCGGTAGGATCGAGAGACAAGAGGAGGCCAAAACAAAGGGGGAAATGAAGGAAAGGGGGCAAGGTAGACCCCTTCTGACTCCCTAGGATTGATGAGGGGGATATTATAGAGCCACGCCGGGCCCAAAAAAAAAAAAAAAAATTCCGGTTTTTTCGCCGTAGAGACGCGTCTTGGTACGCGAACCGGGCAGCTAACCGGGAAGCTAACCGGCAGTGTAACGGGAGTCTGAGGAGTAGCTGATTGGCTGTCAATATTGTAAACAGTCCGGAGCGGCCGCCATCTTGTCTCTCGGTAGGATCGAGAGACAAGAGGAGGCCAAAACAAAGGGGGAAATGAAGGAAAGAGGGCAAGGTAGACCCCTTCTGACCCCCTAGGAGTGATGAGGGGGATATTATAAAGCCACGCGGGGCCAAAAAAAAAAAAAAAAATCCAATTTTTTCGCCGTAGAGACGCGTCTTGGTACGCGAACCGGGCAGCTAACCGGGCAGCTAACCGGGAAGCTAACCGGCAGTGTAACGGGAGTCTGAGGAGAAGCTGATTGGTCTGTTATCATTGTAAACAGTCTGGAGCGGCCGCCATCTTGTCTCTCTGTGGGATCGAGAGACAAGAGGTGGAAAAAAAAAAGGTGTAAATGAATGAAAGGGGTAAGGCAGACCCCTCCGGAACCCCTAGGATTGATGAGGGGGCTATTAAAGTTCCCTGGGGGGTGAAAAAAAAAAATTGCGATTTTTCGCGGTAAAGGTGCTTCCTGGTACGTTAACCGGGCAGCTAACCGGCAGCGTAACGGGAGTCCGACATATTGTGTTTTTTGAACGTTTGTGATATGTGCACGTGTGGATTTTGTCTAATTAAGGTTAAAAAAATATATATATATCTTTAAGCGTGTTCTGGCGCGCTTACGTTTTGGGTTTGGTTTGCGCTGCAGAGACGATACGTCACGGTTATGCGATGCATCATGAGGCGTCTCACGGGCTACGTGATACGTCACTTAATAAAGAATATATTTTACAGCTATAGATATTAGCTTTTAAAAAACCAATGAAATTCACAGAAAAAACCATAGGTTATAGACCATATATAGTTAGGAATTTGCATTTACAAAACCTTGAAAATTCACTGAAAAAAACATAGGTTATAGACCATATATAGTTAGGGATTAGCATTTAAAAAACCTTATTTTATTTGCACAAAACCATTGAAATTCCATATATAGTTAGTTGCACTAACTATATATCGCGGACCCGCAATCCACTGCTAATGATGTCACATATTACATCATTCATGACATGGTCAGTGACATCACTGATGACATCACTGATGACATCTCAAATGACATCACTGATGACATCACTGATGACATCTCAAATGACATCACTGATGACATCACTGACATCTCATTTGACATTACTGATTACATCACTGATGATATCATTTATGTGATAATACATCTTCAGACTCTAATATAACCTTAGATACACTCAGTGTAAACAGGCACTCACAGACTGTCACACATCCATGGAGTTACTCACACACCTAGTCAGTCATGCAAAGAATCAATCACATCTCCATTTCCTCAACTATACAGTTATACACACCTTACTTATTCAAACATATACTAACACATATTTACTCTCTTATACAATCCTTGATACAAGTTCACAATGATTCATACAGCCACTCTCACATTCACTGGCTCTTATGTTCAGTTATTTATATATGTCAACTCTCACATGGAGTGTGTTTTACATATGTACTTACTTTGACATGTAGAACTGAGATATCCATTCACTCACCAATATACTCATGCACACAGTCAACTGTCCATACAGCTGTTTCTACATGCACTTTTGAACCCATACACCTAGGGAATCAACTGCTCACACATCTATGCACAGAGTTATACACCTCCCAGCCACCCACACACATACTCAGTCTCCCATACAAATACTTGGGCAACCATTCAATAACCCATATAGTTACTGATATAGCTACTGATTTAAACATGCAGCAGTTTACAGAAGAACATAAATAATGATTGCCAAATTAATACACTTTAATCACTAACCCATGCACTCAGTGAGACACATTTAATCATTCTCTCATACAGTCAGTCATGCACCTACTAAATCCTTCATCCAGACACTTATACATCCACTCATTCTTCAATATGTAAGACATATTTTAACTTTACAGAAACATACAGTCACTGGGTGTTGTCATCAGTGATGTCATCAGTGATGTCATTTGAGATGTCATCAGTGATGTCATCAGTGATGTCACTGACCATGTCATGAATGATGTAATATGTGACATCATTAGCAGTGGATTGCGGGTCCGCGATATATAGTTAGTGCAACTAACTATATATGGAATTTCAATGGTTTTGTGCAAATAAAATAAGGTTTTTTAAATGCTAATCCCTAACTATATATGGTCTATAACCTATGGTTTTTTCAGTGAATTTTCAAGGTTTTGTAAATGCAAATTCCTAACTATATATGGTCTATAACCTATGGTTTTTTCTGTGAATATATATATATATATATACATATATATATATATATATATATATATATATATGTATATATATATGTATATATGTATATATGTATATATGTATATATATATATATATATCATCGCTCCAGAGCACCAGGGCAATGCACTCGCAGGCGGGTGCTTTCCAACGTGAGGGTGCACCCACGAATTAAATCACTGCTCCGATATCCGGACCACTGGACTTGATGAGTTGTATTATGAACTGTTTATTTAGACATTTCAAGATGGCGCTCGTTTGGTATTAGGAGTCTGATTTCCAGAAACCTTTCTTGATTTCAATACACCGGGTGTTTAAATTGATTCGAAGACGGCGCATCGGTAAACATAGATGAAGGTTCTTTACCGAAACGCGTCAATTAATAAGATATATACTAGACTGCATTGATTGTAAGGTATATATTGTTTGTTGATGGAGTGTCCATTTGTTGGTGAAAATAAATAAAACCTAACGAAACTCCCCCGTGAGTGCCTTTTTTCCGGAAGGGAGGAAGTCCAGTGGTCCGGATATCGGAGCGGTGATATATATCGTTATATAGTTAGGATTATTTTCAATGCAAAATCTCAACATTCTATTGTAAATAACTTTGGCGCCGGTTGAGGAATCTGCCTGAAAATTTCCTCAAATTTGCCTTGCGGCACCCCGGTCCTTCCCTGCAAGTTTGGGGGGGGATTTGTCAAGCGGGGCCGAGATAAAAGGGGGGTCCCAAAACGTGTTTTCCCCATGTTAATTTCCATAGGGCGGTCGACCTCACTTTTTGCCCGAACGGCTGAATGGATTTCCACCAAACTTGGCAAAATTGTAGGGACTGGCAGCCCGATGTGCCTTTGCTATGTCTCAAGATATGTGTTCCAGTGAATTTTGAGTAATTTAGTTTCAAAATAATATATATATCTATGGCCGCGCCCCGGTAAGCGCACCAGGGAGCTAACCAGCGCGCTACGCGAGTTCGCGCGCGGAAACCTGATTGGCTCTCGGGTGTCTGTAAACATTCCAAACAGTCCGGAGCGGCCGCCATCTTGTGTCTTGGTAGGATCGAGACACAAGAGGTGGCAAAAACAAAGGGGGAAATGACCATAAGGGGGCAGAGTAGACCCCTCCTGACCCCCTAGGTTTAATGTGGGGGCTATAAAAGGGCCCCGCGGGGCAAAAAAATTTATTTTGTATTTTTTATTTGCGCGGGGGGAGCTCCCGGTACGCGCACCGCGGAGCGTACCGGGAAGCGTTCCATGGGAAAAAAGAATGATAGAGTTTTTAAAAAATGTAGCCTTTTTTTATAATTTGGAGGTAGTTCTAAAAAGAACTGTTTTTTTTCTTCTTTTTGTTGTTTTATATTTTTTTAATGTTTTTTGAACATTTTGTACTTTTTTTGGCTTTTATGAACTATTTTATATTTTTTTTGTTATTTTTTTGGGGAGAAACAAAAAATAGGGAATTGAAAATGGCTCAATTGGAGCAACAAAAAATCAGGAAAAAATTAGGGTTTTTTGGGGCAATTGTGGTTGTCACCAGCAAGGAGGATGAGCGTTATGCTCTGTTCACCATAGGAGATGGTCTTACCACAAAAAATACATGTAATTCGGAATTCCTCAAACCGTGGTTGTATGCAAGGGATCGTCTCCCTTGTCTCTGGTCCCGATGGAGTGAGTTGCTTTTTTTTGGAGGTGGTGGTTGTAGATTGGGGAGGGTTACTGGCCAGTTCTCTCACCTCTGCAGCAGAATAGTTGTTCGGATGCTTGCGCTGCATGTGCCTAATCATGGTATTATTACCAAAAGAATATTTTTTGTTAGGGTTCCCCCTTGAAAGTTCCATGCCACAGATTAGGCAAGTCACCTTGGGCGCATTGACTTTTTTCTTGCCCTCTGGGATTGAAAAAAACTCCCATACGATGTGCTGCCTTGGCTTGTATGGGGTATTGTCTTCTGGCAGCCACCTTCTCGCTTCTTCCTCCTCCTCCTCCTCCTCCTCCTCTTCTTGACCACCAATGTAATGTTGGGGTGGTCCTCTTGATGGTGGTGGTGGTGGTACAGATGCTCCAGCTGCTGCTGCTACTGTAGCCATTTTAAAGTACAACATTTTTCTCAAAGATGTTGAAACAGGTCTTCCTCAGTCAAAGGACAAAGTCAGAATAAGGAAAAAAGGTGGGGTCTTTCATCATTTGGAAAAAAAAACTGTCCTGAACCAATGAAAAGTGTTATTTTCAGGTCACATGACCCGGGCTTTCATCATTTAGAAACCAAAACTGTTCTGCACCAATGAAAAGTGTTATTTTTAGGTCACATGACCCGACGTGCTTACGTGACGCGCCCCCGGGCGTGCCCGGGGGCGCGTCACGTGGCGCGCCGCGTAAGCGCATCAGATGATTACGTTGCGCGATCGTATTCGCTCAAGTATTTCCGGGTGCGCTTACGCCGTGCGTATCACGCGGACCCGGCTACGCGATACTTCATGATGTTTTCGTTCGCGGCAATAGCGCTAACCGGACGCTCACCGGTGCGCGACCCGGGGCGCTCCGAATAAATGCGCTTTCCAGTGCGCACATCGGGGTGTGCCCCAGGAGCGCACCAGGGCAAAAAAAATATATATATTATTTTATAAATATACAATATAGGATTCATTATAAAAAATATTAAATTTCATAGGTTTGAGGCCCTATGTATAGTTAGGAATTAGCATTTAAAAAACCTATGAAATTCACTGAAAAAACCATATGCTTCACACCAGTTATAGTTAGGAATTAGCATTTAAAAAAACTATTAAATTCACTGAAAAAAACATAGGTTTCACACCAGTTATAGTTAGCAAGAAGTTTTACTCGCATAAAACCATTGAAATTCCCACGTTATAGTTAGTTGGACTCACTATAACTTGCGCATGCAATGCACTGCTGATGACGTCACATATTACATCACTCATGACATGGTCAGTGACATCACTCATGACATCACTGATGACACCATCCTTGTGACAGAGTGACAGACCTCCTTTCACTGTAATGTAACCCATGAAACACATATTGAAAAATATAAATTAAACATTTTTTAAAAATGGAGATACCTATATCAGTTACAACAACCAATTCAATAATTCCACCATCTATATACACATCCACTCATTCACCAACAGTTCTATATAGTCACTCATACATATACTCACTCATCCTATGTAGTGATTCACCTATACATCCTGTTACACACCGACAGTCATCCAAAAGTTACTCTCACACATACTCACACATGCAAGTAAACTATTGAACATCCATTTATTTGCATATACAGCTATACACACACTACCACCTTACTTCTAAGGAAACTTACACATACTTACTCTCTTAAGCAATCGCTTATAGAAACACATAATTATTTAAACAGGAACTCTTTCAATATCTCACTCTCACATATACTCACTTATATACATCAATACTCGCATATACTAGATTAAAACATATGTAGTTACTGATAAAGACACTAGTGAGACAGTCATTCACTCACTAACACACACATATACACACTCATCCACCCATACAGTCCTGCACATATGCTGTCTTCAAAACACATACAAAGAGAGAGTTAGTCATTCATGCATCTATGTGATAAGTAATACCCCCACGAATCCATACAAACACTCATACTGATACTAAAAAAACATCTAATAACCCATATACCTACACATGTACCTACTCACCAACCCATGCAGCCACTTAGACACAAAGTGAAACACTAATACATATATATAAATATTTAAACATTACTCACTAATATATGTATTCACTAAGAAACACTTAATAAGCCAGTTAACTAATCAATTTTTATTAAAAATAACATCCATTTAGACACTTATTTAAACATTTATTCTTCCATCAACTTTTACATATACATATATAAAACAAATTTATTTTTCAAAAAGACACACATTTACTGGATGGTGTCATCAGCGATGTCATGAGTGATGTCACTGACCATGTCATGAGTGATGTAATATGTGACGTCATCAGCAGTGCATTGCACGCGCAAGTTATAGTGAGTCCAACTAACTATAACGGTTTTGTGCGAGTAAAACTTCCTGCTAACTATAACTGGTGTGAAACCTATGGTTTTTTCAGTGAATATGTATATATATGTGTGTGTGTGTAATATACACTATCCTCGCTCTCCTTACCTTAAGGTACATTGATATGGAGGTAAGTATAGTAAATCTTTGTTTACCCCAGAAAATAGCCACTATTTTCTCTCTAAACACCAGTAGGACCATGCAAGCTGGTAATTTGAAATGGAGTACTCAGATTAAGAAAACACATTTATTTACATTTATAGAATGTTATAACTAAGGTAGTAGGGTGTTCTTGCACTGTTTAAATTAGAAACAACCAATAGCAACCAGACATTGTAGTTCAACAGCAGATATTTCAGAGGTTTACAAAAATAAGGAGACTGGGTTGCTTGCGCATACACAATTACACATAAAAATGTATGCAACATAAAACTTCTGTAAATAAATATCATTGGTCTGATATTCATTTAAAAATACTGGCAGGGCTATAAGGGACTTCGTCAATAAAATATTCTCCTCCAAGCACAGATGGGTTTGTGATTTGCTGGATTATTATGGTAAAGTAGAGACTGGTGTGAACACTGATTCACCTGCCCCTCCACCATCTTTGTTCTGTTCTCCAAGTGTAAATTGGACTAGTTTAATCCAGTCTGAAAAAGCCAAATTGATATATAATGCCTTCACCACATCATCTATAAATCCCTCCATATGGAGGGATTTATAGTGCAGGAAGGTGCCCCTTCCTGCACATGAACATTCCTGAAATACCATTTTGCAAAAACAAGGAGAAATGTAGCATTTCACCTCGTTTTGCCTACTTAAGGCCAGGATTTTTCAGGTCTTAAGTTCGGCGCTGCCACCTATTATCTCCGCCCTTAATAATAGGTGGCAGCGTCGATCACAATGAGTGTTGCGGTGGAATGCCCAAGGCAACACCCACTGCACGCCCCATTCACGTTAAATTTAGCGTGAAAGGGCCCTTATTCTCAAGGCAGCGTTAAGCCACTTAACGTGGCTTAAAGTCACTTTAAGTGGGTTAACGCTGCCTTGAGATTAAGGCGCAGACCCTAGCGCCATGGGAACGTCAGAAAAAGTGACGTTCCTGTGGCGATAGGGGCTTATGCCCCTATATGTGTAATATTAAAATCAGAACTTAGTGATTAAAGCAAGTGTTAGCCTCAACACCACATCCAGCTAGCCGGAAGAACAACTAGAATTCTAGGTGACTGTTCTGCTGGGAATACCGCACGCTATGGACAAAAGGCAGGGGTTAAATGGCTTTGCGAAAGAAAACACACAAACAGGACAGACAGCCTGCAAAGCGGCCCATAGGTGCACGCATAACTCACCGCACCGGGACACCACAAAGCCAAAATGAGGCCACAAAGCCGACCGACCACTGTGCTTAAGACCACATGACAAAGCCTACCCGGCCCCACTGAGCTCGGCTTTCTACCTCCGCCCAGCAGCATTTAGTAACTTTGAAGAGTGCAACAATTTATGTCAGCGACAGGTGCGGATCAAACCTTTCCTAAATCATGAATCTACTGCACACGGCTCGGAGGCGCACTGGTGGGAAGATCTGACATGGAAATGGAAAAAAGCGCGGGTGCGAGCACAGGCTGCAAATTAAAAATGTCAACAGCTGGCAAAGCATTAGGGCCCTGGCATGTAAATAAAGAGCTATTTGTGGCAGAGAGAAGCAGATAATGCCGCCCTTAGGCACGGATTTGGTCCACTCCATTTGGAATATGAGGTGTATTTTGGGTCTTCGCACGACCATAAATAGGGAAGGTTCACAGGAGAGCAACTAAGCCTATAATATGTTCAAAGAGCTCGTGGTCAGCTAATCTCAGATCAAAAGACAGCATTCTTTGCAGGGCAGGTAGTAGAACTACTATAGGGCTGCAATGACAGCAGCCCAAGCACGTTACGTCGAGCACTCTGATAGGTGGAACAGATTTTTAGCAAAGAAAAACTTTCGCACCTACTTAGGCACAGAACGGTATACACTGCAACAAGCATTGGCGTAGCAAATGTAAACTGGTCCTTTAAGAAAGAAAATAAAATAGGCCCCATCTACTGATTTGATGGCCGAAAAAAACGGCCTTTTAGTACTCTGGGCCACGGCGCCACTGCACCTGCTGCACTATTGATAAGCACTTCCCTGGCGAAAATCATTCTCCTCTCTGAAAAGCAAATGGAAAACTCCCCAAGCCGTCATGCCTAACAAAACACAAGTGCGCAAAAGTGTATACAACATGCCAAATAAAAGAAGTAACTGAAAGGAGCCCCCAGTGAAAACTAAAAAGTAAAGGGTCTGATTCGTGAGGAGACTTTGGCGCCATATGGAGATTTCACTTCAATGCAGAAAGTCTGCCTCAATTGCGGAGACTCTTTGTGAATTGTGCCTTCACACGGTTGCAAAAAATAGAAAATGTCTGATAGAAAGCTGAAAGTAGGCAGGGCCCAAATGTTCTCCGTAGACTAGGATTTGCAACACTTTCAAGATGTACCTCAGTCCTTTCACCAATTCCCCAGTGAACAGCAGTGGGTTTTGGAACAGACAATTTAGCAGACTTTCATGGAACGACAGTTAGACCTAAGAAAATGTACATTGAGCATTTGTGTGCCAAAGTGCAAGAAAACAAAGGGGCATATTATCAAGGCGGTTTCTCTCCGCTTTTTTGGCTTTAAAGGCCAAGAAAGCGGAGATAAAATTATCTCCCTATTACCTAGCTGTCGCTAACACCAGTTAGCGACAGCTTATAGGAGATAGCGACCATCTTGGGCCCCACTTTGCATGTCAGTGATATTTATCACTAATGACATGCAAAGTGGGCATGCCAAGATGTTAGCGACTGGAAACAGTCGCTAACATCGCTATCTCCTATTACCAACTAATGAAGATATTCGCACTAAGCGCGAATCGAATATCTCCAATAGCTAACACCTGCCCTGAGCAGTTCTTAGCCATGTTATCGAATGGGAGGTGGATAACATGGCTAAGAGCATTAGCTCGGTAATGCATGAATATCGCTGACTTTTCAGCGATATTCATGCAATGCGGCCGATTTTTATCGCATTTGCGATAAACCTCGGTAATACCAAGGTTTATCTGCGATCAAAATAACCTCAGCTCAGCGGTAAATTTTTGTCTCTAATCAAGCAATAGCGATAATTATCGCTATTGCTTGGTAATATGCCCCAAAATGCTTAAGAAAGACAAGTGAAAAGAAGAAACCAGCAAAGCATGCTCTATACTTCTCCAAACATATGTAAAAATAGAAAACTTTAATTTAAAAAGCAGAACACCGTGAATGCGTCACGTATGACGTATTTAATAGAAAGAAAGAGGTTAAATACTAAAGCAACTTTGAGTCCATCTGCTCAGGATGAAGAAATAATACGTACAGACCAAAAACACACTCAGTCGCGAACGGCCCTTGATAATCAATGTCCAATTTCTGAAAACGACTTCAAGCCCCAAAGTACTAACCATTAACATTTTATATTTCGTTTTTTAGATATTGTTTGTATTTACAGCAGGCCTACATGTTTAAGGTAAACTGAGTGTAGTATGGGAATGCACCGTGTAAAGTATGCATTTTTATTGGAAGGTAAACCACCGACATAAGTGTATTTCATTAGAAGATTTCCCAAAGTGTAAACAAAGAAGACATAAATAATTACTTGGCATATAAAATAAAGTTCGACATAAATCAAAGCATGTATCTGACCCATTCCTTGAGTTGTGGCCATCTCTTGTCAAATGACTTCTATTGTCCGTTCTTTTTGCGATATTTGTCTTCTCATGTTAAATTATTTCCTTATTTTATGACCCTTGTCCAACAAGTCTTCTCCATTTCGGGGAAATAAAAAATCCTGCCACTTATGATCCAAAATACAAAGTCAAATTCATTTTGGCATCTTCGCAACATTGCAGCTCAAGGGACTTAACCAGTTGAAAACTAGAAATACCTTATTTTAACACAATCTCAGACCATATGTTTCCATTTTCTGATCTCAAAGTGGACCCTTGAGCATGCTGATGGGATTGTCTGGGAGAATGCATTTATTCTTACTGGGGTGAGGTAGAAAAAATAAATGGAAATATACTGAAAGAAGTGGAGATTAGTATTGAGAGCAAATGTATTCCCCTTTGAATGTCCCATTTCTCTACACTGAACAAAAACGACAAATCCAATGCACAGGCCCTTTTACCGCAACTTCATGTGATGATTCTTGCTCATACAGAAGATTTTCCCATACACTCTTACAAGATAGCCTTTTTTGGGCAGGTGGCTGTAAGTTTTCTGATCCATGACGTGTTCACTTCAGAACAAGCATTGGCAAAGCTAATAGGTCTTGGCAATGGCCGAGCTATTGGCCTTGTCAATTTGAATGTCTTTCAGCCATGTTGTCTAACAGCACATCTGCTGCTCAGCATAGCTGAAAGTTACTGAAGAAAGTGATATGATGCAGCCAGTGCGAGCCACATCATAGCGATTTTGTGTGTTAAGAGGGGCAGGACAATAAACTCAACATGAGGGCGTAGACAGCGGCCACATTGGGTGTGAGCAGGCGCTGTGACGCGCTCTAGCTGCGCATAAAAGGGGACGGTCATGTCCCCGCGCAGCGGACGCGTTCAGCGGGCGTGCCGGATCTGTGCCGGAGTCGTTCCAGAGTCTTGCCCGTCTGCGCCCGTCCGCGCTTAATCTGCACCTCGCGCCAGGGATACTGTGTATTGCAAGCCGGATGGAGGTACTTATACCAGGGATGAGTAACTAAGTATCCGGCAGCTGTCCCTGCATTGTGAGCATCTCCCTCGCTATCCTCTGTGTGGCCCCTTTCAGTGTCTGTGTGGTAACATTTCACTCAATTCCCCAACCCCTATTAGAGCTCTTATTGAGCCCCCTCCCGTTAAATCTTCGGCCATTGAGCCCTCGGTTCATCGGGATCTTAAAATTTGGCATCTTAATGTTAGATCGCTAGTTAAGCATCACTCTGCAATCCATGATCTTATCTTGGAGGAGGCTCCAGATATCTTTTTCATGACAGAAACTTGGCTTCATGATGAGGCCACGGCTGCATTGAACTTAGCACTCCTTCCAGAATATTCTATCTACACTCATAATCGTAACTCAAGGGGTGGGGTTATTGCAGTGGTAGTTAAATCTTGCTACCCGTGTGTTTGGAAGAAACTGGCTATGGATGGTTGTGAGAGTGCGCATTTTTGTATCACTGTTAATCATCACTTCACTTTATCTGGGCTTCTGATTTATAGACCCCCCAGGTACTGACATTTCTTTTAGGAAGGCTCTTCCAGAAATTGTGAGATCTCTGGCAATGGGATCTGCCAACTTCAGTATCTTTGGCGATTTCAACCTCCATTTTGATCTGTGTCACACTCCAGCTATCAGTAGCACACTTGCAGATTTAGAGGCGCTGCAGTTAAATCAGGTGGTTACCCACCCCGCGCATGTGGGTGGACATATTTTGGACCCCATATTTACTAACTTGACAATGGCGAAGATCCAGCCGCCAATTCCAGTGGCCTGGTCAGACCATTCTCTGGTGGAGCTACTCCTCCCGGTTAGGGACCCCCTTCTTAAAACCGTGGATAGAGTCGTTCTTAAACGCCCATGGAGGAAATTAAAGCTTGAGGATTTTCATCGGTTGCTCGGCGAACATCCGCTTGGCCCTTTCAAGGACGTTGAGTCTGGTTATGACTTTTTCTGTGGATGGGTATCTCGGGCACTTGATTCCCTGATCCCTGCCACATGGAGTAAATGCCGCTCTTTAGAACCTAGTCCATGGTATGATAATGCCTTAGTGCTCCTGAAAAAATCCTGCAAACAAGCGGAAAGAGATTGGCGTAAAACTTATGATGCAGGGAAAAAAACGCAGTACCTAGCCAAAGTTAAACTCTACCATAGAGCCATCTGTAGGGCATGTGCAACCTACTATGCCCAAGAGTTCAAACGCAGTCCTAATCCTACGAAATTGATCTTCAAAGTTCTCAAAGACCTGACTGCTAAAAGAGTCCCTACAGCTGAGATATGCTCAGTGTCCCACTGTGAAGATCTCGCCACCTTCTTTTTGGAAAAAGTACATACCATCTATCGTTCCTTCCCTAGTACCAACTCTCTGAGCGAGGACCAGAGGCCCAATCTCAGTACTAATTTGATCCTATCCTTATTCCCCAAAATTTCGGAGGAAGAGTTCGATAGGTTGTCAGACAAAATAAAATCCGGGTCTCCCGCAGACCCGCTTAGACCCGTACAGTTTAGATAGTCTGCTGCACTATGTTTACCCCCCGTGCGCCAACTCATTAATCTGTCATTTTCTTCAGGGACAGTACCAACTAAGTGGAAACAAGCCTATGTCACCCCTATTTTGAAGAAACCCACTTTGGACCCTTATAAACTGGAGAACTATCGACCGATCTCTCTTCTCCCATGGGCTGCAAAGGTTGCTGAAGCCCATGCCAATGGCATCCTGACTAAACACCTTCAGACTGCCAATATTCTGGACTCTTCCCGTTCCTTGAGGTCAATGGGCCAAAATTTGGCGTTAGTTCCACGCTTTAAATGCTGCTATTTAGCGGCAAAGCTCTGGAACTCGTTACCAGCCCACATTCGTGCCATCGATCATCTGCTTGTGTTTAGGAGGGCGATTAAAACACATCTATTCCCTCCTAGACCCTAACGAGCTGTTACCGTTGGTATTCTGTGTGCTGCCTTTTCTCTTGCTGTGGTTGTTCTGTTCTTTCTGCCAGTCAAAAGAGCCAGGACGCCCCTTTGCTGGGGCAGCTGTGCGCTATAGAAGTTGAAATAACATAACATAACATAACAGAGGGTCAGCGTTAGCTCAACATCCATTGATTCTGAGCTTTCAGTAACTTTCAGCCATGCTGAGCAGCAGATGTTCTGCTACCAACATGGCTAAAAGATATTCACATTGTGAAGGCCAATAGCTCCGGCATTGATGAGATCTATTGGCTTTGCAAGGGCTTTTTGGTGTTGATGGGGTGATGCTGAACGAATGTGGAAGTGATAGTGAGAAATAGTTAAAGAGCTTTGAAGAGAAGGAAGGATGTGGTGTAACAGCCGGTGCTGCCAACAACGAAACTGGCAAACCAGGTTTGAACTTTGGGGTCAGGTGAACAGTTTGTGATTCTGGACAAATCACTTACGCTTCCCCTTGCATACAACAATGAATGTGTCATTGTGAAATTTAACTGGTGAGCACTAAAAGTGCTCCAGTACCATCGGCTAGTGTTAGCACTATGGCAATTTGGAGGATGGAACAAGCTCTCCATTGGATTGAGCAAAAAAGTAAATAAATAAATAAAATAAACAACAACAAGGGAGGTAGTGAGGGGACGGGTCAAGCAGGGAAGCAGGAAGCGTTGAGGAGATGGATAACCAAAGATGAGAGCGGGCGGGAGCAAGGAAACACTCCAGTACCATCAGCTTGTGTTTGCGCTATGGCAAGACAGAGAACAGAGCAGGTGCTCCAATACCATTGGATCGTGCAAAAAAATATATAACTGCTGTTCGTGTTTTAACAACTTTTTAAGAATTGCATTAGTTTATGCACACACGCATGCCTTTTAGTGGTATGTGTACAAGGGAAAGGGCCTGAAAACACAAGTGCTCCTATGGAGTTCTTGAAATCAAAACAACAACAAAAAAGAGCTCCACACCCTGGGAGAAGTGTAAGGAGACATGTACTTGGTCCATGTGTCATAAGAAGGCCAAACACAAGAAAAGGGCATGACACCCGTATTACCATAACTAATGGCATTAAAGAAAATGAGAGTGATGCTGAAGTTTACCGATGGGGTAGGAAATGGGCCGCCTGTAACCCCACAGATAAAGCACAAGACGTGTCTTCGAGAAAGCGCATGCACTGTCTAGCTGAGACCTAAAAAAAAATTGCAATTGCAGATAAACTTCATGATCTCATTTTAACCCCATAGCTACTTTAGGCATCACAGGACATTTTCTGCCCACTCAGACATTGTATTTGACAATTCTTGAGAGATTTCATAGTTGGTCCAAAGTGGCAAGTATTCCTACTGGCTATTTGTGCTTTTGCTATCCACCGCAAATATCCATGACACAAATCCCGAAGTGTGTGAAATCTTATTTTAGGACTAGAGCATTTACATGCTAAAACCTGGAAATCAGACATCATTGCCATGAGTTGAAAAGTGCCAAATTGTGTATTAATTTTTGGGACAATGACTCTTTAAAAAATCTGTTTTGGAATCTGCTAAATAATATTATCCTCTGTCAGGCAGGGCCAACCTCCATTCTACAAGGGCAGGTGTTGTTTTTTGTTCATACTCTAAGCTGTTTAGAACCCTTATAAATGGTATAATCATTAGATGTATTTATTTACAAAAAAATATCGGTTCAGTTCAGTTCAAAATGCTTTATTCGGTTTGTCAAACACAACCATATAAGCAGAACAATAAAACAATACTTTTGTCGATATTACAAGTTAAAATCATCAAGATTACGAAACTAATTGCAGCGCATAGGAAGAAGCATCATTATATACCGGAACGAGACCATCTGCAATACAGGGTATGCAATACATCCCTCTCTAATGTTATGCATATAATCCATACAATACCCCTGCTAAGAACATTTTCTATAGTATTTTAATTAATACATTACGTGCAAATCTCACAATAAAATGTTGAATGCAAAGCATTTAGTGCAAATCTTGCTGAATGCAAAAGACATCAATAAAGTGCAGTGTTCTTTCGTAGTCACATAATGTACAAAAAGGCAAAAACACTTCTCCTGCAGCAAACCTTCCTACAAAATTTAAAACTAATATAAAATGGAAATAAATTGTGTGCAAATTACGCCCTAAAATGTTAAGTGCTAAGCAGTTTAGGCACAGATTTGCTAAAGTGCAAAGCGCATAAAGTGTCAAGTGCTTCCATAGTTCCACATGTACAATCATGGTAAAATAAAATGTATCTTTACAATTTTATGTTTAGCTATGCGTAATTACTCAGAGAATTATGGATTTCCTGGCAGCTATACATTTCAATATATACGAAGCAACATAGAAACATAAATCTACACCTTCTAGAGAAGATATTAGCTTCATTGCCATTTTAGTGGAACGAACATTATATTTTAAAAAAATAGGTTTCAGATAAAATTTTCTATATGAATAATAAAACTTACATAACATTAAAAAATGGCAACAACTTTGTCTCGAAATGTTATCACATGGGCTTGCGGAGTTGGTGGTAGTTTTCATGTGCCGGAATGCCACTAAATGGTGGACAATTCCCAGCCTAAGGCGTGTTAAGACAAATCGATGGGAGTTGCGTGTCACTGTGGTTAAATATGCCTGGAAGCCTTTGCTAAGATTTAGTTCCTGATAGAAAACAGAAGTAGGAAGCTTCCTAGACAGCCTTTCTCTAACCTCCTTATTATATGATCAAAACGTTGTTTTTAGCTCTTTCTTTGAAAGTGATGTTGCAAACTCGGGTTCCAAAAGAATGTTGCATTCAAATAGGAGGTTATACCAATGGTGAATATATCTAAGCCACGGAATACGGGAAAAATAATCGAGCCTCAGACTATCTCTAATGATCGTTTATGTAAATAGCGTTTCAGTTTTCGACCAAATAGAACGCCATAGTGTCAAAGGGCGTAACGCAGCTAGATCCGATATATATATATATATATATATATATATATATATATATATATATATATATATATATATATATATATATATATATATATATATATATATATATATCATAAAAGGGTCTGAAAAAGAAATACACATTGGGGTAGGTTCACCATTTTGATAACATTAATCCACCAATTACTTATAGGGATGGATGGCACAATTTATTTGTTAAATTATTTCTTTAAATTGAATAGTAGCCTACTGTTTTTCAGATGGTAAATGTCACTTGCTGATCCTGAGGCTTGTGTTTCCAGATATTTAATCACCTATGTTGTTACCATAGTATGTAATTACTTAAGCAATTTTAATGGGCTGCAATTAATCTGCAACACTTCTGTCTTTGTAATATTTATCTTATTAGCAGACTTATTTGACACCGTATTAATAGTGTCAAGTATCAATTACATTTTCTCCTCTTCTGCTAATATAAAATTTGCCACGTTGTCCACTTATAATCTTCTTTGATTGTTCATGAATTTTTGGGGCTACCCTTATCAATGCTTTGTGGCTGATAAAGTGAGATGATTGGTCAACAAAGAGGATAAATAGCAAGGGGGCTAATGGATATCCCTTACAGGTGCTGCATTCTTTTGCAAGTTCTTCTACTGCGTCTCCATTAAGCCCTGCTTTAGACCCATGATATAGGGATCAAATCGATCTGGTGAACCTTAGAAGAAAAGCTATCACATCTAGGACCTTAATCAGGAATTCCAAGGTCACCAGATTTAATGTTTTTGCATCCAAAACAAGTTTATTAGTGGTAGGTGAGAATCCCCAGCTAGTACAATTTCCTGCCAATGATAATGAATGTTTAACCATAGTTATCTTCCAGGGATGAACATGTTTGTTTGTCATTCACATTTTTTAGCCATAATAGTCAATCTGATAGAAAGCATTTTCATTACGATTTTATAATCAACTTCCAATATTGTTATAATCCTGTATGATCTTCATTGCTTAGGAGTCCTTTCTAGTAATAAAACGTTTACTAAATTGCCCAGCTTGAAGGATTGTGGTATATCTACATCCTGCAATCTGGCTTTAAAGGTATAAACAATGAGGGATTCCATTCCCACTGGAACAGTTTATGCACTTCAAGCAACAGTCCATCTGATCTGGGCCTGTAGCCTTTGGTGTCATCATAACTCTTCAGTCTCTCCTATTTCCTCTTGACTTATTGGCTCATTTAAGATCTGCTTTAGTTCTTATGCTACTTTTTCCAGCCTTGCCTCCGGGGAAGCCTGCAGGCTACAGTCTCTTGGTAGAGTGTCATATACCATTTTAGAAATACATTAGCCTCTTTCTCAGGGTCTTCAAACCGTGCAGGTAACAGTGGTGGGGCCGTGTATGGGGAGATTCCAAGGGACGATGCAGAAGGAAAATTAATTATATATTTAATTTTCCCTCAGCATCATCCCTCAGAATCCCCCCTTACACGACCCCACCCCTGTTACCTGAATGGACTGCGGCTGCTTCTAAGAAGGCCCACTTCCCTGTCTTGAACGTTGCCTACATTGGTTCTTCTGTAAAGTTTTAGACTTTAGTCAATATATTCTTCTACCTTGTTATCTTCCTCATACACCAACTAAAACATTGTCTTTAATATTTACCATTTCCTTTTTTTACCAAAAAACGTATAACTTCCATCATTAGTCCTTAAAGTTTATTTAAGTTCTAACCTCTACAGGTAGCACTGCAATTTCCTAAGCAACTTTAAGTTATTATTTTCCCTGAACAACTCTATAGTCTCCTGCTTTCTTTTGATGTCAAAGATAGACCCCTAAAATGAGCTTTAAAAGCATACCATGTTTATCGAAGCTGAATTCATGGAGCTGTGGCTTGCAAAACAACATGGTGGCTCCAAAATAGTAGAACTCTACATTGGCATTCATAATCCATAAACACACTGTACAGTACAGGGCTCTTTGCCCCTTGTGATATGGCAGGGAGTCACTATGGCATACATAAATAGATCTTTACGCTGCTGACGGAAGCCACCTCTATACTTTAGGCTCTCGGTCTTGGCTGAGCATGGCCTACCCATCTGACCCGGATACGTCACTAGGTTACAGCAAACCAGCGCTGGCCCATCCAGGGTATGGAAGTATACCTTGGGAGGCTCCATGTTGCTGGTGCTGCTGGGCAACCTTGTTTCTCCCATGGCAGAACATGCTTCATTATCCTGTGGAGGACCAGACCTGATTGGGTGCACCAGATGGCTACCATCACTGGTGCTGTTATGTGGCCTAGTTGTTCCCAAGGAGGGATATGTTTTGTTGCCCTCCCACTGATGTCAGCGCCTTGATGCTCCTGGGCTAAGTTTGCGCTTTAAAAATGTTATATTCATTCATTTATTCATTTAGGTGAAGTTTGACCCCAGGATCACAGGCCTCACATGAGTGATTCCTGAGAAAGTAGCATTTAGTGGGTTATTCTTACTGTATTTTCACAGTAATCCTTGCTTCTACTAAGACTAATTTTAACATATTTTGGTGCAAGTCACAAGTCATGTACTTTGTCTCTTCTCCAGGGCGTTAAAATAACTATACTCCTGAAAAGCTATTATGAGGGGGCCTGATGAAACTCCTACTAAACCTGTGTGTGGGCAATATCTGTGCTGTATATGTTTTTTGATTGTTAGGGAACGTGTTAATGCACAGAGGCTGCAGATGCTCCCAGTCACTGTTGTTGCCTTTGCAGCAAATTAGGTCTTATATTTATTGATGCTGGGTGTGGCATCACCATATTTTGGGCCCTCTTTTAATACTGTGTACAGGAAGTGTGCTAATGCATACCCCTTGGACATGTAAGTACTGCTTGGGCACACGTGCAAGGGCCGGCTGAGCACCTTCTTGTGGATGTTAACTGTGGCTCTCCTTTTTTTTGTTTATGAGTTGACACCGTAGCCAGATGCGGTGCACTACGCGCTCTCCCCTGCCAGGAGACCGTCGGCGCCTGTGGGTCTTTGGTGGGGTCTGTGCCGTGTGTTACGATGACCCGCCTGGCCCCCTGGGTGTTGTGGGTTTCTGGTGGGGAGAGAAGGGTGGGTGCCTCCCTACTCCAGGGCAGGGAATGCATTCCATCTAGGTATCTGCCCCGCTAACCCAGCCCCGCCTGTTTTAACTTATATTTTACAGGGCACCTAATTTGGAGGCGCCTATTCAACTCACCATGCCAGCTGAGGCGATTTTCCCACAATAGGGAGGCGAGTCACAGCGCGATCCCGTGCCGTCTCAGTGCTCTGCACTAGATACAACTATGGGCACTGCCTATGTTGGAGCACAATCCAACACGCAGAGTCTGATATACATGTATGCTCTTATGCCTCGCCTTACCAGTCATCATTAGGTAGGTATGTCTGCTAATGTATGCTTGGGTACTTTACCACTGCAATAACACCATGACCACATATAGTAGGACATGAATGTTTCACCATGAGGGCGGACACCATGCCAGATGGATTTTAGTGAACTTTGAACAATGTTTTATCACTGTCTTTTAGCACATAATGAGGATGCATATTTCAGAGGTGACTGAGTGGGGAGACTCAAGCAACCATAGAGGAGGACTGATGTGAATTGTATTACTCCTTCTGCATTTTGTCTCCCTAGGTCCTCAAACAAACACTACCGAAGCAACTGAAAGTAGTGTCTCCTTGATGGTAGTTAGCTATTAGCTGCACCATTTAGTGTAGATATTTTTCACTTTTTCACATTATAGGTCCTGAAGAATTGCCACAGTATTTTTAACCAACAGGCAAGAAACATGTTGACCCTAAGAGCTGAGCATAGTTTCAACTGACCACCCCTTCACTGGGGCATTGCCACTCTATACGTTTTTAACAAGGTGGATTACCAGCCGGAATAAAACTTTATTTGGAATATCCAACCTCACTCACTGCCCTCCACCATATCTACACCTCCAAAGGCCACACACCCCCACTTCATCATATGGCAAAGGAACAAAAGATCTCCGATAAAGAGCCCCGTCGCGGGTGCCTGTTGGGCATTGCAGCGCCGGCCCAACGAGGAGCAGGTCCAGATGATGAAGCATGACACCTAGCTTGCTGGGTGTGTGAGGACCCTAGTTCTGCAAAAGCGGGATTCCCACATCCCTCTTTCTCCTAGGGCATTCTTCCACCACCTCCACCACCACTCAATTGCTGGCAGTTGGTTCCCACACCTAGACTTCCTAGGCACCACTCTTAAAGGAACAGTGTCTACTTTTTTGTTCGCAAGACATACCTCTCCCTCGACAAATTGCTTCTATCGTCAGATTGTGGAGAGTGTTGGTGAGGAAACATATCTAATGGACAGATTGTCCAGCTCCCGAAAACCACTACTGGAACGCGATAAGCAACAGGCACCCACCTCTACAAGCCCTACCATACAGACCAGTGTGACTCTCTTGATAGCCTCTGATGCATTTAATAATCCACCAGAGAAGCTGGATATATTTGGGGCCATCGCTAAGACTAGCACAGCACTGTATTCCAATGTGAGTACATAGATCATTTAACTAACGTTGTTATATGAAACTCACATGTTAGATAAGGTCACAATCAATAACCTGGCTCCTACAGAACTGCATCCTACAGAACGGCATCCTCCTGCAAATAAATAGGTCAAGCTCCTAACAGTAGACAAGAATGTAATTCTTGTGGTCACCTGGGTTTAAGGAGGCAGTGCATGGCAGAGAAAACATTGTAAAACGCACAACATAAGGCTATAAAATGTCACAATAAAGTGTTATTCAGGAATGCTTCAGCACTTCATTTTTGTACAGTTGAAGGAAACTTAGGGCCAGATGCATCAAGCTAAAAACCGGTCACATAGAGGCAGATTCGCGACCGGTATTTTTGCATTTGGCATGCATCATCCCAAATGCAAAAATCGCAAATAGAGAATTCGCTAAATTGCGATTGTTTGCATTTAAGGAATCTCAAATTGGGATTCCTTAAATGCAATGCATGAAAGTTTCAAAAATAGCGAATTAGCTAGTAGGGCACGCAAAATACCATGAAGTACAACTTCATGGTAATTTGCAAAAACGTTGAAAAATGCACTTTTGTGCATTTTTCAAAGTTTCATGTTGCGCACACACATGCCCTAAGGCAGAGGTCTTCAAACTTTTGAAGGTTGAGCCCCCCCAGCTGAATTTTTTTAAATGTCGGGCCCCCCCACTACCTGACAGAAATTTCTGGAATCTGGTACACTACATAATCGACCGCCACCTGCGTATCCCGGGCCTTATCTTGCAAAAAATGTCCAAAACAATGAGTTTCCTCCTTCTCCATGAATTCCCTCACTACCACTCACCAACAATGCACCTCATCTCGCTATATCACCTTTCCCGTTCGTGTGGGGGAAGCTTGCACTGCTAACCAATGCTCCATGATGTACATATATTTGGGGAGAGCTTGTAATGTTCGCTGAGTGTGAAGGAAGCGTAACCTGCTGCAGTCTGTTTCATATCTGCGCTGCATACATGAAGGATAATAGTACTGCTGTTGCCACACCCCTGGAATCCCAGCTCCTTTCATATGGGGGAAGCTTGCACTGCTGCCCCTATGTTCCACGATATGTATGTATTTGAGCAGAGTTTTTACTGTTCTCTGAGTGTGAAGGAAGTTTGTCCTGCCGCAAGCTGAATCCTAACTGTGCTGCATGCAAGAGGAATAAATGTACTGTTGTCGCAACACTAAGGAATCCCTTCTCTGTTTGTGTGGGGGAAGCTTGCAGTGCTGATGCATGTACTTTGCCTTTTCTCAGTTCGTGAGGCTATAGTGCACGGCTCCCTTTCTGTTCTTGCTCTGTACTTGTGAGCATGTTTACACTGCTCCTGTCCCTGTGTGTGAGGAAAGTCGGTCACAGTTTCCAATATAAGGAAAGCAGTGCTGCTGTATCTGGTGTGGGTCTGTGCAGCAAGCTTCCACTGCTGGAGACTGTCAAACCAGTGTACCGTATGAATGAAGGACGCTTGTCCTGCTGCCTGCGGTGCCACTCATGATTCACATCTGTGTGTGAGCGGAGCCCGTGCTGTTGCTCCTTAGACTGAACTTGCTGGAACCACTAATGCATGCAGTGGTTTGTGCAAAATCCACAGATTTAACTGAGAACAAAATGTGGTTTAATTGTAGATGTCCGTTGCTGAAGGCCCCTAAACCTGCCATTTAACAGAGACACCTTTTCCATGTGTTGAGTTGTGTTTGCGCCTCACCGAGTCCGCCTCCCGTGGGGTTCAGGCACCAGATGTGAGACAAAGACAGAGGCAGTGTGAGTGCTTTCACTTTGGTATCTCCCTACTATCCCTTGAGAGGCCCCCTCGCCTCTCTCCTCTCTCCATACATATAGATGCTGCTGTGAAATATACTCCTGTTGTTGAAATCCTGGCATAACGTGTTAATCACAGCTCAGAATCACGGCAGAGCCAACTCAGCCTATTATCCTTTTCAACAAAGGTAGCACTGTAGAACTTGAGATGTACACATCTGTAATTTAAAGTGCCTAGAAGGCTCAGTGCCGCGTAAGCGTGCTGTAGTCCTCTGCTACATGCCTGCCTTGTGCAACAGTAATAGGGGAAACAGAGCAGTGGGGTCATGTGTGCGGTAACATGTGACGTGTATGTTACTGCCTGTACATATCTGACTCATTCAAATCCGGGTGAGAATCCGAGGTGCGGGTGTGTCATGTGGCGCGCGGGAAAGAACGCTTACCTATGTGTGCGGGCTTCCCTCTGACATGGAAAATAATTCTGGGCCGCGGATAGTGCAGTGTTCAGGGTGTACTGCGCATGCGCACTGTCCTTCCTGAGGGACTGATCCTGTTGGCATTACCCCCTTTGTTTGCTTGTTACTGTTCTGCTCCTGTTACGGGGCAATGTGTATCGACAGTTGTATTTCTTTGGTGTGTTTGCTCTTGTGTGCTGTTTTATACGTCTAAGTGTCCAGGGTAGTATTTTGCGCACTGTGTGTATCTCCTAGAGTTGGGAGCATAAGGTGGGCAGGGAGCTAAGAACTTCCAAGAATCCAGAGTTTCCGAGGGTGGCTGAGAGAAGGGTTTCTAGATGCCCAAGGCTTCGAGGGTTAAAGGGTGTCCTTTCACTGCTGAGGTTATGTGAAGGTTGAGCATGTCTGAGATATAAGTTTGCTGTGATTCCTGCTGTGTCGTTATCCATACATAGCATTTCAGCTGTAGGAATTAACTTGGTTTGCTCGGTTGAAATTGCAACAGCCCCTCCCACGACCCCGTGTGTCAACCCGGGTTCAAAACAAGCAAAGGCAAAAGTCTGGAGTGCAGTTGACTCCCGAGTACAACGTTAAAAAAAAAACTGCTACAGTGAAAAATACAAAAATACGTTTTCTATATACAATGCATTTATGAGTTAAATAATTCAATGTGTGCTAATTAAGTGTACTATTGAGAAGTAAAATGGCCACTCATGTATTACAATGCAAGCACTCCATACAAGGTGAATGATACAACAAACTGCCAGTTTCATCAGGTGAGAGAGTAATAGTCTTCTGGAAGGAGCCACAGCCCACATTATGTATATTGTAAAGAATTATTAACAATAGATCTCATAGATAGCTATGCTGTCAAGCAAGACATATAAAGAATTTCGTGAGTGGAGTAAAAATCCTTATTGCTCTTTGCAAGTATAGGGCTTACTGAGGCATTTCCAGTGAGAAGCCGATGCACCTTTTTAATATGCTCGCTGACTGCTAGTCTTCTGATAGGATGAGAAGTCTGGAAGTGCTGGCCCATTTGTTGTACCCAGTGATTGTAAATCTGGAGTCAAAGATAGGAAAGGCCCATTTAATCAGCTGGTGTGCACCAACATATTCAAGCCAGTAAGTAGCCTTTTACCCAAAACTGTGTTATTGTGTTGACCAAGCAGATGGTCCTGCGGTTTATATACGCTGCTGTGTATACAGGTTGTTTTTGCAGTTTGCATTATCCCAGGATGTCCTACTTCTACAAACAGGCTGCTGAGGTCTGTAAAACATAACCCTACAGCACATGTGATGCTGGGGCGACCTGATAGGGCTCCAGCTCAGCATTCTATTTCCAGGCCCCCAGGCCGCTACCACCTCTGTCATTACCCATAGTCCGAGACAATGACTGCAGGCCAAAACCACACTGTTACTAAACTTGAAGATCTCAGACGATGCTGCAGCCAAAACTCACTGGTGCTGCTATAGACATCAATGCAAACAAGAAACCAGGGCACCCTGCCGCCTAACTGGGTAGTAAAAGACAGCCATAATTGGGGTATCACTGCACCTGCTGCACCAATGATGGCTGTGTCATTGCTTGTACCCCACGAATGTCCCCTAGCACTGAAAGTAGGACAATAGCCCATTGCCTTCTCTTATGAAAATTCAGAGTCCGAGAGTCCGGGCTGACACCCCTGTGTGTCAGTCCGGGCTGAGACAGTTTCCCCGCACAGCTGCACCAGAGTATTTCACAGGTCATTAAAAGACAATTTCCATGTTAATGAGGCTTTGATGGTTTTCACCCCTTCTTAGGGCCCCTGAAGCCCCACTCTGCCGTTTGCTTGAAGAATAAAAAAAAAAAAACACCCCTCCCGAAATTTGACTTTAGGTGCGCCTCAGCCTGCTTGTGAGACAAAGGTGAGATTTATGGGTGGAGTGCGCGCCCCCCCTGAGACGGTGTCAAGCCCCCCCAGGGGGGCGCGCCCCACAGATTGAAGAACTCTGCCCTAAGGGCATGTGTGTGCGCAACATATGTGCACAGATCAAATTCAGTGTTGCAACAGGGTGTCCTTTGGACACCCCTGCACCCTTGAACTCGCAATCTCAATTTGCGAATCGCTAATTGCGATTCGCAAATTGAGATTGTCTTCCCATTCATTCCTATGGGCCTCTAGGCCCATACGAATGAATGTGGAGGTATTTATTAATTGCGACTCTCAATTTGCGAGTCGCAATTAGGGATTTTAAGAAATCGCTATTTTTGTAGTGATTGCTTGTTGCATAGCATTTTGCTATTCCTTATTAGCGATTCCTTATTTTTCGCTAATAAGGAATCGCAAAATGGATGCTTAATGCATTTGGCCCTAAATCCACTGACATTGTGAGCAAGAATGCAGAAAAATCATACTTCTTGATTTTGCAACTAATATCATGTTAACATAATTTTCCTGGGTGCAATGTAGGACTCAGACCATCTTAGCCTGAACTCCAAATTATTTGTTAAGATTCAGCTATGTCTATGCTGGTTATGAGACAAATATATATAAGGCTGTTGAGGAACAAAAGTGTTCTGGCTCTTTCTGTTGGGATTGAAAAGCACTCTGCGTGGTTGGAAATATGTACCCCAACCCTGAATAACCAACTGTACAGATCCTTATTGCAGATTTTATTTTTGTCACAAGTGAACACAAATCATGCCTGTGAAGGGTACAGTGCAGGGACAGAGTAATACTGCACAGTGCATGCCTGGGAAGTACCAGTGGTGTAACAGAGGCTCCCGCAGCTCCCACGATGCGGGTGCCCCTAAGCTCCCTGGGGCCCCCTCAGCACAGAACTCTGGCTGGAGAGCTCAAGATTTTGTAGGGTGGGGGCCCCTCCACATACCTTGGAGGAGACCCCCTTAAGCTCCGTTACGCCAGTGGGAAGTGCATGTAATGGGTGTATGTATGGCTGTGAGGAATACATTACATGAGAGATGCAGTGAATACGCAATGAAAGCATGTGCTAGGTTCATGTGTGCTGATGTGAAGTACAATGCATGAAAGGTAAAGTGTTGTACCACGCACACATACATGTGTGTGCTGGCAGTGTATGTGTTTGTAAATAACACACCATTGTTAAATATAGAAAAGCTTAAGTGCTGACCAGTGCAGGCAGTCTGAGTGTGTGTGCTGAATGTATGTTATCATTTAAGAGTACAATGAATGGTAACACTGCTGGACAGTGTGTGCTGTGAATGTACACTAAATAAGTGAGACTGCAATGGAAAATTACACGGAGGACCCTGGGTTCCATTTTGGGAAGCCCACGCCTGCCTTTTGAAGACTTGTGAAGGAGAGGAATTCCCTCTGACAGATTTGTGTATTGCTACATTCCTGTGAACGTCGCACCCTCATTGGGCTCCAGTCGGGAGCTGAAGAAAGGATTCCCCCTTCTGTTGGGTAAAGACAACTTACAGTGTTTTTGTGAATTTAGACCTTCTGTGACAACTGAGAAAACGTTGCCGGCTTCACTCAGTAGAGAGAGCCTGCTCAACCAGGAGGTGCCAAATGGGCTGCGAGCAGTCCGAATTTGCTGAGTGGAGCCATACTCGTGGATGCCTGTGCTGAGCGCATCTACTGCACTCTTCCAGGCTGCAAGATCGAGTACGATGTGAACTCAGCCAGTTGGGCCTCGGGAGATTCGTTGCTAACGGTACTGCTGCACAATAGACACTTTTGACTAAAACCTGAAGAGTCAAAGGGGAACTCCTGAGTAAGGCCTACAAGTGATCATTACCTACATCAGCAAGCATGTGCAGTCCTGTCAAATGAGGGTCTGACAGCATATTTGACCCATAAGACACACAATTCTGGAGTGACCAACAAGAACTTAATCAGTACTGAATGGAAGCTAATGTGTCACTATTAGATTGTAGTCTGAGTTGAGCTTCAGAGTTGTAATGGGTCTGCAAACGAGGCTTAGAAAATGGAAGTGGATAACTTTACCTATTACCAACACACAAGGTGCATTTTTAAATGAGTGCTTACTAGAAGGGTGAGTTTGTAAAGGTGCTGTAGTACTTGTCGGGTTACGTTTTAAATAAAATCAGTTGTTTTCGTTTTTTTAGCCTTCGTTTGCACCAAATCAATATTTTATTGACAAATAAAACCTAGCAAGTGTTGTGGTGCTTTTTTATGCTTTTTTGATTTGCAATACAGGTACTCATTTGTATCAATATATGGAATGCATTCCTTAGAAGAGGAAGCCTTCTCATTTCTTTTTATAGATAAACCCAGGCAGCTGGCAGTAGCTTCTCCTGGTAGGAGTGCTACCTGGCGGTGACGTGGGGCAAGGGGAGGGGCAGGGTGGCAGGTAGTAAACATCAGAATACGGATGAATGCAGGTAAGTTAACAATTAAATCAATAAAATGGATTTCGTTGCACGCGCTGCGCGCACAACGGAATTCGTTTTTTTGATTTAATTATAGAATGTGAAGTAAAAAAAAACATTTAGTGTAACTAATCCAAAATAGGATGTTTATTCTTTCTCTTCTTTTTTTTTTTAAATAAAAGTTTTTTATTGGAAACATAAACAAATCAGAGTCGTAATCCAACAATTTGCACCTCACAATATATAAAAATAGCACACAAAAATGATTAATCAAGGTTCATAACAATATAGAAGTCTAACTCAGGCCGTAGCCATATCTGCCGTGGGGGAGCGACACAGTTCACCACTGGAAGTCTTTCAGAGGCCCCACTTTAGTATTAAAATAAGAATTTCACGTCAAAATCAAGTCAGAGTCAGAAATCTAGTTACAAACAATATGGCAAAACGGAATAAAATACAGAATTACCAAAAAGGATATCAATACACATTACGATGTAAAAGTCTGGTTCGGTCCATGGCCAGTTCGACAGTAGGAGAATCACACAGTTCACCCCGATACTTATTCCAATGACCCCACTTTTTATCCCACTTTGCAGGGCAGCCCGAAGCTTATAGATAGTTTTTTCAGCCACATACATCTGTCAAGTTCCGCCATCCATCCCACCACCAGCGGTCCATCAGCAGTACCCCACTTCATAGCAATCGCTCGTTTAGCCATCAGGAAACCTAACGCTGCCCACTGAGTCGCCAATTCGCTCAAGTCCGTGGCTCCCCAAATATTGAGAACACCTTCTTTCTGTGACAGTGGGACGGGTTTCCCTAAGGAGCTTCTCATCTTTCCAGCAATACCTCCCCAGAAGTGTTGTATTACCGGACAATCCCATAACACATGATAAAAGGTACCAATCAAG
Source organism: Lissotriton vulgaris (assembly GCF_964263255.1). Taxonomy (NCBI): domain Eukaryota; kingdom Metazoa; phylum Chordata; class Amphibia; order Caudata; family Salamandridae; genus Lissotriton; species Lissotriton vulgaris. Next base: position 1,530,430,372 of record NC_141689.1, read on the forward strand.
CCACACCCCGTAAACACAAAGTATCCTGTCGCCTCCCAATTTTTGCAAGCAGAGGGGCGGACATATAAGTCCTGTGTAGAATCTTCAGTTGGATTAACCTAAATCAGTGATTAATCGCTGTCTCTCTAGGGGACATCAGGGCCGCTTGTCACTCTCCCTCATCCAACACGCCCAGATCTGCCTGCCATTTGTCTCGTAGGGGTTGAAACTTGTCAGGGAGGTTGTTACAGAGTTTCCGGTACGTGCATGATATGGCCTTCGCCAGGAGGGGTTCTGAAAGGATTCTGTCTTCAAGGGGGGAAGATTCAGTCAGTGAGGCAGTGTCAGGGATGGCAGCGAGGAGAGCGTGTTTGATCTGAAGATAGCGAAAGGATTCAGTATGTGTGAGTGCATATTTGGCTTGTAGGTCTGCAAAAGTCAGTATTCTTCCCTTGTGCACATGGTCTCCTATTGTCGAAATACCTATTTATTCTTTCTCTTCTTCTTTCAAAATTTCAACAACAGCAAGCCAATGCATTTCATTCCATTACCATTTGGAACTTCATCAGGCCTGAGATTAACATGAAAAAAGACAAAAAGTATGAATAAAACATACACACAAAAAGACAACTTAAGACTCCTTAATATACAAAATGACAACAATATTGAGATAACAATCAAATATGGAATGGCACTTGGACACTTAGGCATAACTCACATTATAAATAAAAACAAGAATAACAGATACAGTAATCAACAAAGAACTACTGCTACAGACAAACATTAAAAAACACTTAGAGCTATTATGCAAAAAATATATCCACTGGGAGCAAAATGAGAAACCTTGCAAATCGTTGTAATATAATTATGTAATATAAAATGACATAACCCATCAAAATTCTGTCTGTCTTTAAATTTCAGTCATACAATGAGTTTACTGAGTACGTTATATTCAATAGAAGCATGTCTACTTAAAATATCAAATCCCATTAAGTATGACCCCTATTTTTCATGATGGTATATTCAGTTTCATTAAGGGTGTAATCATAACAGCAAAAGGGACATATCCTCAAGTCACCAACACCAATAGTAAAGCGACATGTCCCTCTAAATAAAGGAAATATAAGAAAAACTCTCACCTTAATATTGTAGAGCGCTAATATGTCTCTTTATGTGCATATCGGATCTATAAAGTTCCATCCAAATTATAAAGTTTTTTAGAGAACAGATTTGAAGAATATTATCATTATCCAGGATATTACCATCAAAATATTTTATATAAAGTCTTCCAGAGGGTACCTGCATATATTTCATAAAATGAATCCCAATGTAGCAATTCTTAAAACTTAGTATGATTAAAATTACACAACGGAAAGGAAAGACCCAATGATAAAACACAACAAAACTTGAAGAACCTAATAATAGAACAAAAAAAAAGTAGTACACTCTAACAGACCGCAAAGTCCTTATAAAACGACACATAACACAATTGTGAATTTCCATAAATATTACATATAAGAAATGCTGCATCCATTGAAAATCCCCAACACATGTGCACATGCACCCTTTGGTGTGATTAAACAGATCTCAAAATAGAACTACATAAAGATCATTAACAAAGCGCCAAACTCCAAGATGGAAAAAATGCCATATAATGTAAAAAGGTTCTAATAAGCCTAATTACTTTAATAAATACACAAACCCACAATCAGGCATAACGAGCAAGAATAAGCATGATAGTGCAAGGGACTATACACTTTGTTTATACTCTGATTGAGGTGTGGTCGTCTCAGTCAGCCTTTGTTTCAATTGTTTGTGCTCTATAAGTAAGGTATGTCCAGTCCTATTTGAACAGAATATATCTTCCTCAATGGAAGAGAAGAAAATTAGGAGGCAACGTCTATGTCAGTTCATTCTCAATTATTTCATAAGCATCCTTAGCACTTGGAATATCAAACAAAACACAACCATCAGTAATACATTTATATTTAGGATTTTCTTTGTTAGTTAAAAATTATAGAACCTTTACTCTTCCACCAGAAAAGTGAAGCCAGCTAACACTCTAAAGGAGGTGACTAAGCACAAAAAGGTATGGGCTGGTGGCTGTGCTTTTTTAAGTTTGCCTTAGTAGGACAGCTATCTGCAAGCTCTACTGCTTTCAATAAACAAAGAGGAGGTGTTGGGTCAGCCCCCTTTAGCTATTGCTTTGATACTTAGTCAATCACATCATGGACTAACCCAGAGGAGAACACATTTCTCTTGTTATGCTATCAGTTTTTTTGTGTATCATTCCACCTCCTAGTGAGTGTTCTCCTTGCCATACATGAGTGGCTAGTCAGTCAGTCAAACAAGCTTTATTCGACAAATAGTCATATTAGCACATAAAACATTTGTGTATATGCATCTAAAAAATCCTGACAATAATAAAATAAGCTTGTTTAGCCATATGAACAATTATATATATATCATTAGAATATAACAAAAAATCATTATTTATTCTGGAGGAATCACTATAACCTTTAGTCAGGCTCTAGCACATGATATCTTGGTTCAAAAAACATCTTGCAAGGAAATTCATACAGAGACAATATAATCACATGCCCTGAAAAATGTTTTTAATTCAACCTTACAAACACTGTTTTATGCAGTGCTTGTTTTAGTCCTAATTATCCACATCCACCCAAGATATTTTGCAACTGCTATAGAGGTAGGGGGTGCGGTATTAGTGCATAGGATTCTTTCCGCTACCTTACTACTTTTTATCCCCATGTCCTTACATATACGGCACAACCAGACCCTTCATGGTACAAACAAATAGCATGTGCGCAACTGATTCATTACATGCCTGGCAACTGGGGCACCTACTATCGCCTGCCTTGTTCCACCTTGAAGTAAAAGACCCTAAGGGCAGAGAGCCTACTCTCAGCTGAAAATACAGCTTCCTATCCAGTGGTTTGGTGATAGAATCTAAGCATGGGCGTAAAATCCGTTCCGCTCGCGGATTTTGCGGATTTTCGGTAAATCCGCAATCCGCGAACTCTCGCGGATTTACCGAAAATCCGCAAATCCACGCGCTGTGGATTTTTTGCTTGTGTTCGCACTGCTTGCGGCCCGCGGCACGGGCAGCAACAATCTCGCACTCGCGAAATTACAAAAATTACAATTGGGGAGGGGTGAACGAAGTGGCCCAGTCTCCAACTTCCTGTTCCTGTCCAGCAAGCTCCTCCCATTGGAGTGGGGTGAAGGAAGTTCCCCAGTCTCCAACTTCCTGTTCCTGTCCAGCAAGCTCCTCCCATTGCTTAGTCCATTTCCTGGCCACTTTGAATTCGATCTTGACTGAGAAGGATTACTTTTTGTGGATGCTGCTGGATATTTGGATTTGAGGCCTTTTGGATTACTTTTGGATTCGAAATTTGATTTCACAAGTAAGTTGATAAGTTGATGTTGTTTGTTTGTGGTGATTTTTGTGTGTGTTTTTCGACTTTTTGGGGTGGTGTTGGGGGCTGGCTATGTTGGTGGGGGGCCATTTTGAGGCATGGTCCTGCAGGTCCAGGCCATGTGGATGGGGTCAAGCGGCCATTTTGAAGTCAGGCAGTGTGCTTTGTGCCATAGGCACACCCAGTCTGCTCTGATTTCATTCATTACGCCCAGGGGGCCTAGAACTCCAGCAGATTTACCGAAAATCTGCAAGATCGCGAGCTGCGGATTTTTTTGCTTGTGTTCGCACTGCTCGCGTCCCGCGCAGCAACAATCTCGCACTCGCGAAATTGCAAAAATTACAATTCTGCACATGAATTGAAAACCACCAGCAGGCACCATAATTAATTGCAAGGAGTCCATTTTGTGGGGGGGGGGGGTGGGGGGTGGGGGGGGGTGAAGGAAGTGCCCCAGTCACCAAGTTCTTCCTGTTCCTGTCCAGCAAGCTCCTCCCATTGCTTTGTCCATTTTGAATTTGATCTTGACTGGGAAGGATTACTTATTGTGGATGCTGCTGGATATTTGGATTTGAGGCCTTTTTGACTTTCTTTGGATTACTTTTGGATTAGAAATTTGATTTCACAAGTAAGTTGATAAGTTGATGTTTGTTTGGGGCATTAGCTACAATTTTGGAACTTTTTTCAAAACATTAAGTAAAATATTATATAGTGGCTACTGGCTAGCCACAGTATCCAGTTGGACCAGGCTTAGTTATGGGTGCATGATACAACTGTTTTGTTGAATTTTAACATGATTCTGCCGAGGGCATGGATGGCATTGGATTGTGGTGATTTTTGTGTGTTTTACGACTTTTTGGGGTGGTGTTGGGGGCTTGCTATGTGGGTGGGGGCCATTTTATTGCCTGGTCCCGTGTGAGTGGGGGTCTAGGGGGCATTTTAAAGCCAGGTTGTGTGCTTTGTGCCATAGGCCTGCACCCAGTGTGCTCTGATTTAATCCATTATGCCCAGGGGGCCCAGAATCGGTCTGTTCGCGGATTTTGCGGGTTTTTCGCCACGTTTGCGTCGTGAAGTAACAATCTCGCACTCGCGAAATTGCAAAAATTGCAATTCTGCACCAGAAAACCACCAGCAGGCAGCATAAACCTTCTTAAACTTGATGGATGGCATTGGATTGTGGTGATTTGTGTTGTGTTTTTTGACTTTTTGGAGTAGAGGTTGGGGGCTGGCTATGTTGGTGGGGGCCATTTTGAGGCATGGTCCTGGCCATGTGGATGGGGGTCAAGCGGCCATTTTGAAGGCAGGCAGTGAGCTTTGTGCCATAGGCCTGCACCCATTTTGCATTGCTTTCACCCATTGTGCCCAGGGGGAGTCAGTGGTACATGAAACTACAACCCTCTCTGTGGGCTCGCTTGGATCAATGTTAAATTCCTGTTTCCCAAAAATTTAGCAATTCTTATTTTTGATATTTCCATATTGTGGTGTGCACGTGTGTATTCATAAATGCCTACTTGCAAACTATTAATTGAAGCGCTACATATGCAACATATATTTAACTGATGTTCCTCTGTCTTTGTTTGCTTTTAGGTGCACAAAGTCAAGAACTCCGCATCATCGTTGAGCATCAGTGCCAGGAAGAAGTCCTGCTGCGGCCTGCTGTTCCGACATCTGAAGAAGATGGCTCCAAAAAGAGGTGCCCGTAGCTCCTCTTGCAAGAAAGATGTCTCTACTAAGGAGAAGAAGAAGCAAGTGGCACCACTTACCAAGGAGACTGGTGCCTCGACCACAACATTTTTGTGGAAAAAACAAAAGTCCACCATGAGTGCTGCACAGGTAGCCTGTTTAGTGGTTCAATCACCAACGACCAGTGATGTTGGCTCATCGCAAGAAAGTAGCAGCACACAATCAACACAGGTTGTAACTCATCTCACAAGTACTATTCAACAACCAAAGCCGCAACAACAACTGCATGGGCTACTAGTACAAGCACAAGTACATGCGCAAGGAGCTGTCCAAGGAGCTGTCCGAGAAGGAGCTGTCCGAGAAGGAGCTGTCCGAGAAGGAGCTGTCCGAGAAGGAGCTGTCCAAGAAGGAGCTGTCCGAGAAGAAGCTGTCCGAGAAGGAGCTGGCCGAGAAGGAGCTGTCCGAGAAGGAGCTGTCCGAGAAGGAGCTGTCCGAGAAGGAGCTGGCAGAGAAGGAGCTGGCCGAGAAGGAGCTGGCCGAGAAGGAGCTGGCCGAGAAGGAGCTGGCCGGGAAGGAGAAGGCCGAGAAGGAGAAGGCCGAGAAGGAGAAGGCCGAGAAGGAGAAGGCCGAGAAGGAGAAGGCCGAGAAGGAGAGGTCCATGGAGAGTTGCAAGTAGAGGTCAGTGAAGAGGCCCATGTAGCGGCGCATGGAGCGGTGCAAGTGCCCACAATGGTTGTTCTTCCAGAAGTAGGGGCACAGGAGGAAATTGACTTTGGAGCCGGGGTATCATGTCAGGAAGACGAAGCCATTCCTCCTGATGATTCATTTTCTCCAAGCTCCCCAGCAACGAAAAGATCAAGGAAGGTGTGTAGAAGTTCCTCTTCAAGCCCCGCTCCATCAGATGATCTGGATCTAGATTGGCAACCATCTCCGACGTCTGAGAGGGAGGCACACCATGAGCTGAGAAAGGTATCAAATGTTAAAAGGAAGGGCCCCGGAAAGCTCATACCTATGGATCCGAACGTCGGACTCCATGAAGTGGTGCATTCTGATGTTGATGAACAGGATGACAGCAATGGCCTAGTCATCACACGCGTCATTCCAGCCACACCGGCCATGCAGCAGACAGACATTTATACCCTATCCCGACGTCATGCTGAGCGTGACCCTGGCGACGTGGCACTGGTAGCACCACCAACGCAGTCAAGTAGTACAACAAGTTCAACAAAACCTACAGCTCCCATATTTTCTCCCCAGAGGGGACCTCCATCCAGCTCGACTCCCTCAAGTAGGGTTGCTGCAATAATTGCACAACCCAGTAGATGTCTGTAAGGCTCATCCACCACTGCTTCATCTGGCATTGGCAGTATCACCTCGTGCGGCAAAACCAGAAGTTTCCAGTCGCCAGTTTGGAACTTTTTTAGTGTCCATGCAAAGCATGATTACATAGCCATTTGTTCCATTTGTAAGACTAGAGTTAGCCGTGGTAAGCCTGGTACCAACTATGGTACCGTAGGCCAGATAGGTCATCTTAAAAGAAGCCACGGTTTCGAATGGTATGCGCACCTAGCAAACATCGAGGGAAAGCAATCCCAAAGGGCAAGTGGCCAAAATATACCCGTACTAGATGTTTCATCTGAAGATGACGGGGAGGTAGAAGCGTCAGACATTTGTCCGGTTGCACCCAGTACCCAGTACCCCTGGCAGCACCACACCCTCCGCAGCACATAGGAGGCACACTGAGAGTCTGGGAGACACACCAATGCGGAAAATGTCAACACTGAGCACAACTGGGTCAAAGAAGTCATCAGCATCATCCAGTAAATTTGTCCAGCGCACCATTACAGCCATGTTCTCCTCAGATGCGCCATTTCAATGCTACCACCCAATTGTGCGCCTGTATAACACTAAGCTGGCTAAAATGCTAGCGGTGGACCTTCTCCCTTTTTCGTTTGTCGAAGGTGTGGGTTTTCTTGAACTCGTGGCAACACTGGCCCCTAAATGGAAGGTTCCTAGCCGGTTCTATTTTGCCAGGGTTGCTGTTCCAGCACTACATAAAGAGGTGCTTGAGTTGATTGGGGAAGCTTTGCAGAAGAGTGCTGTTCACACTATACACCTGACAACAGACATGTGGGCCAGTTGCCAAGCCCTTGATTACATGTGCATCACTGCACACTGGGTCTCTTTTTCAGGGGTTGCAAAACAGATAAATGCAGGTGGTGACTTGGTCGAGATTTTTAAGGGTGCTCGTAAACATGCAACATTAGCCATGTTTGGCATGGAGAAAAGTCATACTGCAGACAACATTTTGGATGACTTTAACAAAAAGGTCTCGCAATGACTGCCCCCAAGCAAATGCAAGGTTGTTTATGTTGCCACTGATAATGGCAGCAATGTAGTTAAGGCCATGGAGGACGGTGACTATTTCAGAGTGGCGTGTTTGGCGCACTGTATAAACCTGGTCGTGCAAAAATTCTTGAAAAAAAGAACTTGCAGTCGACAAAATACTGACCATCTGCAGAAGAATATGCACACATTTCAACCATTCTTTTAAGGCCCGGAAGGAGCTGAGGCGCAAGCAAAATGAACGTAGAATGCCAGTGAAAGCACTTATCCAGGAGGTGGCAACACGTTGGAACTCAACCTTCTACATGCTTGAGCGTCTGCATGAGCTGTTTCCAGTAGTCAATGAGTATGTCTACAACCTCGGTGGTGGTACGACAGAAATGATGCTAGCGGTGGAGCAATGGCAGCTAGTTAAAAGCCTGACAGACATGCTTCGTCCTTTTGAGGTCTTCACGCGTGAAGTCAGCAGGGAGGACTGTAATTTGGGAAAAGCTTTCCCATTGTTGCTGAAGCCTAGTTAGCAATGAACGGCTTGTAAATATCAAGAAACAACAGCACTACATTTGTGCTACTATTTTGGATCCACGTTACAATAAGGCATTGTTTGGCAAAGTATTAATTCCTTTTGAAACATCAGATGTTACAGAGTACAAAGGTTGGCTAGCTCAGTCAGCCATTCGTTTTGAGAGAGCGGAAGGAAACTGTAGGAGAAGACAGTACTACTAGTGAATCAGCAGGCCATCAGGCGTCCCAAAAAAGCACTTCTGCATCTGTGCCTGTGGCAGAAGTGAGTGACTTTTCCTCTGAGCCGTTAACCACACCAGCAACCGTATCATCTGCACCAGGCCCAGGCGATATGTCTGAAGAGGATTGGCTAAGTCAGCTAGGGTTTACTTGTCCCAGAAAGGACACAAAAGTGCAAAGTACAGGAATCCGGGAGAACATTGTTTCAATGGTGCAGGCCTATCTGGATGACTCAACAGCGGTCAATATTACTGAGGACCCATTGGCGTATTGGCATGGGAAAAGAAACATATGGCGAGAGCTCACCAAGCTGGCTATCAATTACTTGTCTTGCCCACTCGCAAGCGTGTCTTCAGAACGTGTTTTTAGTTCTGCTGGTGGGATTGTGACTTCAAAAAGGAGCCGCCTCTTGCCCGCAAATGTGGAGCGGCTCACCATGATAAAGATGAACCAGCACTTCATACCACCAGATTACAAAGTACGAGAATGCACGCAGGAAGAAGAGGACACCGACCTACCTGAGGGGAGTTTTCCTCAGTTACCAGAAGTACTACCGACTCAATTTGCAGAGTTTGAGGACGAGTTCTGCTTCCCTGACAGCGAGTTCTGAAAATGAGTCAATGAATCACTAACTTTATTTTTCATCCTTATTCACTTTTATTCCTGTGTGATTCTCTTTCGTTGTTTAGCAAGTGCTTGATCACATTCACAACAAAACTGTAATCACCCAATCACAACAACAAGCCCATCAGCAGAACTGTCTTGATTTTGATGCCACAGCATTCCTCAGGTTTACAAGTTGACAAGAACTCAGTCCTGGTCGTGTATCCTCCTACTCCAGACTCACCCTATCCATTTCCCGTAATGCTGATGCCTGGATTCCGCACAATGAAGAAACTTACGTTGACGAGTCACCTAAAGAGGGACTGGAAGTAGTGAGTCCTCATTTAAATACATTTTGCTAAGTCTGACTTTTTTCCTGGATTTGCTTTTTGGCTGTTTGGGGGTGTCAAACTTGTTTGCGCCTGGGTTTACGGGTCTTGGCTGGGCCATTGCTGGCAAGGTCTATTAAGGGATGAAATTGGTTAGGAGGAAATGGGAGGTGAAAACGTTTAGGCGTTATTGCTCGCTTGCCTGTCATAGGGTTGCTGTCTGTGGGGCTTCTAGGTTTTTGGGGGTGGGTTTTGGGGTCTGTGAGCACCGCTGCCACATTTCTAATGTTGATTGCTTTTGTTTTGCAGAAAATCTACGCCGGGAAACTCCAGTTGGGGCCCTGCTGCAAAACGCTTTAGGACACTGTGAATTCCAGGTGGAGCCAGCCCTCAAACACAAATTACAGGTAAGATAAGCGTTTGGATGGGAGGTAGTATAATGGAGTATTAGGAGAGGCGAGAGAGTGACGGTGTTACTAGTAAAGTCCTAGGACTCTTGAATTAACTTACTCTGTGACAGGCATTTACTTTGGAAAACATTTGGCCAATTACACGTGACGGTTTAGGCGTTATTGCTCGCTTGCCTCTCTTAGGGGTGCTGTCTGTGGGGCTTCTAGGTTTTTGGGGGTGGGTTTTGGGGTCTGTGAGCACCGCTGCCACATTTCTAATGTTGATTGCTTTTGTTTTGCAGAAAATCCACGCCGGGAAACTCCAGTTGGGGCCCTGCTGCAGAACGCTTTAGGACACTGTGAATTCCAGGTGGAGCCAGCCCTCAAACACAAATTACAGGTAAGATAAGCGTTTGGATGGTAGGTAGTATAATGGAGTATTAGGAGAGGCGAGAGAGTGACAGTGGTACTAGTAAAGTCCTAGGACTCTTGAATTAACTTACTCTGTGACAGGCATTTACTTTGGAAAACATTTGGCCAATTACACGTGAACCAACACGATGACAGTGTTCAGTAAAACGAACTTACTGCAAAACCACCACCCACCAGGCTCAAAAGTAGTAAAAAACAGGTATGCTCAGATAAAGTTTGAAAAAGTATATTTTTATATCCCTAACAAAATAATCTCCCGCAAGACCCTCCCTAACCCCAACAAATAAATAGTCCTTCAAAAGTCCCCAAAAACCCCATCTCCCAATTCCCACCCCCCAAAAGTCTCTAAAAAAGGGGCAAGGGACACTCTAGGGATGCATGCTGTGGACTTTGGCCTCCAGGGCATCATGCCTTAGGGCCAGGGCATCGTACTGCTCCCGGAGGATGGCGTGGTCTAAGCAGAGGCCCTCCAACAAATTTTGATTTTCCTTCAACCTGCGGGCCTCCGCCTCCAGGTCGGACACTCTGTGGGTTGCACGGCGCAAGCGAGCCTTGAGAGTACTGTGAGGGGCAGCCTTTGCTGCTCGGCGGTGGCGTCTGCCAGCCCGGCTCCATACCGCCGGAGCACTGCGCTGACCGGCAGAACGTGGGGGCGCGGAGGAGAATGCAGGTGTCCCAGTAGATGTACTGGACTGCGTGTCCTCCCCCTCCAGTTCCACCAGCCGCCGATATTCGGCAACAGTGGCATCCAGCCTCCGTTGCCGGGCCAGTAGAGCCTGCATACTCCTGGATGGTTTGGATGTTTTAGTACGACCAACTATATGAAGAAAGAAAGACATAATCGGTAACCAATGCTCTTTAAGAATATGATTAACACAAAATGATTCAGCAGAAAGTTGTGTCACAGTACAACTAGCAACTAGCCAGCGCAGTACAAAACTATTGAGGCCAGTATCATGGGCGTCCGCAGGGAGGGGCAAGGGGGGGCGCTTACCCCCCCCCCCCCTGGATCGCAGGTCCATCCAGTGCTGGCCCAGTGACAATATGGTAATTACAGCAGGCTGGGACCGACAGACAGATAGAGGCAGAGACAGGGACAGAGAGATAGAGAGGGAGATGGAGAGGGAGACAGAGGGAGAGAGAGAGAGGGATTGAGACTGAGGGTGACAGAGGGAGGGAGACAGAGAGGGAGACAGAGAGACGGAGACAGAGGGAGACAGAGATACGGAGACGGAGGGAGACAGAGAGAGAGGGAGACGGACCGAGTGAGGGAGACAGAGAGAGAGAGGGAGGGAGGGAGACAGAGACAGACAGAGAGAAACAGACAGAGACAGATGGAGGCAGAGACAGGGAAAGGGGCAGACAGGCAGAAACAGACAGAGAGACAGAGAGGGAGACAGAGGGAGGGAAACAGGGACAGATAGCGACAGGGACAGACTGACAGATAGGCGCAGAGACAGGGACAGACAGAGAGGAAGACGGAGAGGGAGACAGAAGGAGAGAGAGAGAGGGAGGGAGCCAGAGGGTGACAGAGGGAGGGAGAGGGAGGGAGACAGAGAGAGAGAGAGACAGCGAGGTAGAGGGAGACACCGGGAGACAGAAAGAGTGAGACAGAGAGAGAGAGGGAAACAGAGAAAGGTAGGGAGACAAAGAGAGATGGAGGGAGACAGAGAGCGAGGGAGGGAGAGAGACAGAGAGAGAGACGGAGAGAGAGAGAAAGAAAGATGTGTGTATGCCAGGTCTGGTGGCTCAGTGGACGAAGGCGTCCGCTGCAGGGGCATGAGTTCAACCTCATGGTCATAGTTTTTTTTGTTGCTCTAGATCCACCCCCTCCCCCACTGACCCTGCCCCCATCGGTGCGGCCCTTGGCCACAAACCACACTGTCAATTTGGCCCCGAGAGAAAGTTTGTGAGGACCCATGCTCTATAACCACATCCTCCTGATTTAGAATTGTTTTTTTCTGGCATTTTTAGTTTTTCCCTCTGTTTTAATGTAGTTGCCAGGTCGTCTGCTGTGGTGCCGCACAAGATTTTTCTCTTCCCCCTATGGGGTTCTTTGTTTATTTAAGCTCTATGTCGTGTTAGATTTAAAAAAATGTATTTAATACTTGTGCTCAATCATGTCAGGAGATGGTGATGATGTTGCCCCCCCCTGGAAACATTTCTGTGGACGCCCATGGCTAGTATCTATGTAACCTCCCACTTCTTCATCCTTGCTCTAACATTAGTGGGACTTTAAGGAACAAATTGTATGAGCACTATGGACTTCCATTAGAGTAGACTATGACAGTACACACCAGTCTTATTCTTCTTCTTCTCTCTTGTTTAGGAAAATTGTTTGGTACGTTATCTGCAAGCTGGCATAATGCCAGTGCAGTGAACTTGCACCCGAGAAAAATAACAGACGCACGCCATGATGAGTGACATACACTTGCGTTACTGTACCGGTCCAGTACATGCAGGTGGTGAAGCTCTTACTTTTCTTTTACGGGTGGCACTGAGAATACTCTGTTACAAGGGCTACTGCTTAATTAATTTAACTTTCACCCTACAGTGCAAATGAGTACTAGGAAAGGAAAATCAAGGAGATAAATAATGGGATTATCTATCACTTCACATGGGATGTATTTGCTTACATATGGGATGACTTCAGGTGCTTTGCTTTTTATTGAGTGACCAGTGATACATCCACACATGAATGACGTACTACTACTAAAATTATTAAGAGGTGGGGAGTGGCCACCGTACTATTAACCGGATATATGCTGTGCTTGTAATAAAAACTACTGCTACTATTCATGGTAGTTTTTTGACAAAATTACAACTTCTTTTCCTTGCCTTTCCTACACTGGAACGGACGTGCGGGTGCGGTGTTACATGCTCTTCAAAGTAACACGTAGTTCATCCAGTGACGTCTACTCTCTGTAGATACACATCATATGCTATCTAAGAGTCAGATAGTACCATGATCCAACTTACCTCTACCCGCCACCACCACTGTCTGCTTCCTCACAGTATATTCTTGGGCCACTTGCGCCGCCTCCTCCCCAGATTTGTCCTCGGAGTCGACCACCACCACCACATCCGAGCTGGCCCCGCCACCAGATGTTCCACCTACAAAGTAGATTTAAGAATGTTAGATTACACCACTCACTAGTATTTGGTCTAGGAATGAAGAAATGTGAAAACAACAGAAAAAGTAATTGACTGTCTACTCTAAAGTAAAAATGTCCCTCCTTCCAGGGAAGGCTGTTGTCTTGCTGCACTTTTTTGTCACAATTGATGAATGCTTGCTTAATTTTAACACACACCATTTTTCTCTGAACAGACAGAAGCTGGACTTCTAAGGACAAGAGCAACATCAACTTCAAACCAGGTGAAAGCTCGGCTCGACCACAAGAAATGTGTTCCATTACTCATCAACTCAGCACCAAGCACTTTTCCATTTCCAGCTAACTTAATTTTAATATAAGTGTTTACTTTTAATAAAGCTTTTAAACTTAAATAGACTCTGTGGTTTTTGGTCCTCCAGACTAGAGTGACTGAGCGAAAGGTTTTGCAATTTTTGCAAGGAGGAGTCCGTGCCTCTGACACTACCAGGTTTATACAGTGCGCCAAACACGCCACTCTGAAATATTATTACTCTGGTGTTTAGTGTCCATAGTTCGGTTTGTGGAGAATTGTCCCTGCAACAGTAGTATTATGGATTGTGCTCCTATCTAAACACTATTTCGAAAAAATTAAATTAGGAACGCTTGGACAACAATAGGTCCTCTATATTTAAATGAAAACTTACTGGGGCCAGCAAAGGAGCACTCGCCGCCCTGGCCTGCATCCTCCTCCTCTGGAGCCACAGCATCCTCCTGTTCCGTCCGCTTGCCCCTGGGGGGACCTGACGTACAACATGAAAGAAAGAACAGAAAACATTGATGATTGCTGCTTGTCGATGTCCTTGTCAACCAAATCAAACATTTAGAAAGAACAAGAACCAACTATTTCAGCCAAATAGAGGGCTACAAAGGAAGGACTGCACCTGAGCCTCTACTCTAGGGGCAGATTTACAAGCCCCTTGCAGCTCTTTTGCTCCGTTCTTGCGTCACTTTTGTGACGCAGCGCCACAACAAGAGAGGCGCCATGGTGTGGCGTATATTAACAACGTGACGCATATGGGAGATGCATCCCATTCTAAAGCCCTGCGCCATAAGGGAGCGTTCCAGCGCAAGGGAGGGCGTTCCTGCGCAGGAACGCATGCTAAAAGTGGCTATGGGGAATATATAAAATTTCAATCAGTCATTTAGGACAATGATGCGTCACTCAAACCCTGCGCCTGCATGAAGCAAACGTACGGCTTGAGGCAGAATTGCTGGAGCAGCGCCATCGTTGCGACGCAACTCCATCAATGAGCCGCCTTTACGCCACCGATGCGTAACGCTTCAGTGACGTTTTGGGACCATGGTGTGCCGCATTGTAAATACGGCGCACCATGGGTGGTGCTGGCGTGCCGCACACTTTGCAGGGATGCGCAGGTAATTGCAAATCTGACACTTAGGGGCATACTTACGAGTTCTGGGCTGCACACCTCCAGAGGTGCGACAGAACAAATGCGTAACGCAAAACTAACCTTGCGTCACGGCAGATGCGCCGCAATTACAATGCGGCACACCCTGGCGCAAGGGTAGGCAGATGCGTGACGCATCTCGTGACGAAAGAGGGGCGCATCTCTAGAGTCGCGTCGCAGGCGCGATGCAACTCTAGCAATGCTCAGGGCTGCCCAATACTCAACATACCGCATCAGTTCTTACGCCTGCTTCAAGCAAGTAGGCATAAAGAATTGATGTAGCAGCGTCGCGGAAGTGCCTGCGTTAAATCTTGTAGATTTCACGCAGGCACTTTTGCGAGGCGCACAGCTGCCTGACCGCCCCCCTCCCCCCTGCGTGGGAACGCACCCATTGTGGCGCAGGTCCAGGCCTTAACGTGGCACATCTCCCTAGATGCATCACGTTGTACATGACTCACAGGGATGCGCCACGTTTACGTCGCTGTTGCGTCAGGTAAGGCAGCGTAAACGTGGCGCAAGGGGCTTGTAAATCTGCCCCTTTGTGTCTAGCATTACGCAGTACTGTAAAGTACACTCATACATTACTCAGCCCAATTAAATGAACACAAAATAGAAAACAAATAAGCAGTGGCACCGCCACAGAGGAGAGCAGTGCACCTGAAATGCACAGAAGATTTTGAAATATTAATTTACCTCTACTATCAATGTAATCGGCAGCATTATTGCTCTTTGTAAAAAAGTTAAAACAAACGTTTGCAATATAACACACAGAGCAGGAGAAAAAACAGAGTAGTGAGTGATGAAAATATTGCTACTACTACTCACCAAGCCCGGGGACCTCCACTCCCAGCAGGTCGAGCAGGTCGCGCTCCCGGTCCAGGAGATCCGTCCAGCGGTGGGTCACCTGGTTGTAGGTGCGCTGGACCCCCGAGATGTCAAACAGGGCCCGGCACACCTCCTCCCACCGCTTCCGTCGCTCCTGGCGGTTGTTGTAGCCACCAGCGATCCTGCCGCCTGCCGCGATGGTCCTGGGGAGGCAGCGCTGTACATAGTAAACCAGTGCGCCCACCTCCTCAGGGCTGAAGATGTCCCTGGGCACCACCATTTCCGCCCTCAAATGGCCACACGGGAGCCGTGCCCAGGCACGAGCCGGGCACGGGGCCCGTCTTGGGCAGCTTGACTGCTGGCTTCACCATGGTCTGGGCAGGTGGTAGCAACAAGGAGAAAAAATGAAAAAGAATAAGACTAGGGAAGAAGAAAATAAAAGTTTAAAAAAGTAGTTGAAAAGTAAACAAAAGTAGCCTAAAACACAAAAATATAGAGCTAGAAAACTAGAGGGATAGATAATAAGTTAAATAGATTCAAAAAATATTAAAACAAGCAAAGGATGGCAGAGATATAGAGAGGATAGAAACACCATGCCCAGACACATAGGAATGAATGAAAAACAAGATGGCGGCCCGATCACGTGCGCGTAAGTAAGTTCGCACGCGATTTCTCTTGCGAACTCGTGCGAACTTGTATTCGCAAGGCGCTCATTCCGCGAGATTACACATAGCGGGCGGAAATGGAAATACGTCACGCAAACAAAATGGCGGCGCCCATACTCGACCTTGGGGTAATTCGCACGAGTTCGCGGCTTCCACGGTCGATTTCGCACGACGCCGCGCCTCGCCAATAGCGCGAAATTACCGAAAATCGATTTTTGCAAAAGCAAAACCAATGAGCAGGTGCAAAAGTTCAAGCTCATCATTTGTAACCATTCCCTGTAGTGCTTCCTGAAGGGGCCCTCCAGAATTCGGTTGCCTACTTGCAACTATTGTGTGTCCCTGCTCTGTCAGTCACAGAATAGTTACAAGTATGCCATTGCCAACAAAGATCCTGTTAAAAAAAATTTACATTGCAACACAAAGTAAAGGGAGCAGACAAGCAGGTGCCAGCCTTCATTAATGTCAGTTGGGGCAGGGTAGGTGTTGTTGTAATTTAATTTTGCAAAACTTAAAGCACGTAGCAGGTGTGCTTTGCTTTGCCACAATAATGTACACTCACTGGTCAACCAGAGGGTGCTGTGATGACACCGAGGGTGGCATGGGTGTGCCAGCCAGAGGGTGGCATGGGTGAACCAGAGTGCCAGTGTTGACAGAGGATGGCAGTGCTTTGCTTTCCCCCAATAATGTACACTGATGAACCAGAGGGTGCTGTGATGACACAGAGGGTGACATGGGTGAGCCAGAGGGTGGCATGGGTGAACAAAGAGAGTGCCAGTGGTGACAGAGGGTGGCAGTGATGAAGAAAGGCTTGCAAACAGGCTGGGCACGTAGAAACAACAAGTTCGCAAAACTGGCGACCCGACAAGTAAGTTCGCAATTTGCGAAATTGTACGAAACCCTCGCGAACTTACAGAAACTCGTGCGAACACACAAAAAAAATCCGCAAAATCCGCGGATTTTGTGGATTTTCGCAATCCGCAAATTTGCAAATCCACAAATTTGCGGATTGCGAATCCGCAAAATCCGCCCATGCTTAATAGAATCCCAATAGGGTTCCAAACTGGGGGCTATTTTAAGATCCAACAATCTTCCTGTAAGTGAGGAGGAATCACTAGCTGTTACTTTGTTTAGTACAACCATTTCCCAGTACTTTGCTTTCAAGACCTTTTTAGAGGGAAAGCATGCTGTGGCGGGGTCCTCCCAGAGCATCAACATACCAATTTTGGCTAAGATGTCTTTTATACCTCAAAGCCAACCGATTTTATGAAAGGTATCAGATTTTACTATATCTGCAAAGTCAGCGGCATATGGTGCCAGTTCTGGCGTAATCCACAGTCTACGCCAATATAGCACCACACGTAGCTTTACAATGTCAGAATTGGGGTTTCTCCCAAGATCATAGAACAACGAGCATAATGGCAAGCTTTGTGGAAGGTTGGTAATACCCTGTAAGAACTTGTTTTCTGACATGAAAAGTTTAGATATGTTGCCTAGACCCCATAACTCTACACCATATAATGCTAAGCTAACCACTTTGCTGTCGTATACCTGAGGAACCGGACTAATGGGTTTCGTGAAGGACCTACTATGCTCAAGTCGTAAAACCCCCGAGTGTTGCCCGTGTTTTAATGTGGCCATATCAATCTGGTGATTCCACTTGAGTTCTTTCTGAATATTCACCCCCAAATAGATGAACTCCCTGACTTGCTCCAAGGGGCGATTGTTCATTGTGATACCACCTTTAAAAACTTTATGTTGATTAAAAGTCATAAATTTCGTTTTCGACACATTAACTTCGAGACGACGCTTGGTACAAACTTCCTCAAAAATTTTCAGTGCTCTCTGCAGCCCACTAGGGGTCTTCGAGATTATCAACGTGTCGTCTGCGAACATTAAAATCGGGATTCTAGACCCAGCTAGAATCAGGGCATCAGTATTCACACAGGACATGCAGTCAACTAAGCTATTAATAAACAAAGTGAACAGGGTTGGCGCCATGACACAACCCTGGCGCACACCTCGCTCAACAGGGAAGGAACTAGTCACTTGTCCCTGAGAGCCCCATCGCATCTTCACGTAATTGTTCTGATGCAGTCTCATTAGAAAAGTTAGTAGATCACTAGGTAAGCCAAGATCATGTACAGTTGCCCACAAACTGGACCGGGGAACAAGATCAAAAGCAGTTTTTAGGTCGACAAAGGCAGCATACAGACTGCCTTTGCCCAGGACCACCACTTTCTAATGTAATAAAACAAAACGGAACACCTGATCGATGCATGGAAACCGGCTTGCAATGGTGACAGTATATTAGACTCCTCAACCCACTCCTGAATTTTGTTGAGAATCAGTCTTCCTATTATTTTTTGTGCTGAGTCAATCAAGCTTATGGGTCGATAATTCCCCGGGAGAGACTTATCACCTTTTTTTATACACAGGGTCAATTTCAACTCCTTTCCACAAAGCCAGTACAGGGGCTGCTGGTGATATCAAATTAACCAATATTAATATGTACTTTCCCCATCTAGCTTTATCGTGGAGAAACACATCAGCAGGAATGACATCTTGACCGGGTGCCTTCCCAACTGGTATACAGGCAAAATATCGACTCCAAAATATCGACTGGACATAATATCGAGTTTTAAATATAGACTGGACAAAATATCGACTGGACATAATATCGACTACAAAAATATCGTTTTTCAGGTAAGTGAAGTAATATCGACTGTATAAAATATAGATAGCAAAAATATCGAATTTTTAATAATATATATTATTTTATAGTGTATTTTTATGTAATAATATGTGTGAATAGTGTGTATTAATGTTATAAAATATTTTATTAAATGAATTTTGTTTTTATAATAATTGCGTAATGTAATTCTGTAGCGGGTTGTGGGTTTATAGGGGAATAGGGTGGGAAGTAATTTAATAATAATTAATTAATTAATATATGTTTGTTAATATTTTTAATTAATAATTAATTGATAATTAATTAATATTAATTAGTTAAATTAATTAATATAATTTTGAACATATTTTGTATTAGTAATTAATTGTTAATTAATTAATTGTAATTAGTTAATTACATTAATTAGAGTACATTTTTAATATATATAATTTTGTGTTATTTTTAAGTAATTAATTTGGAAAAAATAATATTAATTATTAAAATAATTACAGCTAATGTTCTAATATATTTACTTTATTGTTATTGTTAATTAATAATTAATTGGTAATTAAATAATATTGATAAATTTTGGGTAAAGGAGCATTTTTAGGGTTCAGGGTCAGTTTTCTGTTTTAGGGTAAAGGGGTATTTTTGGGGTTCAGGGTCAGTTTTCAGTTTTTGGGTAAAGGGGCATTTTTAGGGTTCAGGGTCAGTTTTCAGTTTTAGGGTAAAGGGGTATTTTTAGGGTTCAGGGTCAGTTTTCAGTTCATGGGTAAAGGGGTATTTTTAGGGTTCAGGGTCAGTTTTCAGTTCATGGGTAAAGGGGTATTTTTAGGGTTCAGGGTCATTTTTCAGTTCATGGGTAAAGGGGTATTTTTAGGGTTCAGGGTCAGTTTTCAGTTCATGGGTAAAGGGGTATTTTTAGGGTTCAGGGTCAGTTTTCAGTTTTTGGGTAAAGGGGCATTTTTAGGGTTCAGGGTCAGTTTTCAGTTTTTGGGTAAAGGGGTATTTTTAGGGTTCAGGGTCAGTTTGGGGTTTTTGGGTAAAGGGGTATTTTTAGGGTTCAGGGTCAGTTTTGGGTTTTTGGGTAAAGGGGTATTTTTAGGGTTCAGGGTCAACAAATAAGATTGTAAAAAATTATTTTTATTATTTTCATTTATTATTTAATTATTATAATTTAATTTAAGTCGTTTTAAGTATATTTTAGTAATTAAAATGTAATATTAATTTAATTTAACACTGTTTTTAATAAAGTCGATATTTTTTACATCTATATTATTGTTAACGATATTTTGTACTCGATATTTTTGTACTTACCTGTTTGTAGATACAAACTCGATATTTTGACTGTCGATATTTTGTCCACGATATTTTGGCAAGTCGATATTTTGTCCCTCGATATTATTTCAGTGATCCTTCCCAACTACCACAGCTCCAAGCGCATTCTCTACGTCCCTGTCGCTAAAAGCACTTAATCCTTCTACAGTTGACTCAAGTGGGCTACACGTATATTGTGGCTCGATATGTCTAACCCGCTCTTCCTATGACATGTGGTTGTGTGGTTGGTCTGGTATGCCTTCCCTGCCCCACTTTATGATGTCCCGGGATTGTTTACTATCTTTCCTGGCACAAGCCTCCTTGAGATCCTGCATCTTTTTGCATCCCAGAAGCGTTTGGCTATCAACATAGATTTTTTATATGCCTGCCTGGCTGCACGTACTGCAGCTGGATCGGCACCTCTAATTGCATTCCCTAAAAGAGCTCTTGACTGCCGACAATCAGAGTTATACCAGCGGCTGGATTTCTGGTTTGTCACTTTTTTCCGTATTTATTAGATTTGATGAAATATGTTTTCATATGAGAAAAGAAACTATCATGGAACCCAGTAACCGTTACAAGACCTGAACTAGTACCTCCTAGACTATCCAGCACTAATATAGCATTGTCAACATCCTTTGCCATCGATTCTAGGACCCATGGTTTTTCCACTATAGATGACCACTTCAGTCGTCTCATGTCGTTGGTAGGGATAACGTCATGCGAGTGTCGAACCAGCTCTCTACTGGACGGACTTTCCATCTGCCACCAGCTAGAAGACAAATCAATCAATCAATCAATCATTGGTTAAGCGCACTACATACCCGCAAGGGTTTCAAGACGCTGGGGGTGAGGTGGGGGCCACTACTGTTCGAACAGCCATGTCTTTAGTGTCCTCCTGAAGGTCAGCAGGTCTTGGGTCTGTCTTAGGCTCAGTTGGAGGGTGTTCCATGTCTTGGCGGCGAGGTGGGAGAAAGACCTCCTGCCAGTGGTTGTTCTTCGGATGCGCGGGACGGTGGCAAGTGAAAGGTCGGCGGAGCGTAGCTGGCAGTTGGGGGTGTAGAAGGAGAGCCGTCTGTTGAGGTAGGCTGGGCCGGTCTTGTGGAGTGCCTTGTGTGCAAGGATGAGGAGCTTGAAGGATATCCTCTTGTTGATGGGGAGCCAGTGCAGGTTTCTCAGGTGGGGGATGATGTGGCCGTGTCGTGGTACATCGAGGATCAGTCGTGCAGAGGCGTTTTGGATGCGTTGTAGTCGATTGATGAGCTTGGTCGGGGCTACAGTGTAGAGGGCGTTTCCGCAGTTGAGTCTGCTGCTGACGAGGGCCTGGGTGACTGTCTTTCTTGTATCTATCGGGATCCATCTGTAGATCTTGCGGAGCATGCGGAGGGTGTTGAAGCAGGAGGAGGAGACAGTGTTGACTTGCTTGTTCATTGAGAGCATTGAGTCGAGGATGATTCCCAGGTTGGGTGCGTGGTCGGTGGGGGTCGGTATGCCCCCTGAGCCGTAGGCCACCAGGAGTCATCCCAGCCTGACGGGTTGGAGCCGGGGATGAGGACGTCCATCTTGTCCGAGTTCAGCTTCAGACGGCTGATCTTCATACAGTTGGCGACAGCCTTCATTCCTTCATGGAGGTTGGCTTTGGTGGTGATGGGGTCCTTGGTGAGGGAGAGGGTAAGTTGAGTGTCGTCGGTGTAGGAGATTTTGTTGAGGTCATGCTGTCGGGCGACGTGTGCAAGCGGGCCATGTAAATATTGAACAATGTCGGGCTGAGGGAGGATCCTTGGGGTACGCCACAGATGATCTCAGAGGCTTCGGAACAGAACAGGGGAAGGCAGACGCTCTGGGTTCTGCCAGAGAGGAAGGAGTTGGTCCATTCCAGAGCCTTGTCTGGGATCCCTGCGGCGTGGAGGCGTGCGCGTAGTGTGCGATGGCAGACGGTGTCGAAGGGGGCTGAGAGGTCTAGGAGGATGAGCGCTGCAGTATCCCCGTTGTCTAGCAGGGTCCTGATGTCGTCGGTGGCGGCGATGAACGCGGTCTGGGTGCTCTGGTTGCTGCGGAACCCTGACTGGGAAAGGTCCAGGTATTGGGTTAGCTGTCTGTTAACGATTTTCTCAATGACCTTGGCCGGGAAGGGGAGCAGAGAGATTGGTCGGAAGTACTTGAGGTCTCTTGGGTCTGCCTTGGGTTTTTTGAGTAGGGCGTTGATCTCTGCATGTTTCCAGCTCTCTGGGAAGGTCGTGGTCTCAAGGGAGAGATTGATGACGTTGCGTAGGTGGGGTGCAATGGAGCTGCTTGCTTTGTTAAAGATGTGGTGCGGGAATGGGTCTGATGGAGAGCCGGAGTGGATTGTACTCATTGTCTTGATGGTGTCATCGACGCTCGCGCTGGTCCAGGCTAGCAAGGGGACGTGGTCCATTGTGTGCGGAGGGTCTTTTATGTTGCTGTCTGTTGGGGCTGTCTGGGTGTAGAAGCTGTTGTGGATGTCTGCTATCTTGCAGTGAAAGAAGGTGGCGAGGGAGTCGCACAGGGCTTGTGACAGCGGAATGTCATTTGTGTTGGAGCTGGGGTTGGAGAGTTCCTTCACAATGTTGAAGAGCTCCTTGCTGTCGTGTGCGTTCTTGTCGAGGCAGTCTTTGAAGGAGGTCTTCTTGGCATCCCTGATGAGGTTGTGGTGTTTGCGGACGGCGTCCTTGTGTGCAGCGTGGCTGTCCGGAGTTTGTTCACTGTTTAACCAACAACAAATAGCAAGGGGTCAATTATTATGCAATCCAAATTTCATTACTAAGAAAAGAGAACCTCATTCCTATAACAAGAAAAACTAATGATGCGCTGCTACAGTCACACATAGGGTCTCCCTCTTTGTGAAAAGATTCCCATCAGTCACCACTCGGATCCGCCCTTCATCATCTGGGATCCTTCATGCATGAAGGTGGAATGGTATACCCACTGCGGACTGGCAGATGTTGAAGCCTAGACCTACACAAAGGACCCAGTGATAGAGTTGTGACTAATATTCACAAGGGTGACTGAAAGCAGTGCTCTAAGTGTGAAATGTAAAGTGATAATACGTGCGTGTGAATAATCATAAAATTAGGTAAAGAAGAAAAAATAATTTTAATGTGTTTCTCTTCAATCCTAAGATAATAAAAAGTGCGTAGTGGACTAAACAAATAACTACTATTGATGGTAAAAGGTCGACATGTTTCTGCAGACTAGTTTGATCCAAATGGTATCATGCTGCTTCCTCAGGACCATTTAACGCTTCTGCTTTGTGAAAAAATAAAAGGCAAAATATCACCTGACAAGCAGTGATAGCATCCTTCTCCTGACTTCAAAGTTCATCGGGATATGGATCCATTCCCAAAAGGACACATACATAAAAGGAAACGTGGAATGCATATGATTAAATATAGATCACTGAATTAAATGTTGTTTCATATAGACAGTGTTCCAAAATTAGACTAATGTGTTATATTTTAACATCAATCTACTGTACATCTATTGCAGATGCTCACTTACCCTTGTGACAGGAGAGAAAAACCCCACCCCACCTCAGCAGCCAGGTCTAAATTGAGAAAAATCCTAATTTTAAGACTTTCGGTATTCACAGAAGGCATTTAGGCGTCCTAAAGTTAGTAGTCCTAACTTTACTACTACTAAATTGAGAAAAATCCTAATTTAAGACTTTCGGTATTCACAGAAGGCATTTAGGAGTCCTAAAGTTAGGAGTCCTAACTTCTGTGAATACTGAAATGAGTAAGTTCATTCTGTGAATACCAAAAGTAGTAAGTGCATTCTGTGAATGCCAAAAGTAGTAAGTTCATTCTGTGAATACCAAAAGTAGTAAGTGCAATTTGTGAATACCAAAACAGTAGTAAGTTTAGGATTGAGTCTTAAGTTCTGTGAATCAGGCCCAATGTCTGCAGGTTACCCTGTAGTCAGGCCAATGTGCCCTGCTCCTGAAACACTTTCTGATGATTGCAAAGATAGGTTATGGGTTAGCATATTCGGCATACCTGAGTTCCCACTAATTCAACTCCCTTGGCCATTTTCTTTAGATGCTATCACATCTTCCACATTGCCAGTTCGCGATCTGGGTGCTATATGCAGTCAATCATTGCATTCAAGCATTGAACTGCCTATTCGCCCCCCTACCCGGTGCTCTAAATGATTGGGGGGCTTACTAATGAGCGGGGACTGTCGAAATTGGATAGCTTAATGATCGGTGGGCAAGTTCTATATTCTAGTGCTAGCAAATGTTTGGCTAATGCCTCACTCCCAAAGAATAGTTCGATACAGTCTGGGGGTTTGAAGGGGAAGTGAGCCTACGTGCTTTGATGATGTCATCCCTTATTACCGAACGGCTGCCCCTAACATGCTATGTCCAGTGAATAGCCTTATTAACTATTGAGTCTTCATTTTCTATTTTATTATGCCCAACTTCGGCACATTCACCATAAAGATACACTGATTATTTTGCAACTTGGCAAAATCATTTCCCCTCCTTTCTACCCCCCTTCCTTCACTGGAGGCATTCTGACTAAATTGGGGTATGCCATTTCTTTATATTCTTACCCCCCTTGGCTGCATCTGCATCCTAGATGTGTTGTTTGGTAGAGGATTAACAACTGTTCTAGTATTCAACCCTACCTTATTTCCACAGGGAATCACTGTACTAAGATTAGTGTGCTTGGTCAACTTACTACATGAGGGGGTCACTTTTTCCTGCATGTCTCTGCCACGAGGGATGTATGATTTTACCTGGACTGTGGATTGATTACAATAAGTGACAGTGCTACAAGTAGAACATATAGTGCTGAGGGACCTACCCTACATTAGGTGAGTAATCACAGTTTTCAGGTTCTCCATCATTGTCTTCATG
This sequence comes from Lissotriton vulgaris, assembly GCF_964263255.1. Taxonomy (NCBI): domain Eukaryota; kingdom Metazoa; phylum Chordata; class Amphibia; order Caudata; family Salamandridae; genus Lissotriton; species Lissotriton vulgaris. Next base: position 1,530,455,226 of record NC_141689.1, read on the forward strand.
GACCCTAATTTGGTCCGGAGCGAGTAAACAGCTTGGATAATCTGTGAATTTGTGGCCTGACTTTCGTCCTGCTCTTTATTAATTCAAATTGTGGATTCCAAGGACTGAGAGTTTTCTTCCGCCTGAGTGCATGATAATACAGCATATCTATTTTTAGTAATAACTATGGAATCGATTAGTGTGTGATGGTGGCCACCCAAGTCGCTAGGACTTAGTATCAGAGGGGACTTCCTCCCTTCCTGGGTTTGCTCCTCTCGCATCTATATTTTCCTTAGGGCACCCTTTGCGTTTATGAAACATATTAGGGATAACTGGATGGGTTTTTAAACTATCCCTGGGAGGATGTACTATGCTAGTTGGAGACTTATCTGCCACCCCTGTCACCCCTTGTGGATTTGACTCACTCACTAGAAGGTCCTCACATTCCTCTATGAGTGTATCAATGCGATCCAATACGCAATTGGTACCTGGGTGTTTAAATACCTTCTTTGCTTTTTTCCCTTTCCGAGTTTTGCCACTCAATCCTTCACCTCCCACCCCTTCCATAGACTTTCTTTTCCCCATCCTTACAAACAGTGCTCATTCTTAATGACATTTGCACAGGTCAGCACAGTTATCAAATGGCGTTTAGCCAGAAATTTGCAGAGTCAAACGGGAGAGATAGTAAATAAGACGCCACAACATTACCTTATCAGTATCAGTATTGACTCGATCCCTACATGCCTGTCCACAACTGCAAGCCAATGGTGAGTGGCTATTTTACATCTGTATTTTTCAAATTTTATGTATCATTCATTCTAGAGGCATAGCAACCAGTGATGCAGCCAGGTCAATGCACCAGGGCCTAGAGGTGGGAGGGTGCCCTACTACAACAGCTCTTGAGAGGGCACCTAAATAACTGTAGCTTAGTTCTGGAACTTATGTGCACTCAAAGACTAGGTCAAATGTCAGTCTAGTTTTCTGACAAATTGCTGCTTATTCGTTTAACTTGGAGACTGGTGTTTCCTTTTCTTTCACTTACTGCAAAGTGTTTGGATTTGGTAAAGTGAACGATTTGAAAATCTTGCTGGTGTGAAATGAAAGGATGTAGCATGTATTTTTCGTCTTACATACAACACAATGTAAATACCTATACATGAATAGTAATCATAATTAAAAATAAACAGGAGAACACAAATGAAGCCCTTTTTTTCTAATTTTAAAGTGTTATGGAAAAAAGACTTTAATAGGTCAAACCAAATCAAGACCTTTTACTTGGTGATGTGCAAATAACAAATATTTGTTGTCACCTTTTCATTTGTGTGCTGTGTTGTTTAAACATTAAAATAGTAGGACCGTGCAAATGTAGTGGATATTTTAATGGAAACTATGCTATCTGTAAATGACAGAGGCTACCACACCATGTTTCAATAACATATTTGTGACAGTGTGCTCCGAAATGTAACACTAGCTACATATTACACCCTTGCCACTTTTCTACTGAATGGGCGAGGTTCATTCACAAAACTTGTTCTTTGTGTGATGCTTGGATTTTTCAGAATCCCTAGGAGTTCAGTGATGAAACATTGATGGCAGCACCAATAGTCTGAAAATGATTTCTCATCACTGCCTACTAAGGCCACAGGAGCTCCTAAAGCACTGGGAGCAGTCCTTACATTGTAAAAAAAAAAAATCCGGGGCCCAAAGTTTGTCTCAGATGCTCATTACTAGCTCTAATAAATGTGGAGTTCACATTTGATTCTGCTACTAGAACCATCATACACTATCTGCCCTTTCTCATAATTTTGCAGGTTATTTTCCTCCCTGCAGCTTTCCTCCTTTTTCACTGTTTTCCAGTCTTTCTCTTCCTCTTTCTTTACCCAGGGGGCTGCATTTTTCTCTCTTTCTTTCCAAGACCACAAAAATGAGTGCTGGACAAAGGATGAAAGCAGCTCTAGTAATGAGCGTCAGAGAAATGGGTGTTCCTGGTGTTTGGGCTTTGACTGTGGCTCATTGTTACTAGAGCTAAACTGACAGTTATAGAAAGGAAGTGCTGTTTAAAACATGATTAGGAAATGTTTTTGGGTATAGTTATTAGAGCCACTGTTATGGAATAAATGTGTTTTTACAATGTTGACCACATCACTTCAAGACTTTCAGTGGCAAAAAAACAGCCAGAGCTACTAGCAGGAAAAGGCAGGTATAAACTTTACCTACAGTCCTTAGATAACACCTGCCAACACATACTTTTCTGAATCAACATATATAATCACGCCGCATTTACATAGGATGTCTTGAGTAAATAGAAAAGGAGAGTATGCTGCTAGGTATGAGACTTGTGTACAGTATTTTATTTATTTACATATTTGCCTAATTTGTTGTGTTGTATTATTTGGATATGAAATGGCGTTGAAATCTCTTCAGGGCCAATTAAACAGATAAAACAAAACTACTCATGCTACCTTCTTCCCCATTTGCCAGCACACTTTAATCTTATTTTGAATGTATAGAAATTTTCAGCAGATGGCAATGAGAATGTAGCCACAATCTTCGCTGAGCAATAAAAGGGGCATGGTGAGCTTTCGCTCAGTGGGAACTTATCCGGCATGCACCATGCCTGGGTGACAGGGCTTTTCTCTCTGGCTGCATAGCCAAGCCTATTGAATGAGGCCTGATGGAGGTAAGTAGAGAGGCACAAAGAAGGTCACTCAATGGCAAGTCCACACTGAATACCGCCCCATCGGCCCCATCCTGAAGCAGCACTCTGCAACAGTGGCCGGGCCATGGGAGGGGGAGGAGGAGTGGCAGGTGCAATTTGAGTGCGCATGTCAGTTTAGACCTCCGCCTTAGGCCGTCCAACTTGACATGCGCACTTAGGTTTCTCCAACCGAGCTGTATTGCACAGCCGGGTTGGAGAAACAGTACAGACTCCCTGTGCCTGAGAGAGCATTAATCCAGCTCACTCAGTCCAATCCTCACACTGCTCTCATGCTTGATAACAGTGTGAGGATTCGATGGGGAGTCTGTGATACTGTCTGAGGGACTGCCTTGACCAGGAACTGGAAGGAGAGGAGCGCAAGGTGGCCGGCAGCGGCAGGTAAGTCTTCATTTTTGTTATTATTATTAAATCATCCTCTGCGTGCTCCCCAAGACACTCCCCCTGCCCACCCCTTTTCACCCACTCCACCTGCCCAACCACTTTTTATCTGTGTCGGCCGCCACTGGGTGGAACGCAGGTAACTGTTATACACTTGCTCTAGTACAGGTGCTCAAGCAAACAAATTAACAAAGAGAACTGAGTTAAGGGTCTGTCTTGGTCATAAAAGCCCATCTTCGCATTAAGACCCAGGCACGAGTTGAGTCATGGGAGCCTTTAGCATGGAATTCATGCAATAAATAGTATGCACAAATATGATAAAGTGTCTTCAGAATTCAATAAAGTATATTTCTTTGACAAATGTTTCACCTTAGTACATCAGATTATATGATTGCATTTAGACATTTATTAGAAGTGATCATTTTTAAGCATTCATGTACACAGCTCTTACTCCGACAGTGGTGAACTTTGAGGCAAGTCAGTAGTCATGTGCACCATCTAAGTGGCCTATATTCTTATTTTACATGGAGCAGTGTAACAGTTCATTAAGTCAAACAGAAGAGATTTTTGTACCATAACCATCTTCACATATTTAATGGTATTCTTATATGCAATAATTGAAAAAATAGGCAGCACAATAAAATAAAATAATCACCATGGATCATACAATTTGGTTTCAAGGCCAAGCCTGGATTAATCTCCGATTTGCTGGTCTCACATTGTGTAAATCAGCCACCAGGTTGGTGTCCCTCTCTCGCTTCTGCTTGATATCAAATTTTAATGCTTTGGCTTTCATTTTTGGTGCATGCCGCTGGAGCTTGGGTAGCAGGCAGAAACCACAAGAAGGCTACTATCATTTGGGGTTCAAAGTCACAAGAAGATCTCAAACTGAACCAGAGCCTAGCATCTGGCATGAGCCTTCAGTGGCTATCCCACTACTATACTTTACTCTGGGTATTCTGTGACTGAAATAAGCTGAGATGCTGCTGCCAGTGTGATACCTGTTTTGAATATGAAGATATCTAAGCTTGCACCAATAATTGCCACCTTGGATCTGTGCTGCTTGTGAAATGACCTTACGATGCAGCCAAATGTTGCACATTGTATGTGTTTGATGCTTTCCATGTTCTAGGCATGTAAGGGAAACTTGCATTTTTTCTAACCAGATTGGTATGTGTTCTATGGGTGTGAGGGAAGCATGTACTCCTTCCTGATGCTGTACCGGTTTTGTGTGTGGAAATCCTACTTTGTCTGTGAGTCAAGTTAGATTCATGCATATCAATGCTATCCTTACACTTGTAACAAATTTGAAACGTGATTTGTGTTGTATCCATTGGAGACGGTACATGGTGCTGCCCAGTACTACACTTTTTCATGTCTCTGAGGGAAGCTTACACTGTCCCTGCAGTGCCACACTTGTTCCATGTCTTTGAATGAAGTTTGCACAGGCCCTGCAGGACACCATTTAAAAATATTTTTGAAGAAAGCTTGCAATGATGGCCTTGCAGTAGCATTGCAGTAGCGGCTTCTACTGCGGGTGGGGCGGGTGGGAAATTAAAACAATAGGTAAACAGGCCTTAACTTTAACGGCCGGCCGATGCCTCTCCTCCGTCCTCGTAATCTTCCTTCTTCTTGCAGTCCCACCCTGCAGCAGTAAGCACCCAGGCACACAGGCTCCCATGAGCCAATCACAATGTTGCAATGCAGCGTTGTGATTGGTCTGAGCACCGTGGTTTGGAGCTCAGATGGGGACAGGGAGCCTGTGCATGTTCCTCATCAAGATGTGTAATGCAGCCTGGTGGGGAACATGCAAGGTGTACATGAACTGTTCGGCCGGCCCTAGAGAGCTGGCCAAACAGTTCATGTGCACTTAGAGAGTGCAAACTACTCCTCCCCTGCTCTGGCTAGCCCAGCCCAGCCCTGCCCTAATCTTACTGAAATAGGACAAATAAAAGGATAATGACGATACGTTATTGTCATTTTATTTTTATTTTTCAGCATTGGGGCGACACTCTTTTGCCTTAGCGGAGGAACCACCACTGGTTCCATGACTTTGAAGGAAGCCTGCACTGGCTGGCACTGCATTATCACACCTCTTCCATGCCTTTAAATGAAACTTGCACTGGTCCTGTAACAACACCTTTGTTTCATGTCTTTCAGGGAAGAGTGGAATGCTCTTGATCAGTCTGCCAGCAACTCACCTTCAAATGCAGGCTAGTGCTTATTGAGTAATGAGAGTACCAGCAGCTCTGCAGCTATTGGAACACAACTGTCTTAAGCAGAGTACCAGGCACCCAACCAGGAATCAATGCTGCAAGCTTCAAAGCCATGCCACCACCTTGAAACAGTATTCTGCATACTCTATCATTTTTAACTGTTCCATGCCGGCAGACCAAGGCAAAGCTTTACTTTAAAAAAAAAATGTATTGATGCACATGCCTCCACCACCACATTTCTTCTCTTTTTTATTATAGCATATGTTTGCACCAAAAATAAAGCACCTCCTTGTTTTTTAGAAGGCAAGTGGGACTTCTTTATGATGCCAAGACTTTTCCTCATAGAAGTCCACAAAGATCATAAAGTCTGCAGTGTTGGTCCATGTGTGACTGACGGGAAGTTAGATAACCTCTGTGGGCACTCAGGCTTCAATGTAGCTTACTTCAGGAGATTTGAATTACACCAGTGGACCAATGCACCAGATAAAAAACATGCTACCTTCTGTCCAAACACTGCTCCTTCCTAGTGAGTGGTGAACCTGTGTGTGAGTGGTGTGCTTGTGTGAATGAAGAATAGCTATATTTTGTGAGAGCATTGTGAGGGGTGTGTCTGTGTGAATACAGGATTAACATTGTCTATTGTGAGCATGGTGAAGTGGTCAATATGTTGAAAGGTGTGCCTGTGTGCGTTCAGAGTATGGCCTGTGTGAATGCAGTATAAGGGATGTGCTCATGTGAGGACAGAATGTGAGAGTGGAGTGCCAATATTTTCTTTGATTGCATGCACTTTACAAATGTCAGACCAATGGGCTTTGGTAATGCTTTTTAAAGTTATGATTTTGACTTGCAGAAATGCAGTGCAGGGAGAGCAACTACAATAGTGTGTATGAGAGTGGTAGTGAGTTTTGATATGGCAGATGAAGACTGTCGAAGAAGGTTGAGGAGTGTCGAGGGCAGTTGGCAGACTGAGATGTCATCCTAGTGAAGAGGGCCAGTTACTTGGCTTATACTAGGCTCTGTGGCAACCTAGCTACAACACTGATTCATTTCTTTATATCAAAAAAATCATTTTCAACATAAAGCAATCTTAATTTGTTATGCTTTTTACTATACCACGTGTTGTCACTTTGCAGATCTGAATAGCCTGACAACACAATGGCTTCCCTGGAATCTCACAGGATCAGAAACTCAAATAGTTTTCATTTTTAAAATGGATGGAAAAAAATCCTGAGAATAATCAGTAGGGATCTATCATTTGCAAATATGAACAAATGAAGTTTAAATTACTTCTAGCAAAGCAAGCAGTCCACCTCTGAGCCAGTGCACCTACGTGGAAGTGCTGTCACCCTCATGCTCTCAAAGCACCATATCCAGCAGTATGGAGTCTGTAGCCCCTCCTGTCCTGTGAAGGGTCTGTTTTTTTCTGTTACAGAGTTGCCTCTTTTATTTAATGAGCATACATCATTACTATTGCATGTAGCGGATCAGAGCTAAAGCCTAGTCAAATCTGCGTGGCAGAGCTTTTCAAAGCTGCTTTGAAGAGAAACATTGTTTCAGTAGCTGTCCTTCATCTCTGTTCCCAGCATGGAGCAGTCCAGTCTCCCGGGGCACAGGTTGGCATTGAAAATACGAACTGGCAAAAATAGTGCTCCATTTCCAATGAAGCAAGTTCTGCCTCAGTTTTCATGTAAACAGCAATTGCCACAACACGAGTTCCCAGTCTGAAAGCAATGTTAATATATGCTTCAGAATACCTATTCTAAATAAATGAAACCAAACTTAAAAAAAGGAACCATCTCTATAAATAGTAGACTCGAAATATGTTTACAACAAACATTACAAATAAAATGACAGAAATCTAAACATTTTATTTCCGGTAGAAAGTTTTATAAACATATGGACTTTGTAGCAAGAAGTGGGTCTTTTAATGTTGAGAGAATGTGGATTTTAATAAGCTACTGCCCTTTATAAGCTACTGCCCATTTTAGACATGTCACATTATAAACAATTTTAAAATAACAGTAAAGAAATTATTTTTAAACTAAAGTTAAAACATGAAAATATTATGCAATATAAAAAATGTATAAAAGGTAACTCCCCCGGAGGGTGAGGAGAAAACAACTCAGACGGGGAAAATTGAGACACTGAGTGAATCCAAGGGAAACTTTTTTGTTTGGCAATTGATTTGTACTCTGTCCCTTGGATATTTGGGCCATTCCCTTTTGTTCTACATTCTGCTCTCTCACACGTCTCCATCTTAATACGATAAGTACTCCATTTAGAACTCTCCTGCTTTGATATTAGTTCAGCTGCAGCACCGCTCTTTGGTAGGAGCTTTGTCGCCTTGCTTGGGCCTCTTTCTGCAAACCTGGATAAAGGAAAGCTTGTACATCTCACTGCCGGAGAAAACTCTGCACATTCAAACTGCCGAACATTCTAAAACCAGCTACACTAGGGTTATTTAGCTGTGAAGCTAAGTTTGTTGTTAATTGTGTTCTCTTTCAACCTCCCTAGGAACTCTTTCTTTTTGTGCAATCATGTGAGAAGAAACACTAAACATCGGTGTGCACTTTATCAGCGTACTAGTGGCGTTCACCCATCTACTTAAGTACAAAGGTTGATACTCTACACAAGTTATGTTTATGATGTATAATGTTGTGCTGTGACAAGTAATGTATGTACACTTATGGTATTCTTGTTTGGGTATGTGAGATCATAGTGTGTTGCCTCTCCTCCAGTGTACTTGATTAGTAGGCACTGTATCTTGTTTCCCCCCTTTAGCAAACGCTAAGTACCCTTTAGGTAGCATCTGTTAGTTTCCATTGTGGGTAATGTAACTGTCCTGCTATCTGTCCAAACATTTTCCTTATGATTATTTGCTCTTCAGGTCCAAGTGGAAACTTTGGAGGATAATGGATCATCATGTTTGTTATTTCTGTAAATTGTTTAAGCTTTTTACCTTAAGCTTGCTATTTTAGTTTGTTGTTTGTTCCCAAACCGCTTTCCCATTTGTTCATCCAGACACCATCTTGTTCTCCTTCTACCAGTGGTGGTGTGGTGGATGCAAGGGAGAGACGGTGCATGCTGCTCCTGTAACAGTTGGTCTTGGACCTCGTGGATGATGACCTAAAACTGCAACGTGCCCTGACATCTACGAGTCTACTTCAACATTTCGTGTAATGAACTCCCTCCTGTCCAGTCTCCACATCAAGATCATAATTGCCACGGAATGAGAAGTTTAAGGGCTTATTCTTTAGATGAACTAGCCCAAATCCTTAAATGTCCTAACTAAAGGATTTGCCTGAAATATGAATTGTGTTTGGTTAAGCTAGTTTAGCCGGGTTTCCCAGAGGGAACTTTGAAATAATACACCATGTTAAATACTTTAAGTGGATGCTAAATGCTTTAAGTGGATCCAGCTCTTGTTTCTCAGGAAATTAGATCAGCTCTAGATCGGAGGAATGAACTGGAATTAGACAAAAAGACCTTAGGTAGTAGGTAAAGTACTCCCTTGTACGTTTCGCTTTTACTTATATATGACCCTATGCTAGCAGAATTTAAGTAATCTGATGTCCTACAGCATCTACATTGAGAACACCCAGTTGTTTGCCAACTTGGCAACTTGTGGCCATTTGTACATAGAGAAATCAGATAACAATGGCCATATTCTGATGTCTATCATCTGAATATGCCCTAATATCAGAGGTATGCTTTTTATTACATGAAGGCTGACACTATGCAACAAAGTTCACAATTTGACTTCTTCAGTTCTCATAACATAGGAACTTCTGACAGACCAACAATCGCTGCCAAGCAGTGCGCATCTCCCCGTCCTCAACTTGATATCCTCCACCTCTTGTTTATGCAAGTTAATTTAGGAGCAAAGAAAATGGACAAATATGGTAGTGACCAAGAGAAAATGAGTTTGGAAAAATAGTCAGCCAACTGTAATACCCCTTCTCACCTATCACCAGGAGATTTTTAATTGCCACTGCAAACAACGAGCACTGTTGAAGAACCGGGTTTTTAGAACCTAGCGGCGCCAGGGACACGCCCAAAGTGTTTGGGTTCTCCTGTCTTGGCAAACAGAGACACGGAATACTTCTAGGTGGCGTCAGAGATCAAATTTATTAGCTGCAGCTAGTAGCAGTAATCCCAGCAACACAACACGGTGTACAACTCAAGATACTGCTCAATTCTGTAGAGCAAGACTTCAGTATTTATACACAATATACACATTACAAATGGACACCCACTGCAGCAAATTCTGACCAATAGAAAAACGTTTCTAAACATTATCACATTCCAAAAAGGCTCACTTTACATTGTACCAACCCCACAAGTTAATTATTAGGATGTCCCAAATTCAATTTCCACAAGCCGGACAAACCCATAATTGAAAGCACAATGCATGTAACGAAGGAACATAAAAAGGAAACAATGATAGATAACGAGCAAGATAAGGAATGTGTAGAAAAGCTAAATACTAACAATGTCCTGAACTTTGACTTGCAATCTCAGATAGCAATCACCCAAGGAAATTGGCCTCGCAAAGGGTCAGTTTCAGATAAAGAGGTCAGTTCCTTACAATGCACCTTAGAGTCCAGAAAAGGCTTAGTTAATAAGTGCATGAACAACTAAGCCCATGCAACTTCGTTCATCTAGTTACCTCCATGGGCCTACGTGATGGCAACACCAAAATGGAGGCATGAACAAAATGGAACCCATATTCGAGACAAAGTCTCTGAATACATAATGAACTCGCTAGTTAATATAACAAATTCACTCCATATTAGCCATACTTGCTAAATACGGTACAACATCACCAAAATCGTGATGGAACCATACTATAACAGGACAAGGCAGATTTTACAGAACCTCAGCCCCTCCTTTTGCCATTATGTAGGCAAGACCCTAAACTCAAGTCAATCTGAATCCAGGTCTATATCTATTCTCATCAGGTCATCAAGGTGTTGCTGTAACATCATCTTATTAGCCTTCACTGCTCTCGAGACTGGTCTTCTCACACAGATTGTAGCACAAAGACTACAAATGGCGGGACCACACTGGATGCATAGGCAACACGAGAAAAGGATAGCTAACGCCATACCAAGGAACATCAGAATCTTCCATCCCCATTTGGACAGCAATTCCCATAACCATCCCATCAACGACCAATTACCTTCGTCTACATGTATAGATTCAGCAGACTTACGCAACTTCTGGATGGCTTGGTACACTGTCGGTGCATTATCTGGTATGAAAACGCAGCAACTAGATCTAATCAACATCACTCCCCTGAGGCGGAAGCCGGGGGTAGCATTGAGCATTGAGCATTGAGCTGCAAAGCGCTTCTTATTTAGAATTGTATGCCCGTTTTTAAAACTGCTCGTTTCATTTTTAAAAATATAATTTGCGCCGCTACATGTGCTTGTAAATTCACTAGGAGCACTGCCCTTTGAAAAACGCTGCACTCAGAGAGCCAAACACGCTAGAATTGCCCCACACCCAGCCGACTAAGGTGCTGAGTGAGAGGCAGCATTCTTGGCAGACATATTGGGCGTAGTCACTGCCCCAGCGCTCTAGACTTCCCAGCCTCGTGTATAAAAGCAGAGATTAGATTCTGCTCACGAGATCCACTGCAACATCATTCCCCTGAGGCGGAAGCCGGGGTAGCATTGAGCATTGAGCATTGAGCTGCAAAGCGCTTCCTATTTAGAATTGTATGCCCGTTTTTAAAACTGCTCGTTTCATTTTTAAAAATATAATCTGCGCCGCTACATGTGCTTGTAAATTCACTAGGAGCACTGCCCTTTGAAAAACGCTGCACTCAGACAGCCAAACACGCTAGAATTGCCCCACACCCAGCCGACTAAGGTGCTGAGTGAGAGGCAGCATTCTTGGCAGACATATTGGGCGTAGTCACTGCCCCAGCGCTCTAGACTTCCCAGCCTCGTGTATAAAAGCAGAGATTAGATTCTGCTCACGAGATCCACTGCAACATCACTCCCCTGAGGCGGAAGCCGGGGGTAGCATTGAGCATTGAGCATTGAGCTGCAAAGCACTTCTTATTTAGAATTGTATGCCCGTTTTTAAAACTGCTCGTTTCATTTTTAAAAATATAATTTGCGCCGCTACATGTGCTTGTAAATTCACTAGGAGCACTGCCCTTTGAAAAACGCTGCACTCAGACAGCCAAACACGCTAGAATTGCCCCACACCCAGCCGACTAAGGTGCTGAGTGAGAGGCAGCATTCTTGGCAGACATATTGGGCGTAGTCACTGCCCCAGCGCTCTAGACTTCCCAGCCTCGTGTATAAAAGCAGAGATTAGATTCTACTCACGAGATCCACTGCAACATCATTCCCCTGAGGCGGAAGCCGGGGGTAGCATTGAGCATTGAGCATTGAGCTGCAAAGCGCTTCTTATTTAGAATTGTATGCCCGTTTTTAAAACTGCTCGTTTCATTTTTAAAAATATAATCTGCGCCGCTACATGTGCTTGTAAATTCACTAGGAGCACTGCCCTTTGAAAAACGCTGCACTCAGACAGCCAAACACGCTAGAATTGCCCCACACCCAGCCGACTAAGGTGCTGAGTGAGAGGCAGCATTCTTGGCAGACATATTGGGCATAGTCACTGCCCCAGCGCTCTAGACTTCCCAGCCTTGTGTATAAAAGCAGAGATTAGATTCTGCTCACGAGATCCACTGCAACATCACTCCCCTGAGGCGGAAGCCGGGGGTAGCATTGAGCATTGAGCATTGAGCTGCAAAGCGCTTCTTATTTAGAATTGTATGCCCGTTTTTAAAACTGCTCGTTTCATTTTTAAAAATATAATTTGCGCCGCTACATGTGCTTGTAAATTCACTAGGAGCACTGCCCTTTGAAAAACGCTGCACTCAGACAGCCAAACACGCTAGAATTGCCCCACACCCAGCCGACTAAGGTGCTGAGTGAGAGGCAGCATTCTTGGCAGACATATTGGGCATAGTCACTGCCCCAGCGCTCTAGACTTCCCAGCCTTGTGTATAAAAGCAGAGATTAGATTCTGCTCACGAGATCCACTGCAACATCACTCCCCTGAGGCGGAAGCCGGGGGTAGCATTGAGCATTGAGCATTGAGCTGCAAAGCGCTTCTTATTTAGAATTGTATGCCCGTTTTTAAAACTGCTCGTTTCATTTTTAAAAATATAATTTGCGCCGCTACATGTGCTTGTAAATTCACTAGGAGCACTGCCCTTTGAAAAACGCTGCACTCAGACAGCCAAACACGCTAGAATTGCCCCACACCCAGCCGACTAAGGTGCTGAGTGAGAGGCAGCATTCTTGGCAGACATATTGGGCGTAGTCACTGCCCCAGCGCTCTAGACTTCCCAGCCTCGTGTATAAAAGCAGAGATTAGATTCTGCTCACGAGATCCACTGCAACATCACTCCCCTGAGGCGGAAGCCGGGGGTAGCATTGAGCATTGAGCTGCAAAGCGCTTCTTATTTAGAATTGTATGCCCGTTTTTAAAACTGCTCGTTTCATTTCTAAAAATATAATTTGCGCCGCTACATGTGCTTGTAAATTCACTAGGAGCACTGCCCTTTGAAAAACGCTGCACTCAGACAGCCAAACACGCTAGAATTGCCCCACACCCAGCCGACTAAGGTGCTGAGTGAGAGGCAGCATTCTTGGCAGACATATTGGGCGTAGTCACTGCCCCAGCGCTCTAGACTTCCCAGCCTCGTGTATAAAAGCAGAGATTAAATTCTGCTCCCGAGATCCACTGCAACATCACTCCCCTGAGGGGGAAGCTGGGGGTAGCATTGAGCTGCAAAGCGCTTCTTATTTAGAATTGTATGCCCGTTTTTAAAACTGCTCGTTTCATTTTTAAAAATATAATTTGCGCCGCTACATGTGCTTGTAAATTCACTAGGAGCACTGCCCTTTGAAAAACGCTGCACTCAGACAGCCAAACACGCTAGAATTGCCCCACACCCAGCCGACTAAGGTGCTGAGTGAGAGGCAGCATTCTTGGCAGACATATTGGGCGTAGTCACTGCCCCAGCGCTCTAGACTTCCCAGCCTCGTGTATAAAAGCAGAGATTAGATTCTGCTCACGAGATCCACTGCAACATCACTCCCCTGAGGCGGAAGCCGGGGGTAGCATTGAGCATTGAGCATTGAGCTGCAAAGCGCTTCTTATTTAGAATTGTATGCCCGTTTTTAAAACTGCTCGTTTCATTTTTAAAAATATAATTTGCGCCGCTACATGTGCTTGTAAATTCACTAGGAGCACTGCCCTTTGAAAAACGCTGCACTCAGACAGCCAAACACGCTAGAATTGCCCCACACCCAGCCGACTAAGGTGCTGAGTGAGAGGCAGCATTCTTGGCAGACATATTGGGCGTAGTCACTGCCCCAGCGCTCTAGACTTCCCAGCCTCGTGTATAAAAGCAGAGATTAGATTCTGCTCACGACATCCACTGCAACATCACTCCCCTGAGGCGGAAGCCGGGGGTAGCATTGAGCATTGAGCATTGAGCTGCAAAGCGCTTCTTATTTAGAATTGTATGCCCGTTTTTAAAACTGCTCGTTTCATTTTTAAAAATATAATTTGCGCCGCTACATGTGCTTGTAAATTCACTAGGAGCACTGCCCTTTGAAAAACGCTGCACTCAGACAGCCAAACACGCTAGAATTGCCCCACACCCAGCCGACTAAGGTGCTGAGTGAGAGGCAGCATTCTTGGCAGACATATTGGGCGTAGTCACTGCCCCAGCGCTCTAGACTTCCCAGCCTCGTGTATAAAAGCAGAGATTAGATTCTGCTCACGAGATCCACTGCAACATCACTCCCCTGAGGCGGAAGCCGGGGGTAGCATTGAGCATTGAGCATTGAGCTGCAAAGCGCTTCTTATTTAGAATTGTATGCCCGTTTTTAAAACTGCTCGTTTCATTTTTAAAAATATAATTTGCGCCGCTACATGTGCTTGTAAATTCACTAGGAGCACTGCCCTTTGAAAAACGCTGCACTCAGACAGCCAAACACGCTAGAATTGCCCCACACCCAGCCGACTAAGGTGCTGAGTGAGAGGCAGCATTCTTGGCAGACATATTGGGCGTAGTCACTGCCCCAGCGCTCTAGACTTCCCAGCCTCGTGTATAAAAGCATACGGTGATCTCTCCGCGCAGCGGACGCGATCAGCGGGCGCGCCGGAAGCGCGCCGAAGTCGAGCCAAAGTCCAGCCCGTCTGCGCCCGTCCGTGCTAAGGACGGGCTGGGGGCTGCTGTACCTGCTCAAAATGCCATCTGAACAGGTAACCAGAGATAAACTGCTGTCTCTTAATTACACCTCTAAGCAATGCAACCATTTCATAGAGGTTGCTAAATGGCAAGGACCTATTACATGTATGAAGTGTAAACTCACATTACAACCCTATGTTAAGACTTCCCCTAAAAGTATATATAAAACCATTACAGGTGGACTAATAAATGCACGATCCATGTGCAAAAACGCCCTGCACATATATGACCTACTCGCAGAGAACAATCTGGATTGCCTTATGATCACAGAAACATGGTTAAGAGAATGGTCAAATCCTGATATTACCTGCGCACTACCACCTGGTTATAACATACAAAGACTCGATAGACCGACACATAGAGGAGGGGGAATTGCTATAATACACCGTGAGACACTCACATGCAGCATTTCCGAGTTACAGGATATTAAAGGTGCAGAAAGTTTAGCCTTCAATATACAAGCCCATGACTCCTTCATGTTCTCTGGAGCACTAATCTACCGCCCCCCAGGACCAATGGACAATTTTCTGAATAGCATGGGGGAGGTAATTACTGCTTTGACGCTTAAAGCAGCTAATTTCACCCTATTGGGAGACATAAACATTCACCTTGATAATATGACAGACCCAAATGCACAATGCTTTAAAGATATCATGCAGGTGCTTGGACTTAAGATTCTCACGAAAGATCCCACACATAAAGCTGGCCATACCTTAGATTGTGTCTGCTCTAACCTTGAGACTATTAAGGTATCTACCCCTTTGCCTCAGACGTGGACTGACCATAGTTTTATACCATTTCACCTTACAACAAGGGAAGCCAACAGAACTCAACCAAAGGGACCCAGATCTCAGAAACCTACTCCCTGTTGGACAAAAATAATCGAACATCCGTATCTACCCATATGGGTTAAAGAAAACAAACCTTTGACCAATGAGAATGTGTTTTCGGATAATCTCAACTATGAAAAATGGATGAGAAAAATAGGGGAGAAAATAACCTCGGGAGGAGCAACCAAATCAAAACCTAAACAACGGAAAGTCTCTGCCCCCTGGTATACTAAAGACCTCAAAGAGACTTTACGCGCAGTACGCAAGCTAGAACGTACATGGCGTAAACATTACAAAAAAGAGGACCAAGACAAGTATAAAATAGCCAGACGAAAATATCATGCTCAAATCAAACAAAATAAAATAAACTATTTCACTAACAAAATAGATACATCTCAGAATAACCAAAAAGAGATCTTTCATGTGGTAAAGAGCTTCCGAGACCCAGGATTTTTGTCACAGGAAATACCTCCATCACAGAGTTTCTGCAATGAAATCGCAGATTATTTTGAACAAAAAATAATTAACATCATAAAACACTTTCCTGAAGTGATTGAAAACACTGACAATCCAGCTGTAGAAACCAGCCCAGATAAAATTAGATGGAATTCCTTTACTACAATCGATCTGCATGAGACATCCCATACTATGTCAAAAATTAAATCAGGATCACCATTGGATCCCTGCCCTCCGGCACTAGTCCATGAAATCAAAAATGAGGTCAACCCCATGATTAATTCAATCATAAACGCCTCACTCCAGTCGGGGGAAATCCCCAGCACATGGAAGACGCGATAGTAAAACCCCTACAAAAAAAACCACTACACGATCCATCCGTCTTAACCAATCTGAGACCCATCTCACAACTCCCCGCGCTATGTAAATGTGCCGAAACCCGGGTAAATAAACAACTCACATCATTTCTGGAAACAAACAATTTACTACACCCAAACCAGGCAGGTTTCAGAGCCAATCACTCTACAGAAACAGCACTCCTGTCAACGACAGAAACCATTAGAGCGGCTCTTGACCAGGGGAAGAAGGCAGTCCTGATTCTCCTGGATTTATCTGCAGCATTCAACACAGTGTCCCACACCATATTACTACATCGCCTAGCTGAGGCAGGCATTGGGGGCACCGTGTTGAAATGGTTCACAAATTTTCTGCTTCATAGAAAACAAATAACCAAATTGGGACACTTCTACTCAGAGGAGAAGGAGGTTAGGTCAGGGGTGCCCCAGGGCTCTAGCTTGAGCCCAACCCTGTTCAATCTGTACATGGCACCCCTGATCAACCTAATCGCCACACATAATGTAACCACGGTTGCATATGCAGACGATACCCAATTGGTCCTGGTCTTAGATGAAGATACAGGAAAGGCTGAACAGATATTGAAAGACTAACTGCGACTTTTGGATGGATGCACAATAACCATCTAAAGTGCAACTCTGCGAAAACAGAGATCCTGCCCTTCGGGAAAAATAACATCTTTTCCCCTCTCACATGCTGGCCATCAGACGCAGAAGCCCCTCCTAATACCATCAGTGCCACACGCAACTTAGGTATAAAATTTGACGATATGCTGTCCTTTAAACAGCAATCCAAAGAAGTGGCCGGTATCTGTTTCAACATAATCAAGGGCCTTAGAAAATTTTTTGATTACCTCCCACTGGCCGCCCGCCGTACGGTTGCAATCGCTCTCATAACATCGAGAATCGATTACTGCAACAGTTTGTATGCAGGAGCAGCTAAATCTACCCTGCACAAACTGCAAATGATTCAAAATGCGGCGGCCCGGCTTGTCTTAAGATGGCCTAGGAGATCATCCGCATCAGCTGCTCTGAATGCATTGCACTGGCTCCCCATCCAAAAACGAATACTATTCAAAGTCCTTCTGATTACATACAGAGGCTTTCATAAAAGCGGACCCAAATATCTGTCAACCAAATTTCACAGATACCTCCCTAATAGGGAACTTAGATCAGCCACTGCTAATCTAATGACTATACCCAAGTTTCGACTGACCACCAAGGGTGGCAAATCCCTAGCAGTACTAGGCGCCAAGGCCTGGCATGCCCTTCCAGCTAAACTTAGAGCATCACCATCAGAAAAAATCTATAAAAAACTTCTAAAAACATGGATCTACGGATTATCTGATGCAAAATGTAAAACTCTAATCTAAGGACATCTAAAGCTCAGCTACCATCCCCAAACATTTCATCTTTGCAGTGAAATCAGCAGCGCCAAGATGCTCCATGGAGTGTACGTGCGCTATACAAAAACCAACAAACATCAAACATCAATTTGCATACCCCACCTTTATCTGCAAGTATAATATCTAAAACCAAGTGATTCTGTAATGTCATAAGGCGATCCGCTTGAAGCTCAGCTGTAATATTGCTAAGGGCACCTGCAGTCTCATTTATAGTGGCCTCAACCACTCTCGTAAGCTGACGAATATTCCTACTATTAGCCATAGGACCCCAAAAATGCAGGAAACCCTTAAAGAAGTCTCCAGCTTCTTGTGCAACAGTATCTTTCGCATCAATAACACCTCTACCATATCTTGTCTTATGGTAATCGAAAACAGCAGTGTATGTAGGGGGAAGCAGAAATGCCACATAACATGTGCCAGAAAAATCCGATGGCAACCATGTGTAGGCTCTGTTGTGACAAACAAAATACGTACCTTTAGCTGGCACGAATGGAGGAGATTTCCGGGACGTATAAACGTATGCGTGAACACACACACTCTTACCAAGCTGAGCTCTCGGATTCTGACCATTACCTTGCAAACAAAGATGACCTTGGTGGGGTACAATCCAAATAGGAGGAGACCTTCGCTGTCTTTCTTTCTCCGTCAAGCTAACACTATATGTTGTCTTATTCCAACCGACATATGCTCGTACCTCATCTTTAGGGATAGCGTTATATGCATCGATATCTCTAATCATATCAACTATTCCCCGTATCAAGGCATTATTACTCGCATTG
The DNA here is from genome assembly GCF_964263255.1 of Lissotriton vulgaris. Classification (NCBI taxonomy): domain Eukaryota; kingdom Metazoa; phylum Chordata; class Amphibia; order Caudata; family Salamandridae; genus Lissotriton; species Lissotriton vulgaris. The sequence continues at coordinate 1,530,473,634 of NC_141689.1, forward strand.
TCTTTGACAGAACGTACAGAAGAGGCTTCATTCGCATAGATAAACATTGTTTGGAGTGCCCAAACTGACCCATTAGGCGAAAAAGGCAAAACCAAATATGGCATTCCCTTATCTGTAGTATGTGGCATAAGACCACACACCCAACAATTCGTGGTATTTATGTCTAGCTGATGCAACATCTGTATAAACGAATTGTTCACAAATTCTGATCTTCGTGTCTGCTCATGGTCAGGTAACGTATGAAACTCATGTGGAGAAACAGTAGAAAAAGAAAGGGTAGGTTGGGATGTAGATGTAAGCGGCAATTGTGTGATATAGAAAATCCAGCCCACACAAGCTAACATAATATTCACAAGCATAAGAAAACACATTATTAAAAAACATTTGCTACGAACCATTATATACATTTTCATTATGAAACCCTTTTCCTCAACAATGTTATCAGACCCAAAAGACTCCATCCTCTAACGTGCTGCTCACGGCTATTACCTTCTTCACTGAAGTGTGTGCCCAGATCGCACTAACGACCCTGAACCACAGACCTTGTGTCAATACGTGGCTCACCCCTTAAGGCTGTACCGCGACCCTGCAGCTGAGTCCGGATGGTGACTCGAAAAAGTAAAAAGTAAAAAAGTCTCTTGATCTGACAAGGTTTAATTCACTATATAAAATTTTTTTTTATTTATTTGTCCATAGCAACAGGCTTTCTTGGCCTCAAATCGTAACGTTCTTTATCAGGTACAGTTGGGTCCTTAAATAAAAGTTCCAGATTGGTGGTGTCAATCTTTAGATGAGGGGGCACAGCAGCTTGCAGAACATCATCATCCTCGCGTTCTGACCGTGTCCATGCCAAATGAGCAACACTGAAAGGCACGAATGTGGGAACTCTCTCGCAATCTGTATCAGCTATACCATCCCTCATCCACTGATCATACGGTAAAGGCAAAGGAACTTTTTTACAGTGGGTGGCATGCACCCAGTTCTTTTTGCCGACTACTCTAACAGCGGTTCTAGTAACCAAAAGGACTAAGTAAGGACCAGTCCATCTGGGTTCCAAATTCTTGGTACGCTGGAAGTTCTTGACCAAGACGTAGTGACCAGGTAGGATTGAATGTCCTGGATCTGTAGTAGCTGTCAGCAAACTGTCATAGACCTGTTGGTGGGGAACACGTAATTTAGCAGTCAAGTCATGTAAATAATCCACCAACATAGGGTATTCAATACTGCTGTATTCTTTAGGACGAGGCACACCCCAAACATTCGCTGGACGACCAAAAACTATTTCGTATGGGCTAAGTCCCACACGAGAATGCACTGTCCTCCTTGTTGACAAAGGAGCCAACGGCAAGGCATCCGGCCATGTAAGACCAGTGCTCGCTTGTACCTTAGCTATTTTCAGCTTTAACGTGCCATTATAGCACTCGACAAGACCAGCTGACTGGGGGTGATTCGTAGCGTGAAACTTCTGATTGATACCCAATCCCGCACACACTCTCTTCATGATCTGACCCACAAATTCACTCCCATTGTCCGACCATACAATTCTGGGCAAACCATACCTAGGGAAATATTCTTTGAGCAAAACCTTGGCTGTAGACAAGGCAGTATTATCCTTTAGGGGGTAAGCCTCTATCCACCTGGAAAAGGCACAAACAACCACAAGGACATACTTCAAATGATTGCATCTCTCCATATGAATATAATCCAGCTGTATCACCTCAAACGGATACGGCGGAGGAGCAAAATGACCAGCTGGAGTTGGAGTTCCCTTACCAGGATTATACTTCAAACAAATCATACAATGTTTCACCACGTTCTCTGCACATTTCGGAATACCAGCATTCTGCCAAACTGGAGCCAATAACTTGCATATTCCCTTTGAACTGATGTGAGCCATTCCATGAGCCATAGTAACCACTGGGAGCACATACGCGTCTGGCAACAATCATCGCTGGTGTTCTGACAACTCAACCCAACAACCTGTAGGATCCAACATACCCGTAGTCTCTTTCCACGTACTTACTTTCTTCTCAGTCGCTTCAGCCTGAATTATTTTCACACTTTCTATTGTGTCTTCACACATTCCACCAGCCATAACCCAATTAGCTGGGCCTGCAACATACATACGGCTCATCATGTCTTTCGCCGTTTCCTTCGCAACTTCATCCACAAACGCATTCCCTCGACCAACATCGTCCACAACTTTCTTATGCGCACTACACTTCACAATTGCAATCTGCTTTGGGAGAGTGAGAGATTCCAAAAGTTCATTCACCAACTGCCCATGCTGTATTTTTGTCCCATGCGAAGTAAGGAACCCACGCTCTCTCCACAAACGCCCAAAACTATGGGCAACACCAAACGCATACTGGCTATCAGTGTAAACATTCACTCGCTTTCCTTCTGACAACACGCACGCTCTAGTCAGTGCAATCAACTCTGCTGCTTGTGCAGAATTCTGTGGTATGCGTTCTGTCTGAACAGCTGTATGTAATGTTGTGCTAGCATACGCTGCAGTCGTCTCACCATTCGGAAGCTTAAAACACGAACCATCTACCCACAGTGTACCATCAACATCCGCAAGGGGAGTATCCCTTAGGTCAACTCTAGCTTTCGTTTCTTCCTCTGTACGAAGAAAACAATCATGCTGTTGCTGAGGATTTGTCTCTGTAAAGATCGGTAACAACGTAGCTGGATTCAACACATTACATTTTCTAATGTGCACATGACTAGCCAACAATGTCAACTCGTAACCTGACAGACGTGCACTAGTAAGGTGCTGTGTCTTGGTCCTATTTAATAAGGTATCCACTCTATGTGGGACCATCACAATCAATGTATTAATCAATACCAAACCAGCAGACTGTCGGATAGAAACAGCAGCTCTCAGACAACTCGGCAACGCTCTAGCTACCGGATCTAACGTTGATGAAAAATACGCACATGGACGCTGCTTATCACCAAATGGTTGTGTCAATACTGACAACACACATCCTTCTCTCTCGTGCACGTACAACGTGAAATGCTTACTATAGTCTGGAGTACCCAACACAGGAGCCGAACATAATGCATCGCGTAGTTCAGAAAAACTTTTCTGACATTCATCAGACCAAGGAAGAGGATGCGGAGTATCTTTCAGAGTCAATGCTAACAAAGGTTTCGTCAACAGTGAAAAATTGGGAATCCACTGTCTACAATACGATGTAATACCTAAAAAGGCACGCACTTCTCTCTGTGTGGATGGCACACTCATTTGCAAAATTGCTTGAATTTGTTCTGGGGTCAATCTCCTTCCCTCCTTCGACAAGAGATGATCTAAGTAGGTCACTTCTTGGCGACAATATTGCAACTTTGAAGGTGACACTTTATGATGAAGGTCAGACAAATACCGCAACAAAGAAAGAGTAGCCTCTTTACAAATCTTTTCATCATCAGCAGTAATCAACAAATCATCGACGTACTGAATGAGAGTAGCAACAACAGGTAACACAAAACCGTCAAGCTGAGTTTTCAACGCTTGACTATAGATGGAGGGACTTTCACAATAACCTTGGGGAGCTTTCTTAAACCGGAAGCTTCGGCCTCCTAATGAGAAGCCAAAAAAATCCCTGCTCTCCTCAGCAATAGGAATACTGAAGAAAGTATTCTTCAAATCGATGACAGAAAACCAAGCTGCCGAAGCAGGAATCAAAGTCAACAAAGCAGTGATATCAGGCACCACAGGAAACTGTGGCACGACAATCTTGTTGACCTCTCGAATGTCGATCACAAACTGGTACACGGGTGGCTGAGAAGCATCAGTACGTTTAAGGACAGGCAAAACAGGACTGTTACACACATTACCTCTTGTTTCCTCAACTACACCCTTCTCAACCAGATCATAGACAATCGCTAAAAGAGCTCTCTCACCATCACTCGAAATCCTGTATTGTGGAATACGAGGCAGCTTAGCATTTGACTTAAGGGTAACAACATAGGGAGGAATCTGCAAAAGACCAACATCATTTGGACCTGTGGCCCAAAGTGTATCAGGAAGCGAACGCAATTCCAGTGGCAAACAATCCTTAGACAAATACATTGGAGAAATCACTTTCTTACCAAGGGTAAGTTGTACTCCTGAAGGAGAACAATGCAATGTTGCATTCAATCTTTTCAGCAAGTCCAGACCCAACAGATTCTCACCACAACCAGTCGTTAGAATAAGTGGAGCTTCCAATTCACAAGGGCCAATGGAAAGGGACAAAAGACTAGAAACCGGGTTACGAACTGGGGCGCCTGAAAATCCTACTGAAACATTGGTCAAGCCAGACAAAGGTGCGCCAGGAAGTTTAGAGTGCATAATAGAACTCTTCATCACACCAGTATCCAAAAGAAAAGGTTCTAACACACCTGATGTACTCACTTCAACATAAGGTCCACTCTGGTCTACTGGAACTGACACTACTCCCTCACTTTGTCCTTGGCTGTCCTAGTGTTCACCTTCGACATAGTAATTCTCAACATAATACTGGGCAGACTGACCACTCGGAACATTTTGTCTGTCAAAATAATTCACAGAATTCTGTAGGGAAGAGGAACACTCATTTTGGGGGATCACACCACGTCCCCTACCCCTAGGAGCTTGCTGAAAACTACCACAACTTCTCTGACTAGGTACACCATTTGCGCGCTGTAACAAAGCCGGGCAACTATTCTTGTAATGACCTTCCTCTCTGCAATAAGCACACAGATTAGGGCCAGGAAAAAATCGCGGAGCATAGGGCTCAGGCTTCTGTAACAATCTCTGAAATTGTGGAGGCTGTTGAAACTGAGGCTGATTCTGACGAGGCGGATAAGATTGCTGCAAAAGAACTTTCGTCTTTAACTTTTCGTTTTCTTCTCTACTTTATCCTTCTCATCTTTATCCCTATTCTCGTAATATTGCGCAGTAGCCAATATCTGGGCCGACGAAGAAACAGCCCATGAACTCTCAGAGTCCTTTAACTTATTAGAAAGTTCGGGAAGCAAATTAAAGACAAATTTATCCACAAACAACCTTTGGCCACCTTCCGTACTCATATCCTGACCACTATGATCAATAAACTTCTCTTCAAACCTAGTGAAGAAATCAGATACACTCTCGTCTTTCTTCTGCTTACATGCTGCTAACTTATCCCAATTCACTCGTAAAGCGGGCATCATCGTTTTCATCAAATTAATAATTCTACCTGGTAATTCTGAATCTAAAGGTTCAGGTTTAGCACCTCCCTCTGTCTACCATCTGCAGCAACAATATTCGCCCAGGTATCACCTAATTCAGCAGCATGATTCTCATGACGAATCTTTGCCCACAAAGGTTGAGCGACTACATTACCCATCAACATATCGATGTCAGCTAAATTCATAATACACGCTTCAACTGTCTGGGACAACTCCTTGTAATAACCAGCAGGATTCTTACGAGGGTCAGGTAAGGTCTGCTTAAGAGCCAAGACCTCTGCTCTCTTCCAAGGGACATGTACCCCTACTGGCTGAAAATGAGCCTGAGCGGCAGCAATACCCTGATTTACATTAGCCTGAACTGCTTCTTTCCATACAGGAGGAACTTCTCTCATAGGGTACTGTTTTACTTTCCTCCTAACAGAGGAATCGGGTTCATACAATGTCTGAGGCGAAAGTCTAGATCTGAAAGCAAGTATCGTCTCTACGGCATCTGTAACATCAGATTCCACTATCATCCCTTTAGCAAACTCCGACTGAACATCAAGCACATCCTGCGGAATCGGACCCAACTCGTTATCTTCCCATTCCTGACGCAGAAAAGTACACATTACATCAAAAACATACCTTTGCTTAGGCGGTTCCCTCTGAAAGAAAACATCCATAACTGATGGCAAATCATACCTCGGAGCATTTAAAATCCACCTACGAGCCAACAAATCTAACACTGTTCGTTCTTCAGAACTAGGAAGCTGACTACGACTCTGCTTACGTTCCGAAACAGGGGTCATATTCAGTGACCCAAACAATGGTGACAACAGATTAACAACAGTCTTAGTCATTCGCTTTCGAGCAGAAGGAGAAGTAGACATAAGAACAGGAGAATAAGTATTCTGAGGCAAAGAAGGTGTAGGGACAAGAACAGTAGAAGTCAAAGATGCAGAAGCAGAAGGCAAAGGAGTTTGAGGCAAAGCTGATAGCAAGGCTGGCGACCTTAGAATGAGTTGCGCAGGAGGAGGCAAAGTCCTCTGTGGAGCACACGGTGGCTGAACAACAGCAGGAGGTTGAACAACAAAGGGTGGAACAACCGGGGGTAATGGAGGCGCAGTAGCACCCTGCACATAGGGAGGTGGCAATCTCAGTAAATGAGAGATCAAAGGATCTTTTTCAAGGTCTTCATTCACTTTTGGAGGAGAAGACGGCAAGGCCGGATAACATTTATCTATAGCCATATAACGCTGTCTATCTAAGACTTCACTCACACGTTGTTCTCCATCTTCCTTAAACTGCCTAGTAGCTTGTAATACTGACATATTTTTATCTTTCCTATCTCCTTTTGATTGCTTAATTTCTCTCTGTTTGGCTTCCTTACGCCAAAGGCGGAAAGAGTCAAACATTGCCGGCCGGGCTTTCTTCTTGAACAGCACAACTTCTAGGTTATCTAAAATATTTGATTCAAAACTACCATGTTGGGGCCATCGTAAGACACCATCTTTCCTAGTATAGCGGATCCATACCTCATTATAGGTGATAGGACCCACTCCGTGTTTTGAATACAGCTCATAAGTTGGAGTTCCAACCGGAGGTATCGGACACGAGTCCTCCAATCGGGAATCCTTGTTGCAATCACAACTAAACCATTTCCTAATTTTGCTAAGACCAGGCATCTTATAGCTCACTAATCTAGCTTCAAACTTCAAGGGGTTATCAACTATCGATACTCTCGCAAATATACGAGCCCCTCGGCTTCGATTACTGCAGTAGCCGAATCAAACCAAACCAAGAATCAAACCAAAAACCAAACAAAGAACCAAACAAAGTCGTGGGAGCGACCCATTTATACTTAACCAAAATATCTGTCACGCCACCAGAAGACCGTCTATCATCTCGCTCTACAAAGCATCTATCGAGGGTCCAAGACAGGGCGACAGTCAGGGCAGCAGTCCTTCGTAGGCGTCAGAAAGCCTCCCAGCAAAGACCACGTCGACATGCAGTGGTCGATGAAGTGGCGTCCTACCTCCAGAATTTCCTCACGTGGCTTCTCACGATCCTCGGGCTTGGACCGGCACCGCTGAAGTCGCCCCACCGTTGGGTGCCAACTGAAGAACCGGGTTTTTAGAACCCAGCGGCGCCAGGGACACCCCCAAAGTCTTCGGATACTCCTGTCTTGGCAAACAGAGACACGGAATACTTCTAGGTGGCGTCAGAGATCAAGTTTATTAGCTGCAGCTAGTAGCAGTAATCCCAGCAACACAACACGGTGTACAACTTAAGATACTGCTCAATTTTGTAGAGCAAGACTTCAGTATTTATACACAATATTCACATTACAAATGGACACCCACTGCAGCAAATTCTGACCAATAGAAAAAGGTTTCTATACATTATCACATTCCAAAAAGGCTCACTTTACATTGTACCAACCCCACAAGTTAATTATTAGGATGTCCCAAATTCAATTTCCACAAGCCGGACAAACCCATATTCGAAAGCACAATGCAAGTAACGAAGGAACATAAAAAGGAAACAATGATAGATAACGAGCAAGATAAGGCATGTGTAGAAAAGCTGAAAACTAACGATGTTCTGAACTTTGACTTGCAATCTCAGATAGCAATCAACCAAGGAAATTGGCCTCGCAAAGGGTCAGTTTCAGATAAAGAGGTCAGTTCCTTACAATGCACCTTAGAGTCAAGAAAAGGCTTAGTTAATAAGTGCATGAACAACTAAGCCCATGCAACTTCGTTCATCTAGTTACCTCCATGGGCCTACGTGATGGCAAAACCAAAATGGAGGCACAAACAAAATGGAACCCATATTCGAGACAAAGTCTCTGAATACGTAATGAACTCGCTAGTTAACATAACAAATTCACTCCATATTAGCCATACTTGCTAAATACGGTACAACATCACCAAAATTGTGATGGAACC